>NC_090931.1:28942589-29247441 GCF_040938575.1 Ambystoma mexicanum
AAGCTCATCATGACAGCCCTAGAGACCAGGCTGGGCTTCACAGCACCAGAGACCGAGCTGAACATCACAGCACCAGAGACCGAGCTGAACATCACAGCACCAGAGATCGAGCTGAACATCAAAGCACCCGAGACCGAGCTGAACATCACAGTACCAGCGACCGAGCTGAACATCACAGCACCAGAGACCGAGCTGAACATCAAAGCACCAGAGACCGAGCTGAACATCACAGAACCAGAGACCGAGCTGAACATCTCAGCACCAGAGACCGATTTGAACATCACAGCATCAGAGACCTAACTCAACGTCACAGCACCAGAGACTGAGCTGAACAACACAGAACCAGAGACCGAGCTGAACATCACAGCACCGGAGACCGAGTTGAACATCACAACAGCAGAGACCGAGCTGAACAATACAGCACCAGAGACCGAGCTGGACATCACAGCACCAGAGACCGAGCTGAACATCACAGCACGAGAGACCGAACTGAACATCACAGCATCAGAGACAGAGCTGATCATCACAGCACCGGAGACCTAGCTCAAAGTCACAGCACCGGAGAACGAGTTGAACATCACAGCACCAGAGACCGAGCTCAACGTCACAGCACCAGAGACCGAGCTCAACGTCACGGCACCAGAGATCTAGCTGAACATCACAGCACCGGAGACCGAGTTGAACATCACAGCACCAGAGACCAAACTGAACATCACAGCACCAGAGACTGAGCTGAACATCACAGCACCTGAGATCTAGCTGAACATCGCAGCACCGGAGACCGAGTTGAACATCACAGCACCAGAGACTGAGCTGAACGTCACAGTACCAGAGACCGAGGTGAACATAACAGCACCAAAGACTGAACTCATCGTCACAGCACCAGAGACCGAGCTGAACATCACAGCACCAGAGACCAAGCTCAACATCACAGCACCAGAGACCGAGCTGAACATCGCAGCACCAAAGACCAAGATGAACTTCACAGCACCAGAGACCGAGCTCAGCATCACAGGACCAGAGACAGAGCTGAACAGAACAGCACCAAGACCGAGCTCAACATCACAGCACCAGAGACAGAGCTGATCAGAACAGCACCAAAGACCGAGCTCAACATCACAGCACCAGAGACAGAGAGGAACAGAACAGCATGTAAGATCAAGCTCATCATGACAGCCCTAGAGACCAGGCTGTACATCACAGCACCAGTGACCAAGCTGGACATCACAGCACCAGAGACCGAGCTCAAGGTCACTGCACCAAATACCAAGCTCAACATCACAGCACCAGAGACAGAGCTGACCAGAACAGCACTAAATACCGACCTCAACATCACAGCAACAGAGACAGAGCTGAACAGAACAGCACCAAAGATCAAGCTCATCATGACAGCCCTAGAGACCAGGCTGTACATCACAGCACCAGCGACCGAGCTGGACATCACAGCACCAGAGACCGAGCTCAAGGTCACAACACCAAATACCGAGCTCAACATCACAGCACCAGAGACAGAGCTCAACATCACAGCACCAAAGACCGAGCTGAACATCACAGCACCAGAGACCGTACTCAACACTACAGTACCAGAGACCAAGCTGAACATCACAGCACCAAAGACCGAGCTCAACATCACAGCACCAGAGACAGAGCTGAACATCACAGCACCAAAGACCTGGCTCAACATCACAGCACCAGAGACCGAGCTCAACATCACAGCACAAGAGACAGAGCTGAACATCATAGCACCAAATACTGAGCTCAACGTCACAGCACCAAATACCGAGCTCAACGTCACACCACCAGAGACAGATCTGAACATAACAGCACCAGAGATGGAGCTGAAGATTACAGCGCCAAGGGTTGAGCTGCACCTCATAGCACTAGACACCGAGCTGAACATCACAGCATCAGAGACTGAGCTCAACATCACAGCACCAGAGACCGAGCTGAACATCACAGCACCAGAGACTGAGCTCAACATCACAGCACCAAAGACTGAGCTCAACATCACAGCACCAGAGACCGAGCTGAAAATCACAGCACCAGAGACAGAGCTCAACATCACAGCACCAGAGACCGAGCTGAACAGAACAGCACCAAAGACTGAGCTCAACATCACAGCACGAGAGACCGAACTGAACATCACAGCACCAGAGACCGAGCTCAACGTCAGAGCACCAAATACCGAGCTCAACGTCACACCACCAGAGACAGAACTGAACATAACAGCACCAGAGACCGAGCTGAACATCACAGCACCAGAGACCAAGCTCAACATCACAGCACCAGAGACCAAGCTGAACATCGCAGCACCAAAGACCAAGGTGAACATCACAGCACCAGAGACCGAGCTCAAAATCACAGCACCAGAGACAGAGCTGAACAGAACAGCATCAAAGACCGAGCTCAACATCACAGCACCAGAATCGGAGCTCACCAGAACAGCACCAAAGACCGAGCTCAACATCACAGCACCAGAGACAGAGCTGAACAGAACAGCACCAAAGACCGAGCTCAACATCATAGCACCAGAGACAGATCTGTCCAGAACAGCACCAAAGATCGAGCTCAACATTACAGCACCAGAGACAGAGCTCAATGTCACAGCACCAAATACTGAGCTCAACGTCACAGCACCAAATACCAAGCTCAACGTCACACCACCAGAGACAGAACTGAACATAACAGCACCAGAGATTAAGCTGAAGATTACAGCACCAAAGGTTGAGCTGCACCTCATAGCACTACACACCGAGCTGAACATCTCAGCACCAGAGACTGAGCTGAACATCACAGCACCAGAGATTGAGCTCAACATCACAGCACCAGAGACTGAACTGAACATCACAGCACCAGAGAACAAGCTGAACATCACAGCACCAGAAACTGAGCTCAACATCACAGCACCAGAGACCGAGCTGAACATCGCAGCACCAAAGACCAAGGTGAACATCACAGCACCAGAGACCGAGCTCAAAATCACAGCACCAGAGACAGAGCTGAACAGAACAGCATCAAAGACCGAGCTCAACATCACAGCACCAGAATCGGAGCTCACCAGAACAGCACCAAAGACCGAGCTCAACATCACAGCACCAGAGACAGAGCTGAACAGAACAGCACCAAAGACCGAGCTCAACATCATAGCACCAGAGACAGATCTGTCCAGAACAGCACCAAAGATCGAGCTCAACATTACAGCACCAGAGACAGAGCTCAATGTCACAGCACCAAATACTGAGCTCAACGTCACAGCACCAAATACCAAGCTCAACGTCACACCACCAGAGACAGAACTGAACATAACAGCACCAGAGATTAAGCTGAAGATTACAGCACCAAAGGTTGAGCTGCACCTCATAGCACTACACACCGAGCTGAACATCTCAGCACCAGAGACTGAGCTGAACATCACAGCACCAGAGATTGAGCTCAACATCACAGCACCAGAGACTGAGCTGAACATCACAGCACCAGAGACCAAGCTGAACATCAGAGCACCAGAATCTGAGCTCAACATCACAGCACCAGAGACCAAGCTGAACATCAGAGCACCAGAAACTGAGCTAAACATCACAACACCAGAGACCGAGCTCAATGACAAAGCACCAAAGGTTGAGCTGCACCTCATATCATTAGACACTGAGCTGAATAGAACAATACCAAAGACCGAGCTCAACGTCACAGCACCAGAGGAGGAGCTGAGGATTACAGCACCAAAGGTTGAGCTGCACCTCATAGCACCGGAGACCCAGCTGAACACCATAGCACCATAGCACTAGACACTGAGCTGAACATCACAGCACCAGAGACCGAGCTGACCTGAACGTATGTGCCCCAGCAAGTACTGAATACACAGCACGATGGACAGAGACCTCTATGACAGCACACTGGCCAGAGCTAAATATAAACTCTTCAAGGGCAGTTGGACATACAGCACCACAGACAGATACAAATATTAAAACTCTAATAACCCCGTACAGACAGATTGCTGAATAAACAGCACCACGGCGAGCAGTGTGGACGGTGTTAGATATCATCTCTCCATAGAGAGTTGGAAGTGCAGCAGCACAGACTCGGGCAAATATCACTAAACCATGGCCTGCGTGGGATGTAAATCCAGAGAAAGTGAAATATGCATCAACACAGAGGACAGAGTCAAATACAGCACCACCGTGGACAACATCACAGACCGAGATAAACATCACAGCACCAGAGACAGAGCTCAACATCAAAGCACAAGAGACAGAGCTGAGCAGAACAGCACCAAAGACTGAGCTCACATCACAGCACCAGAGACCGAGCTCAATATCACAGCACAAGAGACAGAGCTGAACATCACAGTATCAAATACTGAGCTCAACGTCACATTACCAAATACCGAGCTCAACGTCACACCACCAGAGACAGAACTGAACATAACAGCACCAGAGATGGAGCTGAAGATTACAGCACCAAAGGTTGAGCTGCACCTCATAGCACTAGACACCGAGCTGAACATCACAGCATCAGAGACTGAGCTCAACATCACAGCACCAGAGACCGAGCTGAACATCACAGCACCAAAGACTGAGCTCAACATCACAGCACTAGAGACTGAGCTCAACATCACAGCACCAGAGACTGAGGTAAACATCACAGCACCAGAGACTGAGCTCAACATCACAGAACCAGAGACCGAGTTGAACAGAACAGCATCAGAGACTGAGCTCAACATCACAGCACCAGAGACCGAGCTGAACATCACAGCACCAAAGACTGAGCTCAACATCACAGCACCAGAGACTGAGCTCAACATCACAGCACCAGAGACTGAGCTAAACATCACAGCACCAGAGACTGAGCTAAACATCACAGCACCAGAGACTGAGCTCAACATCACAGCACCAGAGACCGAGTTGAACAGAACAGCACCAAAGACTGAGCTCAACATCACAGCACCAGAGACCAAACTGAACATCACAGCACCAGAGACCGAGCTCAACGTCAGAGCACCAAATACCGTGCTCAACGTCACACCACCAGAGACAGAACTGAACATAACAGCACCAGAGACCGAGCTGAACATCACAGCACCAGAGATCAAGCTCAACATCACAGCACCAGAGACCGAGCTGAACATCGCAGCACCAAAGACCAAGGTGAACATCACAGCACCAGAGACCGAGCTCAACATCACAGCACCAGAGACAGAGCTCAACATCACAGCATCAGAGACCCAGCTGAACAGAACAGCACCAAAGACCGAGCTCAACGTCACAGCACCAGAGACTGAGCTCAACGTCACAGCACCAGAGATCGAGCTGAACATCATAGCACCGGAGACCGAGTTGAACGTCACAGCACCAGAGACCGAGCTCAACGTCAGAGCACCAAATACCGAGCTCAACATCACACCACCAGATACAGAACTGAACATAACAGCACCAGAGACCGAGCTGAACATCACAGCACCAGAGACCAAGCTCAACATCACAGCACCAGAGACCGAGCTGAACATCGCAGCACCAAAGACCAAGGTGAACATCACAGCACCAGAGACCGAGCTCAACATCACAGCACCAGAGACAGAGCTCAACATCACAGCATCAGAGACCCAGCTGAACAGAACAGCACCAAAGACCGAGCTCAACGTTACAGCACCAGAGACTGAGCTCAACGTCACAGCACCAGAGATCAAGCTGAACATCATAGCACCGGAGACCGAGTTGAACGTCACAGCACCAGAGACCGAGCTCAACGTCACAGCACCAGAGACCGAGCTGAACATCACAGCACCAGAGACCAAGATGAACATCACAGCACCGTAGACTGAGCCGAACATCACAGCACCAGAGATCGAGCTCAACGTCAAAGCACCCGAGACCGAGCTGAACATCACAGCACAAGAGACCAAGCTCAACATCGCAACACCAAAGACCAAGGTGAACATCACAGCACCAGAGACCGAGCTCAACATCAGAGCACCAGAGACAGAGCTGCCCAGGACAGCACCAAAGACCGAGCTCAACATCACAGCACCAGAGACAGAGCTGAACAGGACAGCACCAAAGATCAAGCTCATCATGACAGCCCTAGAGACCAGGCTGTACATCACAGCACCAGCGACCGAGCTGGACATCACAGCACCAGAGACCGAGCTTAAGGTAACAGCACCAAATACCGAGTTCAATGTCACAGCACCAGAGACAGAGCTGAACATCACAGCACCAGAGACAGAGCTCAACATCACAGCTCCAAAGACCGAGCTGAACATAACAGCACCAAAGACCGAGCTGAACATCACAGCACCAGAGACAGAGCTGAACATCACAGCATCAAAGCCGAGCTGAACATCAAAGCACCAGAGACAGAGCTGAGCAGAAGAGCACCAAAGACCGAGGTCAACATCACAGTACCAGAGACCGAGCTGAACATCACAGCACCAAAGACCGAGCTGAACATCACAGCACCAGAGACCAAGCTGAACATCACAGCACCGGAGACCGAGCTGAACGTCAGAATACCAGAGACCGAGCTCAACATCACAGCACCAGAGATCGAGCTGAACATCATAGCACCGGAGACCGAGTTGAACATCCCAGCACCAGAGACCAGCTCAACGTCACAGCACCAGAGGCCAAGCTGAACAACACAGCACCAGAGACCGAGCTAAACATCACAGCATCGGAGACCAAGGTGAACATCGCAGCACCGGAGACCGAGTAGAATGTCACAGCACCAGAGACCGAGCTCAACGTCACAGCACCAGAGACCGAGCTGAACATCACAGCACCAGAGACCAAGCTCAACATCACAGCACCAGAGACCGAGCTGAACATCACAGCACCAGAGACTGAGCTCAACATCACAGCACCAGAGACCAAGCTGAACATCACAGCACCAGAGACCAAGCTCAACATAACAGCACCAGAGACCGAGCTGAACATCGCAGCACCAAAGACCAAGGTGAACATCACAGCACCAGAGACCGAGCTGACCAGAAAAGCACCAAAGACCGAGCTCAACATCACAGCACCAGAGACAGAGCTGAACAGGACAGCACCAAAGATCAAGCTCATCATGACAGCCCTAGAGACCAGGCTGTACATCACAGCACTAGCGACCGAGCTGGACGTCACAGCACCAGAGACTGAGCTCAAGGTAACAGCACCAAATAACAAGCTCAACGTCACAGCACCAGAGACAGAGCTGAACATCACAGCACCAGAGACTGAGCTCAACATCACAGCACCAGAGACAGAGCTCAACATCATAACACCAAAGACCGAGCTGAACATCACAGCACCAAAGCCGAGCTCAACATAAAGCACCATAGACAGTGCTAAGCAGAACAGCACCAAAGACCGAGCTCAACATCACAGTACCAGAGACCGAGCTGAACATCACAGCACCAAAGACCGAGCTCAACATCACAGCACCAGAGACAGAGCTCAACATCACAGCACCAGAGACCGAGCTCAACATCACAACACCAGAGAAAGAGCTGAACAGAACAGCACCAAAGATCAAGCTCATCATGACAGCCCTAGAAAACAGGCTGGGCTTCACAGCACCAGAGACCGAGCTGAACATCACAGCACCAGAGACTGAGCTCAACATCACAGCACCAGAGATCGAGCTGAACATCAAAGCACCCGAGACCGAGCTGAACATCACAGCACCAGCGACCGAGCTGAACATCACAGCACCAGAGACCGAGCTGAACATCACAGCACCAGAGACTGAGCTGGACATCACAAAACCAGTGACCGAGCTGAACATCTCAGCACCAGAGACCGATTTGAACATCACAGCACCAGAGACCTAACTCAACGTCACAGCACAAGAGACCGAGCTGAACAACACAGAACAAGAGACCGAGCTGAACAACACAGCACCAGAGATCGAGCTCAACGTTACAGCACCAAACACCGAGCTCAACGTCACACCACCAGAGACAGAACTGAACATAACAGCACCAGAGATGGATCTGGATGAGCTGCACCTCATAGCACTAGACACCGAGCTGAACATCACAGCATCAGAGACTGAGCTCAACATCACAGCACCAGAGACTGAGCTCAACATCACAGCACCAGAGACCGAGCTGAACATCACAGCACCAGAGACTGAGCTCAACATCACAGCATCAGAGACCCAGCTGAATAGAACAGCACCAAAGACCGAGCTCAACGTCACAGCACCAGAGACTGAGCTCAACGTCACAGCACCAGAGATCAAGCTGAACATCATAGCACCGGAGACCGAGTTGAACGTCACAGCACCAGAGACCGAGCTCAACGTCACAGCACCAGAGACCGAGCTGAACATCACAGCACCAGAGACCGAGATGAACATCACAGCACCGGAGACTGAGCCGAACATCACAGCACCAGAGACCGAGCTCAACGTCACAGCACCCGAGACCGAGCTGAACATCACAGCACAAGAGACCAAGCTCAACATCACAGCACCAGAGACCGAGCTGAACATCGCAACACCAAAGACCAAGGTGAACATCAGAGCACCAGAGACCGAGCTCAACATCAGAGCACCAGAGACAGAGCTGCCCAGAACAGCACCAAAGACCGAGCTCAACATCACAGCACCAGAGACAGAGCTGAACAGGACAGCACCAAAGATCAAGCTCATCATGACAGCCCTAGAGACCAGGCTGTACATCACAGCACCAGCGACCAAGCTGGACATCACAGCACCAGAGACCGAGCTTAAGGTAACAGCACCAAATACCGAGTTCAATGTCAGAGCACCAGAGACAGAGCTGAACATCACAGCACCAGAGACAGAGCTCAACATCACAGCTCCAAAGACCGAGCTGAACATAACAGCACCAAAGACCGAGCTGAACATCACAGCACCAGAGACAGAGCTGAACATCATAGCACCAGAGACCAAGCTGAACATCAGAGCACCAGAATCTGAGCTCAACATCACAGCACCAGAGACCAAGCTGAACATCAGAGCACCAGAAACTGAGCTCAACATCACAACACCAGAGACCGAGCTCAAAGACAAAGCACCAAAGGTTGAGCTGCACCTCATATCACTAGACACTGAGCTGAATAGAACAATACCAAAGACCGAGCTCAACATCACAGCACCAGCGACCGAGCTGAACATCACAGCACCAGAGACTGAGCTCAACATCATAGCACCAGAGACCGAGCTCAACATCACAGCACCAGAGACCGAGCTCAACGTCACAGCACCAGAGGAGGAGCTGAGGATTACAGCACCAAAGGTTGAGCTGCACCTCATAGCACCGGAGACCCAGCTGAACACCATAGCACCATAGCACTAGACACTGAGCTGAACATCACAGCACCAGAGACCGAGCTGACCTGAACGTATGTGCCCCAGCAAGTACTGAATACACAGCACGATGGACAGAGACCTCTATGACAGCACACTGGCCAGAGCTAAATATAAACTCTTCAAGGGCAGTTGGACATACAGCACCACAGACAGATACAAATATTAAAACTCTAATAACCCCGTACAGACAGATTGCTGAATAAACAGGACCACGGCGAGCAGTGTGGACGGTGTTAGATATCATCTCTCCATAGAGAGTTGGAAGTGCAGCAGCACAGACTCGGGCAAATATCACTAAACCATGGCCTGCGTGGGATGTAAATCCAGAGAAAGTGAAATATGCATCAACACAGAGGACAGAGTCAAATACAGCACCACCGTGGACAACATCACAGACCGAGCTCAACATCACAGCACCAGAGACAGAGCTGAACATCACAGCACCAAAGACAGAGCTCAACGTCACATTACCAAATACCGAGCTCAACGTCACACCACCAGAGACAGAACTGAACATAACAGCACCAGAGATGGAGCTGAAGATTACAGCACCAAAGGTTGAGCTGCACCTCATAGCACTAGACACCGAGCTGAACATCACAGCATCAGAGACTGAGCTCAACATCACAGCACCAGAGACAGAGCTGAACATCACAGCACTAAAGCCAAGCTCAACATCAAAGCACAAGAGACAGAGCTGAGCAGAACAGCACCAAAGACTGAGCTCACATCACAGCACCAGAGACCGAGCTCAATATCACAGCACAAGAGACAGAGCTGAACATCACAGTATCAAATACTGAGCTCAACGTCACATTACCAAATACCGAGCTCAACGTCACACCACCAGAGACAGAACTGAACATAACAGCACCAGAGATGGAGCTGAAGATTACAGCACCAAAGGTTGAGCTGCACCTCATAGCACTAGACACCGAGCTGAACATCACAGCATCAGAGACTGAGCTCAACATCACAGCACCAGAGACCGAGCTGAACATCACAGCACCAAAGACTGAGCTCAACATCACAGCACTAGAGACTGAGCTCAACATCACAGCACCAGAGACTGAGGTAAACATCACAGCACCAGAGACTGAGCTCAACATCACAGAACCAGAGACCGAGTTGAACAGAACAGCACCAAAGACTGAGCTCAACATCACAGCACCAGAGACCAAACTGAACATCACAGCACCAGAGACCGAGCTCAACGTCAGAGCACCAAATACCGAGCTCAACGTCACACCACCAGAGACAGAACTGAACATAACAGCACCAGAGACCGAGCTGAACATCACAGCACCAGAGATCAAGCTCAACATCACAGCACCAGAGACCGAGCTGAACATCGCAGCACCAAAGACCAAGGTGAACATCACAGCACCAGAGACCGAGCTCAACATCACAGCACCAGAGACGGAGCTGACCAGAACAGCACCAAAGACCGAGCACAACATCACAGCACCAGAGACAGAGCTGAACAGAACAGCACCAAAGACCGAGCTCAACATCACAGCACCAGAGACAGATCTGACCAGAACAGCACCAAAGACCGAGCTCAACATCACAACACCAGAGACAGAGCTCAATGTCACAGCAGCAAATACCGAGCTCAGTGTCACAGCACCAAATACCAAGCTCAACGTCACACCACCAGAGACAGAACTGAGCATAACAGCACCAAAGATGAAGCTGAAGATTACAGCACCAAAGGTTGAGCTGCACCTCATAGCATTAGACACCGAGCTGAACATCACAGCACTAGAGACCGAGCTGAACATCACAGCACCAGAGACTGAGCTCAACATCACAGCACCAGAGACCAAGCTGAACATCACAGCACCAGAGACTGAGCTGAACAGAACAGCACCAAAGACCGAGCTCAACATCACAGCACCAAAGACCGAGCTCAACATCACAGCACCAGAGACCGAGCTCAACATCACAACACCAGAGACCGAGCTGAACATCACAGCACCAGAAACCGAGCTCAACGACAAAGCACCAAAACTTGAGCTGCACCTCATATCACTAGACACCGAGCTCAACAAATCAGCACCAAAGACCAAGCTCAACATCACAGCACCAAAGACCGAGCTCAACATCACAGCACCAGAGACCGAGCTCAACATCACAGCACCAGAGACCGAGCTCAACGTCACAGCACCAGAGGCGGAGCTGAGGATTACAGCACCAAAGGTTGAGCTGCACCTCATAGCACCAGAGACCCAGCTGAACACCATAGCACCATAGCATTAGACACTGAGCTGAACATCACAGCACCAGAGACCGAGCTGACCGGAACGTATGCGCCCCATCAAGTACTGTATATACAGCATGATTGACAGAGACCTCTATAACAGCACACTGGCCAGAGCTAAATATAAGCTCTTCAAGGGCAGTTGGACATACAGCACCACAGACAGACACAAATATTACAACTCTAATAACCCCATACAGACAAATTGCTGAATAAACAGCACCACGGCGAGCAGTGTGGACGGTGTTAAATATCAGCTCCCCATAGAGAGTTGGAAGTGCAGCACCACAGACTCGGGCAAATATCACTAAACCATTGCCCGCGTGGGATGTAAATACAGAGAAAGTGAAATATGCATCAACAAAGAGGACAGAGTCAAATACAGCACCACTGTGGACAGAGTTGTAACTAACAGTCACAGCACTGTGGACAGAGCTCGCTCGAAGAGACACATAGGGAAAGAGAGCTGAAGATACAGCTCCATGGACAACGGCAAATATTCTCGCACCGTAGACAGAGCTAGACATAACAGCCCCGTGGACAGACCAGAATCTAACAGCACTATGGCCGCAGGCAATTATTACAGCACCATGGTCAGAGCAGAGCTGAACATACGAGCACCAATGACAGAGACACATATTACAGCACCCTGGACAGAGTTTGACAGAGCACACTGGACAGACCGGAATATAACATCACCATTGCAAGAAGCACATATCACAGCACCCTGGACAGAGCTGGACACAGCACAGCGGACAAACCTGAATCTAACAGCACCATGGCCAGAGGCAATTATTACAGCACCCTCGACAGAGCTTGACAGGGCACACTGGACAGACCTGAATCTAACAGCACCATGGCCACAAGCAATTATTACAGCACCCTGGACAGAGCATGACAGGGCACAGTGGACAGACCCGAATCTAACTGCACCACGGCCAGAGGCAATTATTACAACACCCTGGATAGAGCTTGACAGGGCACAGTGGACAGACCTGAATCTAACAGCACCATGGCCCGAGGCAATTATTACAGCACCCTGGACAGAGACAAATGTTCTAGTACCGTCTGCGGAGCTGTGAATAAGTGCCTCAGATAGAAAGAGAGCTGAATATACAGCACCGTGGACAGAGGGGAGTATTACCGCACAATGGACAGAGTTAGACATGACAGTCCCCGTGGACGGAGCTAGACATAACAGCCCCGTGGACAGACCAGAATCTAACAGCACCATGACCGGAGGAAATTATTACGGCACCATGGACAGAGCTGAACATACGAGCACCAATGGGAGACAAATATTACTGCACTCTGGACAGAGCTTGACAGAGCACACTGGACAGACTTGAATCTAACATCACCATTGCCAGAAGGAAATATCACAGCACCCTGGACAGAGCTGGACATAGCACAGCGCACAACCCTGAATCTAACAGCACCATGGCCAGAGGCAATTATTACAGCACCCTGGACAGAGCTGGACATAGCACAGCGCACAACCCTGAATCTAACAGCACCATGGTCAGAGGCAATTATTACAGCACCCTGGACAGAGCTTGACAGAGCACACTGGACAGACCTGAATCTAACAGCAACATGGCCAGAGGCAATTATTACAGCACCCTGGACAGAGCTTGACAGAGCACACTGGACAGACCTGAATATAACAGCGCCATGGCCAGAGGCAATTATTACAGCACCCTGGACAGAGCTTGACAGAACACACTGGACAGACCTGAATCTAACAGCACCATGGACAGAGGCACACATTAAAGCACCCTGGACGGTGCAGGATATAACTTGACCATTGTTAGAGCAGAACATTACAGCCCAGAGAGAGTTGACTGTACGGCACCATTGACAGAAGGGACATATCACAGCGCCAATGTGCAATGCTGAATGTACAGCACCAGGGTCACAGAAATATATAGTAAAGCTGAGACAGAGTTGGGTATGCAACATAAAGGACTCACCTTAAAATGCCGCTACACTAAC
This sequence comes from Ambystoma mexicanum, assembly GCF_040938575.1. Lineage (NCBI taxonomy): Eukaryota > Metazoa > Chordata > Amphibia > Caudata > Ambystomatidae > Ambystoma > Ambystoma mexicanum. Next base: position 28,956,166 of record NC_090931.1, read on the forward strand.
ACCGTAAAGGGCAGTACTCTATACCGAGCTTGATGAGACAGCATCAAGGGCCAAAGTGAATATACAGCGCCAAGGAGAGTGCTTGAGATAACTTCAGCAGCCCCAGCTGGAAATGCCAGACCAGCACCCTCAATGACACCCACTGACCCAAGCACTGCATGTGCCTCATACAAGCATGGATGCCAACTGCAGACCCGAAGCTCAGCCAAACGAAAACCACATAATCATTCCCCGAAACCCGTCAAGCATGCCCAACTCACGCATTGGCTGAATGGCATGATGTTCCATGCATTACTGCCTCAACTCCTGCAAAGTGCCACATCACCCAGAGTTACCGACTTTTGTCACACTTCATACAGAGCACACACCTCCAAGAAGTCCCAGCTGAATGGCTCCATCGTGCCCTTCTCCCCCAAAGTCAAGCTTTTCATGCCAGCCCCACGGTTCAGAAGAGTTGTCCAAGTCATGGTCAGCTCTTGCAAGGTCGATGACAACACCCTACTCAACACCCTACTCACAGGAGCCCCAGATGCCACCCGAGCCCCCCTGAAAGCCGTTCAGCATGCTGGAGCACACCTCATCGCAGGAGAGTTCAAGCGGATCTACAAATTAGCCGCAACCAAAGCACCGTCTTCCTCTGGCCAAGAAACCAACATGTGCTGAGGTCAGCACAATACCAGAAGCTACAACACCAGGCTGGAAACCAAGAACTACAAGGCCCCCATCCTAAACCTCAGGAAGGGCATAACGAGCCTCTCATCAATCACTGTTCCCTCCACTCAGTGCTACGTCTGCCACTTTGCTGTGGCCCTGTACCCTGCTCTCTCTGTCCATCACAGCTCCTTCACTACCCCTTCACCTTACTTGTCTCCTATGTTCAGTGCTCTGTTCATTCCCAAAGATTTGGGCTTTGTATATCTGATACGCACACAAATGCCAAGAGCAGCAAATAATGGCACCAGAGACAGAAGTAAACAGGACAGTGCCAGAAACAGATCTAAAACAATGGAAGCACAGTGGGCATAGTCAAATATCAGAGCACAGAGACAATAGACTAGCAGCATGGAAAGAGGCAGATATCAGACCACAGAGACAGAGTTCAATTAAAGACCACGAAGGAGAGACACGAATATACTAGCACCATGGACAGAGGCAGAAAACATAGATATAGAGCTGAACAGACAGAGGAAGATAGCACAGCACAGAGACAGAGTTCAATGAAAGACCATAAAGGAGAGAGAAGAATAGACTAGCACCATGGACAGAGGCAGATATAACAGCACAGAGACAGAGTCAACCAGGAAGGAGAGCGAAGGATAGACTAGTGCCATGTACAGAGGCAGATAGCACAGATACAGAGCTGAACTGACAGAGGCAGATATCACAGCACAGAGACAGAGTTCAATGAAAGACCATAAAGGAGAGAGAAGAATAGACTAGCACCATGGACAGAGGCAGATATAACAGCACAGAGACAGAGTCAACCAGGAAGGAGAGAGAAGGATAGACTAGTGCCATGGACAGAGGCAGATAGCACAGATACAGAGCTGAACTGACAGAGGCAGATATCACAGCACAGAGACAGAGTTCAATGAAAGACCATAAAGGAGAGAGAAGAATAGACTAGCACCATGGACAGAGGCAGATATAACAGCACAGAGACAGAGTCAACCAGGAAGGAGAGAGAAGGATAGACTACTGCCATGGACAGAGGCAGATAGCACAGATACAGAGCTGAACTGACAGAGGCAGATATCACAGCACAGAGACAGAGTTCAATGAAAGACCATAAAGGAGAGAGAAGAATAGACTAGCACCATGGACAGAGGCAGATATAACAGCACAGAGACAGAGTCAACCAGGAAGGAGAGAGAAGGATAGACTAGTGCCATGGACAGGGGCAGATAGCACAGCACAGAGACAGAGCTGAAAGGTTGATCACCATGAACAGGGGCATTTGCAATTACACAAGGGAGAGAGTGGAAGAGCGTAGCACCATGGGAAGCGAGTCACGCACAGTAAGTGCGACACACGTGTGATATATTATTAACACGAATCTCTTAGTCGTAGAAATATTTAGATAGACTTGTTTTACTCCACTGCAATTGGTATTCATTAGCCATCTAGGAAAGCGGGCCTAGCCTAGCCCTGGATTCGAACCTGCAATCTACAGCTCACCTGCAGCTCACAGCCAGGTGTGTTCCTGGAGCATAGGAATTCAGCACAGTGACAGAGGTGAAAATCATCCCACCGCCTCCATCCTCACCAAGCCACCCCCGGCTGCATCAGCAGTATCAGAACGAGGACCGCCCTCCAATACTGGGGGCTGCGCCTGATTCTCCAAACTCAATATCCAGCTATAAAAACGAGGATATAGCAGCAAGACACAGAGAGGGACAGCACTGCTGGCGGCCCATCCTTGCACACTCCATTCTCTGTCTATGGGATCGGAGAGTACTGGCTGGCGGCCCATCCTTGCACACTCCATTCTCTGTCTATGGGATCGGAGAGTACTGGCAGGCGGCCCATCCTTGCACACTCCATTCTCTGTCTATGGGATCGGAGAGTACTGGCAGGCGGCCCATCGTGCACACTCCATTCTCTGTCTATGGGATCGGAGAGTACTGGCAGACAGCCCATCCTTGCACACTCCATTCTCTGTCTGGGATGGAAGAGTACTGGCTGGCGGCCTATCCTTGCACAGACCATTCTCTGTCCATGGGTGTGAGATTATGGGCTGGCGGCCCATCCCTGCACACACCATTCTCTGTCTGTGGGATTGGAGAGTACTGGCTGGCCGCCCATCCTTGCAGACTCAATTTTGGTGGTCCATCCTTGTACACTCCATTCTCTGTCATGAGATGGGAGATTACTGGCTGGCGACCCATCCTTGCCCACTCCATTCTTTGTCTATGGGATGGGAGATTACTGGCTGGCGGCCCATCCTTGCACACACCATTCTCTGTCCATGGGTGGGAGATTATGGGCTGGCGGCCCATCCCTGCACACACCATTCTCTGTCTGTGGGATTGGAGAGTACTGGCTGGCCGCCCATCCTTGCACACTCAATTTTGGTGGTCCATCCTTGTACACTCCATTCTCTGTCATGAGATGGGAGATTACTGGCTGGCGACCCATCCTTGCCCACTCCATTCTTTGTCTATGGGATGGGAGATTACTGGCTGGCGGCCCATCCTTACACTCTCTGTTCTCGGTCCTTGGGATGGGAGATTCCTGGCTGGTGGCCCATCCTTGCACACACCATTTTCTGCAATGGGATATTACTGGCTGGTGGCACATCCTTGTACACTCCATTTGTCTGTCTATTGGATGGGAGATTACTGGCTATCAGCCCATCCTGCACACTCCATTTTCTGTCCTTGGGATAGGAGATTACTGGCTGGCGACCCATCCTTGCACACTCCATTCTCTGTCTATGGGATGGGAGAGTACTGGCTGGCGGCCCATCCTTGCACACTACATTCTCTGTCTGTGGGATGGGAGAGTACTGGCTGGAGGCCATCCTTGCACACTCCATTCTCTGTTCATGGGATGGGAGATTACTGGCTTGTGGCCCATCCTTGCACACTCCATTCTCTGTCTATGAAATGGGAGAGTACTGGCTGGTGGCCCATCCTTGCACACTCCATAGTCTGTCTGTGGGATGGGAGAGTACGGGCTAGAGGCCCATCTTTGCACACACCATTCTCTGTCTGTGGGATTGGAGAGTACTGGCTGGCAGCCCATCCTTGCACACTCAATTTTGGTGGTCCATCCTTGTACACTCCACTCTCAGTGCATGGGATGGGAGATTACTGGCTGGCGGCCCATCCTTGCACACTCCATTCTCTGTCCATGGGATGGGAGATTACTGGCTGGCGGCCCATCCTTACACTCTCTGTTCTCGGTCCTTGGGATGGGAGATTCCTGGCTGGTGGCCCATCCTTGCACACACCATTTTCTGCGATGGGAAATTACTGGCTGGCGGCCCATCCTTGTATACTCCATTCTCTGTCTATTAGATGGGAGATTCCTGGCTAGCAGCCCATCCTGCACACTCCATTTTCTGTGCTTGGGATAGGAGATTAATGGCTAGCGACCCATCCTTGCACACTCCATTCTCTGTCTATGGGATGGGAGAGTACTGGCTGGCGGCCCATCCTTGCATCCTCCATTCTCTGCACTTGGGATGGGAGAATACTGGCTGGCGACCCATCCTTGCACAATCCATTCTCTGTCCATGGGATGGGAGATTACTGGCTAGCGACCCATCCTTGCACACTCCATTCTCTGTCTATGGGATGGGAGAGTAGTGGCTGGTGGCCCATCCCTGCACCCTCCATTCTCTGTCTATGGGGATGGGAGAGTACTGGCTCGCGGCCCATCCTTGCATCCTCCATTCTCTGCACTTGGGATGGGAGAATGCTGGCTGGCGACCCATCCTTGCACAATCCATTCTCTGTCCATGGGATGGGAGATTACTGGCTGGAGACCCATCCTTGCACACTCCATTCTCTGTCCATGGGATGGGAGATTACTGGTTGGTGGCTCATCCTTACACTCTTTATTCTCGGTCTTTGGGATGGGAGATTCGTGGCTGGCGGCCCATCCTTGCACACACCATTCTCTGCGATGGGAGATTACTGGCTGGCGGCCCATCCTGCGCACTCCATTCTCTGTCCTTGGGATAGGAGATTACTGCCTGGCGACCCATCCCTGCACCCTCCATTCTCTGTCTATGGGATGGGAGAGTACTGGCTGGCGGCCCATCCTTGCATCCTCCATTCTCTGCACTTGGGATGAGAGAATACTGGCTGTCGACCCATCCTTGCACCCTCCATTCTCTGCCAATTGGGATGGGTGATTACTGGCTAGAGGGCCATCCTTGCACACTCCATTCTCTGCCCTGGGGTGGGAGTTTACTGGCTGTGGGCCCATCCTTGCACATGTCATTATCTGGGATGGCAGATTACTGGCTGGCGGTCAATCCTTGCACACTCCGTTCTTTGTCCCCAGGTGGGTAATTACTGGCTGGCGGCCCTCCCTTGCAGCCTCAATTCTCTGTCCCTGTGATAGGTGATTATCAGCTTGCAACCTATCCTTGCACGCACCATTTTCTGGGATGGGAGATTACGGGCTGGCAGCCCAATTCTTGCAAACTCTGTTCTCTGTGCCTGGGATTGGAGATTGTTGGCTGGCAGCCCATCCTTGCACACTCTGTCCTCTGTCTCTGGGATGGGAGGTTATTGGTTGATGACCCATCCTTGAACACTCCATTCTCTGCAATGGGAGATTTACTGACTGGCGGCCCATCCTTGCACACACCATTTTCTGGGATGGGAGATTACGGGCTGGCAGCCCAATTCTTGCACACTCTGTTCTCTGTCTCTGGGATTGGAGATTGTTGGCTGGCAGCCCATCCTTGCACACTCTGTCCTCTGTCTCTGGGATGGGAGGTTATTGGTTGATGACCCATCCTTGAACACTCCATTCTCTGCAATGGGAGATTTACTGACTGGCGGCCCATCCTTGCACACACCATTTTCTGGGATGGGAGATTACGGGCTGGCAGCCCAATTCTTGCACACTCTGTTCTCTGTCTCTGGGATTGGAAATTGCTGGCTGGTGGCCCATCCTTGCACACTCTCTCCTCTGTCTCTGGGATGGGAGATCACTGGCTGTTGGCCCACCCTTGGACATGCTATTCTCTGGGATGGGAGATTACTGACTGGTGGCCCATCCTTGCACACTCCATTCTCCGCAATGGGAGATTTACTGGCTGGTGGCCCATCCTTGCACATTATGTTCTCTGTGCCTGGGATTGGAGATTGTTGGCTGGCAGCCCATCCTTGCACACTCTGTCCTCTGTCTCTGGGATGGGAGGTTATTGGTTGATGACCCATCCTTGAACACTCCATTCTCTGCAATGGGAGATTTACTGACTGGCGGCCCATCCTTGCACACACCATTTTCTGGGATGGGAGATTACGGGCTGGCAGCCCAATTCTTGCACACTCTGTTCTCTGTCTCTGGGATTGGAAATTGCTGGCTGGTGGCCCATCCTTGCACACTCTCTCATCTGTCTCTGGGATGGGAGATCACTGGCTGTTGGCCCACCCTTGGACATGCTATTCTCTGGGATGGGAGATTACTGACTGGTGGCCCATCCTTGCACACTCCATTCTCCGCAATGGGAGATTTACTGGCTGGTGGCCCATCCTTGCACATTATGTTCTCTGTGCCTGGGATTGGAGATTGTTGGCTGGCAGCCCATCCTTGCACACTCTGTCCTCTGTCTCTGGGATGGGAGGTTATTGGTTGATGACCCATCCTTGAACACTCCATTCTCTGCAATGGGAGATTTACTGACTGGCGGCCCATCCTTGCACACACCATTCTCTGGGATGGCAGATTACTGGCTGGCGGCCCATCCTTTCACCCTCCATTCTCTGTCCCTGGGATGGGAGATTACTGGCCGGCAGCCCATCCTTGCACTCTTTGTCTGCTGGGATTGGGGATTACTGGCTACCAGCCCATCCTTGCACACTCTGTTCTCTGTCTCTGGGACGGGACAATACTGGCTGGCAGCCCATCCTTGCACACTACATTCTATGTCCCTGGAATGGGCAATTAGTGTCTGATGGCCCATTTTTGAACACTCCAATCTCTATCTCTAGGATGGGAGATTACTGGCTGGCGGCCCATCCTTGCACACTCCGCTTTCCGTCCCTGGGGTGGGATATGACTGGCTGGCGTCCCATCCTTGCTTGCGCCATTCTATGTCCCTGGGATAGGCAATTAGTGTCTGATGGCCCATCCTTGCACACTCTGTTCTCTGTCTCTGGGATGGGAGATGAGTGGCTGGTGGCCCATCTTTGGACGTGACATATTCTGGGATGGGAGTTTAGTAGCTGGTGGCCCATCCTTGGACATGCCATTCTCTGGCATGGGAGATAAGTGGCTGGAGGCCCATCCTTGGACATGCCATTCTCTAGGATGGGAAAGTACTGTCTTGCAGCCCATCATTGCACACACCATTCTCTGGGATGGGAGATTACTGGCTGGCAGCCCATCCTTGCACACTCTGTTCTCTGTCTCTGGGATGGGAGATGAGTGGCTGGTGGCCCATCTTTGGACGTGACAAACTCTGGGATGGGAGTTTAGTAGCTGGTGGCCCATCCTTGGACATGCCATTCTCTGGCATGGGAGATTACTGGCTGGTTGCCCATCCCTGCACACGCCATTTTCTGGGATGGGAAATTACTGGTTGGTGTCCCATCCTTGCACACTCTGTTCTCTGTCTCTGGTATGGGAGATAAGTGGCTGGAGGCCCATCCTTGGACATGTCATTCTCTAGGATGGGAAAGTACTGGCTTGCAGCCCATCATTGCACACACCATTCTCTGGGATGGGAGATTACTGGCTGGCAGCCCATCCTTGCACACTCTGTTCTCTGTCTCTGGGATGGGAGATGAGTGGCTGGTGGCCCATCTTTGGACGTGACAAACTCTGGGATGGGAGTTTAGTAGCTGGTGGCCCATCCTTGGACATGCCATTCTCTGGCATGGGAGATTACTGGCTGGTGGCCCATCCCTGCACACGCCATTTTCTGGGATGGGAAATTACTGGTTGGTGTCCCATCCTTGCACACTCTGTTCTCTGTCTCTGGTATGGGAGATAAGTGGCTGGAGGCCCATCCTTGGACATGCCATTCTCTAGGATGGGAAAGTACTGGCTTGCAGCCCATCATTGCACACACCATTCTCTGGGATGGGAGATTACTGGCTGGCAGCCCATCCTTGCACACTCTGTTCTCTGTCTCTGGGATGGGAGATGAGTGGCTGGTGGCCCATCTTTGGACGTGACAAACTCTGGGATGGGAGTTTAGTAGCTGGTGGCCCATCCTTGGACATGCCATTCTCTGGCATGGGAGATTACTGGCTGGTGGCCCATCCCTGCACACGCCATTTTCTGGGATGGGAAATTACTGGTTGGTGTCCCATCCTTGCACACTCTGTTCTCTGTCTCTGGTATGGGAGATAAGTGGCTGGAGGCCGATCCTTGGACATGTCATTCTCTAGGATGGGAAAGTACTGGCTTGCAGCCCATCATTGCACACACCATTCTCTGGGATGGGAGATTACTGGCTGGCAGCCCATCCTTGCACACTCTGTTCTCTGTCTCTGGGATGGGAGATGAGTGGCTGGTGGCCCATCTTTGGACGTGACAAACTCTGGGATGGGAGTTTAGTAGCTGGTGGCCCATCCTTGGACATGCCATTCTCTGGCATGGGAGATTACTGGCTGGTGGCCCATCCCTGCACACGCCATTTTCTGGGATGGGAAATTACTGGTTGGTGTCCCATCCTTGCACACTCTGTTCTCTGTCTCTGGTATGGGAGATAAGTGGCTGGAGGCCCATCCTTGGACATGCCATTCTCTAGGATGGGAAAGTACTGGCTTGCAGCCCATCATTGCACACACCATTCTCTGGGATGGGAGATTACTGGCTGGCAGCCCATCCTTGCACACTCTGTTCTCTGTCTCTGGGATGGGAGATGAGTGGCTGGTGGCCCATCTTTGGACGTGACAAACTCTGGGATGGGAGTTTAGTAGCTGGTGGCCCATCCTTGGACATGCCATTCTCTGGCATGGGAGATTACTGGCTGGTGGCCCATCCCTGCACACGCCATTTTCTGGGATGGGAAATTACTGGTTGGTGTCCCATCCTTGCACACTCTGTTCTCTGTCTCTGGTATGGGAGATAAGTGGCTGGAGGCCCATCCTTGGACATGTCATTCTCTAGGATGGGAAAGTACTGGCTTGCAGCCCATCATTGCACACACCATTCTCTGGTATGGGAGATTACTGGCTGGCAGCCCATCCTTGCACACTCTGTTCTCTGTCTCTGGGATGGGAGATGAGTGGCTGGTGGCCCATCTTTGGACGTGACAAACTCTGGGATGGGAGTTTAGTAGCTGGTGGCCCATCCTTGGACATGCCATTCTCTGGCATGGGAGATTACTGGCTGGTGGCCCATCCCTGCACACGCCATTTTCTGGGATGGGAAATTACTGGTTGGTGTCCCATCCTTGCACACTCTGTTCTCTGTCTCTGGCATGGGAGATTACTGGCTGGTGGCCCATCCCTGCACATGCCATTTTCTGGGATGGGAAATTACTGGTTGGTGTCCCATCCTTGCACACTCTGTTCTCTGTCTCTGGTATGGGAGATAAGTGGCTGGAGGCCCATCCTTGGACATGTCATTCTCTAGGATGGGAAAGTACTGGCTTGCAGCCCATCATTGCACACACCATTCTCTGGGATGGGAGATTACTGGCTGGCAGCCCATCCTTGCACACTCTGTTCTCTGTCTCTGGGATGGGAGATGAGTGGCTGGTGGCCCATCTTTGGACGTGACAAACTCTGGGATGGGAGTTTAGTAGCTGGTGGCCCATCCTTGGACATGCCATTCTCTGGCATGGGAGATTACTGGCTGGTGGCCCATCCCTGCACACGCCATTTTCTGGGATGGGAAATTACTGGTTGGTGTCCCATCCTTGCACACTCTGTTCTCTGTCTCTGGCATGGGAGATTACTGGCTGGTGGCCCATCCCTGCACACGCCATTTTCTGGGATGGGAAATTACTGGTTGGTGTCCCATCCTTGCACACTCTGTTCTCTGTCTCTGGTATGGGAGATAAGTGGCTGGAGGCCCATCATTGGACATGTCATTCTCTAGGATGGGAAAGTACTGGCTTGCAGCCCATCATTGCACACACCATTCTCTGGGATGGGAGATTACTGGCTGGCAGCCCATCCTTGCACACTCTGTTCTCTGTCTCTGGGATGGGAGATGAGTGGCTGGTGGCCCATCTTTGGACATGCCATTCTCTGGCATGGGAGATTACTGGCTGGTGGCCCATCCCTGCACACGCCATTTTCTGAGATGGGAGATTACTGGCTGGTGGCCCATTTTTGAACACTCCGTTCTCTATCTCTAGGATGGGAGATTACTGACTGGCGGCCCATCCTTGCACGCGCCATTCTATGTCCCTGGAATGGGCAGTTAGTGGCTGATGGCCCATTTTTGAACACTCCGTTCTCTATCTCTAGGATGGGAGATTACTGGCTGGTGGCCCATCCTTGCACACTCCGCTCTCCGTCCCTGGGGTGGGATATGACTGGCTGACGGCCCATCCTTGCACGCGCCGTTCTATGTCCCTGGGATGGGCAATTAGTGTCTGATGGCCCATCCTGGCATACTCCGTTCTCTGTGATGGGAGATTACTGGCTGGCGGGCCATCCTTGCACGCGCCATTCTATGTCCCTGGAATGGACAATTAGTGTCTGATGGCCCATCCTTGAACACCCCGTTCTCTGTCTCTAGGATGGGAGATTACTGTCTGACGGCCCATCCTTGCACACGTCATTCTCTGGGATCGGAGATTACTGGCTGTGGCCCATCCTTGCACACTCCATTCTATGTCCCTGGAATGGACAATTAGTGTCTGATGGCCCTTCCTTGAACACCCCGTTCTCTGTCTCTAGGGTGGGAGATTACTGGCTGGCGGGCCATCCTTGCACACGCCATCCTATGGGAAGGCAGATAACTGGCTGACAGATAAAGGCTCTCGGCGACCCCCCTCCGTAAGCCCCCGCACAGATACCATCAGCGATCATAGCCTGGACTCATGAAACCCGCAGGCCTGGAAAATTCCAGAGCACTCCGATAAAAACCCTCTTAACCCCCGTCTGACCTTCTGCGCCTGAACTCGGCACTGATATCAGGGAGGCGAAGAAGCAGCTTTCAGACCATGGGCTGTCAGAGTCTTATTTAAAAGTAATGACTGCACTACTAATAATAATGGTCAAATAGTAATAATGTTAATAATAACATAAAAATAACTACGATTACAAATAATATAATTAATAAGAACGATAGGGCTGATGATAATAATTATTATTATAGCTATGTACTATTGGTAATAATGATAACATTAAAAGAGTAATATTAGCAATAATAGTCGGATTTACTTACGCACCCCTGAACCCTCGATGCACTGTGAAAGAGCTGGCACCAGACCAGAGGCGACATACGGCCACTTGGGTAGCAGTTACTTATGCACCTCTGAACCCTCCAAGCACTGAGAAAGAGCTGGTACCAGACCAGAGGCTTCAAACTGCCACTTGAGTAGCAATTACTTATGCAGCCCTGAACCGTTCAAGGACTGAGAAAGAGCTGCCACCAGGCCAGAGGTTACAAATGGCCACTTGAGTAGCAGTTACCTATGCCCCCCTGAACCCTTCAAGGACTGAGAAAGAGCTGGCACCAGGCCAGAGGCTTCAAACGGCCACTTGAGTAGCAATTACTTATGCAGCCCTGAACCGTTTAAGGACTGAGAAAGAGCTGGCACCAGGCCAGAGGCTTCAAACTGCCACTTGAGTAGCAGTTACTTACGCAGCCCTGAACCGTTCAAGGACTGAGAAAGAGCTGCCACCAGGCCAGAGGTTACAAATGGCCACTTGAGTAGCAGTTACTTATGCAGCACTGAAACGTTCAAGGACTGAGAAAGAGCTGCCACCAGGCCAGAGGTTACAAATGGCCACTTGAGTAGCAGTTACTTATGCAGCACTGAACCGTTCAAGGACTGAGAAAGAGCTGCCACCAGGCCAGAGGTTACAAATGGCCACTTGAGTAGCAGTTACTTATGCAGCACTGAACCGTTCAAGGACTGAGAAAGAGCTGTCATCAGGCCAGAGGCTAGAAACTGCCACTATGGTAGCAGTTACTTACGCACCCCTGAACCCTTCAAGCACTGAGAAAGAGCTGGCACCAGACCAGAGGCTACATACGGCCACTTGGGTAGCAGTTACTTATGCAACCCTGAACCCTTCAAGCACTGAGAAAGAGCTGTCATCAGGCCAGAGGCTAGAAACTGCCACTATGGTAGCAGTTACTTACGCACCCCTGAACCCTTCAAGCACTGAGAAAGAGCTGGCACCAGACCAGAGGCTACATACGGCCACTTGGGTAGCAGTTACTTATGCAACCCTGAACCCTTCAAGCACTGAGAAAGAGCAGGCACCAGGCAAGAGGCTACATACAGCCACTTGGGTAGCAGTTACTTACACACCCCTGAACCCTTGATGCACTGAGAAAGAGATGGCATCAGGCCAGAGGCTAGAAACTGCCACTACGGCAGCAGTTACATATATGCACCCCTGAACCCTTCAAGCACTGAGAAAGAGCTGGTACCAGGCCAGAGGCTGTAAACAGACACTTGGGTAGCAATTACTTACGCAGCCCTGAACCCTTCAAGCAATGAGAACGAGCTGGCACCAGGCCAGATGCTACAAATGGCCACTTGGGTAGTAGTTACTTTTACACCCCTGAACCCTTCACGCACTGAGAAAGAGCTCGCACCAGGCCAGAGGCTACAAACAGCCACTTGGGTAGCTGTTACTTGTGCACCTCTGAACCCTTCATGCATTGTGAAAGAGCTGGTACCAAGCCAGAGGCTACATACGACCATTTATTTAGCAGTAACGCATTCACCCCTGATCCCTTCAAGCACTGAGAAAGAGCTGGCACCAGGCCAGAGGCTATATACGGTCTTTTGGGTAGCAGATAATTACGCACCCCTAAACCCTTCAAGCAATGAGAAAGAGCTGGCACCAGGCCAGAGGCTACAAACCGCCGCTTGGGTTGCAGTTACTTGCGCACCCCTGAACTTTTCAAGCACTGAGAAAGATCTGGCATCAGGCCAGAGGCTACATACGGCCACTTGAGTGGCAGTTACTTACGCACCCCTGAAGCATTCAAGCACTGAGAAAGAGCTGGCACCAGACCAGAGGCTACATACGGCCACTTGGGTAGCAGTTACTTGTGCACCCCTGAACCCTTCAAGCACTGAGAAAGAGCTCGCAAAAGGCCAGAGGTTGCAAACAGCCACTTGAGTAGCAGTTACTTACGCACCCCTGAAGCATTCAAGCACTGAGAAGGAGCTGGCACCAGGCCAGAGGCCACACAAATGGCCACTTGGGTAGCAGTTACTTGTGCACCCCTGAACCCTTCAAGCACTGAGAAAGAGCTGGCACCAGACCAGAGGCTACATACGGCCACTTGGGTAGCAGTTACTTATGCACCGTTGAACCCTTCAAGCACTGAGAAAGAGCTGGCTCCCGGCCAGAGGCTACAAACAGCCACTTGGGTAGCAGTTACATACGCACCCCTGAACCCTTCACACACTAAGAAAGAGCTTGCACCAGGCCAGAAGCTACAACTGGCCACTTGGGCAGCAGTTACTCATGCACCCCTGAACCCTTCGAGCACTGAGAAAGAGCTGGCACAGACCAGAGGCTACAAACGCCCCCTTCGGTGGCAGTTACTTGCACACCCCTGAACCCTTCGAGCACTGAGAAAGAGCTGGCACAGACCAGAGGCTACAAACGGCCACTTGGGTAGCAGTTACTTATGCACCGTTGAACCCTTCAAGCACTGAGAAAGAGCTGGCACCAGACCAGGGGCTTCAACCAGCCACCTGGTTAGCAGTACTTATGCACCCCTGAACCCTTCAAGCACTGAGAAAGAGCTGGTACTGCCAGAGGCTGCAGACGGCCACTTGGGTGACAGTTACTTATGCACCCCTGAACACTTCAAGCATCGAGAAAGAGCTGCACCAGGCCAGAGGCTACAAACGGCCACTTGGGTAGGAGTTACTTGCGCACTGCTGCTCCCTTCAAGCACTGAGAAAGAGCTGGCTCCCGGCCAGAGGCTACAAACAGCCACTTGGGTAGCAGTTACATACGCACCCCTGAACCCTTCACACACTAAGAAAGAGCTTGCACCAGGCCAGAGGCTACAACCGGCCACTTGGGCAGCAGTTATTCATGCACCCCTGAACCCTTCGATCACTGAGAAAGAGCTGGTACCAGGCCAGAGGCTGTAAACAGACACTTGGGTAGCAATTACTTACGCAGCCCTGAACCCTTCAAGCACTGAGAAGGAGCTGGCACCAGGCCAGAGGCTACAAACGGCCACTTGGGCAGCAGTTACTCATGCACCCCTGAAGCCTTCAAGCACTGGCAAACAGCAATGGGAATAACACCCCAACCTTCTGCCTGCACTGGAACTCCAACCTCATGCCAGATGGGTGAACCCTATCGGGCAGGCTGCCACCTGCATGGAGTTGGGGCAAGTAAAATGGGGCACAGTACCAGCGCCTGCTATTGTAGGATTCCAGCATGTGTGTCAGTGATGAATACACCCCGGTATTAGTAGCGATGAGGACCAGGCAGCACATGACAGACATTTGCAATTGCTCACCCACCCTACCATCCTGCTATAACGGGGTTCATGCAGACAGCCCCCCCAATCTGCATGGTTGTCACATACATGCCCACCTCAAAAGGCAGCAAGCGCTAGAGGGGAAGCCGTCAAGCACACCCGGGGGACGAGTCTTCTGTGAGCAGCAACACTGGAACACGGAGAAGGACCCCTATAATATTTGGGTAGCACCCATGGCATATTCAGAAACACATTTGGTATTGAGAACCACTCCTCCCAGTATTTAAGATAGAAACACTAGCATGTGTTACTAGTGAACCCCGAAATAATCATGATCTCTGCTACATAAACCGCCACCCCGGATGTGTCGAGAAATGCTCCCTAAATCTCAAACAATGACGCTTTCACACCTGAGCAGCAGCCATGGAATAACAAACACAACCATGGGGTACTTAGAGCAACGCTCCTAGAATTTGCGAGCACCACCCTTACCATCTTTGAGCAGAACCCCAGCATCTTTGAGTGGCACCCCAGCATCTTTAAGTGGCACCCCAGCAACTTTAAACAGCACCCCAGCATCTTTGAGCAGCAACCTAGCATCTTTGAGCAGCACCACAGCATCTTTAAGTGGCACCCCAGCATCTTTGAACAGCACCCCAGCATCTTTGAGCAGCAACCCAGCATCTTTAAGGAGCAACCCAGCATCTTTAAGGAGCAACCCAGCATATTTGAGCAAAACCCCAGGCATATTGAGCAGCGACCTTAGTATCTTTGCGCAGCACCCCAGCATTTTTATCAGCACTCCCATCTGAGTGATTGGTTGCCTGAGTGTGACCCAGCAGAATGAATGAGAGATCAACTAGTATATCTGGGGGCCTCTCACTGCTAGAATTTGTTCAGAAGCTGGAGTTGAAACTTACATTGAAACTGAAGCTGAATCAGACCCTCGACAGGCTGCCTACCAGAGACGGGGACCGCCAAGGAGAATGAAGATAAGCACCGGACATTCTGTCCACCGTCGTCAACCAGGGTTCGCAGGTTTGCTACCAGCGATGGAGGCCCATCGAAGCCGTGTTGCCCAGAAGAGGGTACCGCTTGATGCCGTGCAGCCGTCGCCAGAGATGCAACGCTCCTTTGCCTAAGACTTTTGATTTATGGACATGCTTGTCTGCACCGCTGCCCACCTTATCCTGCCACAGAAGGCCATGCCATCGACGCGCCGAGGAGCATCCGCCGGAGGGTTTCCCACCACCCAAAGACCGTAGAGATGCCAGACGACTCGATGCCCTTGCCGGGCCACAGTTCTTCACAAACTCTTTGCGGTCCTGAACTATTGACAACAAGGTGCCCTGCACACCTCTTCCTTGCAGGACATCTTCGCTCCGTTGTCGACGAGCACCGCTGGGATGGAAGCTGCCGCCTCAACGCCGAGTTCAATTGCTTCAAGGGATCTCGATGATCCGTGGTTCCTCCTTTAAAGGGAGCCACTCAATAAGGATTTGTCGACGACCCAACATCCAACTCTGATATTCCAGGTACATTGGGGTGGTAGAAACATTACAGAAGGAAATAAGACTTACAGAACAATATATGGTCTGGGCTTGTGATGTATCCTTATTTTACTGGTTGTCCAGGTGGGGAGATCTCCACACAGAGCTGTGTAAAGTGCTAGGGGCCAGTATTCTGCCAATTGTTCTAACCAACTGCTTTCCTCCTATGTCTATTGTTGGTTACCTTTATTAAGTGATTTGTGTAACATTTACCCAGAGTACAGTTGATGCACTTTAATGAAATCTGATAATAATTGTGGTACCACTTAGAACTGTATATATTTGCCATTGTAGATTAACTGAGCACAAAGTGAGTTATTGTGATTGTGTATATAACCTTGAACCTTAATTATATATAGACTCTGTTCTCACTAATACAGTGTGTGGACATTCCTTTGTGGGGTCTTGGGGACTTCACTGTACTTAAGAACCAGCCTGCATCACCTCCTGAGAAGCTAGGACTTGATTGCTCGGCTATGTTTCCAATAATAGAGAATCTTGGCTGGGGTCCTCTGTGCCTCTCCTCTGCTATATAGAGAACAGGAGTACAGACACCCTCTCCAGTCTTTACACTTGAAAAGACCAATGAATGCACCTTGAAACCCACAGGGCCAATACAGGCACAACATCTTTAAATGGTGTACCTGGGAAGATATCGCCTTTACAAGATGTGGGTTTAATTTTTTGGAGGATTTCTAGAACTTCACCTTCTAAAACTTCATGAAAAGAAAAAAGACTGGTACCCTGAGTAGAGTCTTTAAAAGATGGTATAGGCCTATCATTTACATACTGAGACATCTTAACCTGGTTCTGGATACGTATCTGATGTTGTAGGGTCTTCTGAGTTAAACCATCATCATCATCCATAGCAAGAGGGGGCTCAGTAGAAGACCCTTTTAATTCCTGATGGACTGAGAAGAGTTATTTTGGCTTAGATGTAGCCCTTTCAAACCTAGCATTGAAATTAAGCTGTTTAGCTGTAAACACTGCAGCCTTATAAAGTCTAGTTGCCTGTTTATAAGACGAAACTGAGTCATCTGATGGATAACTTCTCCAGTATCATTCTGCTTTCTGTTTCACCCCTCTAGCTAGTGAAACTTCTGTCTGGGGTGAACCATTGGTTATGTTCTGCCATTTGTTATGTTCAACTGAAGGAAGAGGGGCTAGGAAGTCAAAAGCTTGATTAGTAGCTGACCTAATGGATACATAAACTCATCAAGCGGTAGGTTCTCTAACAATGATGGTAACAATGGGACTACTACTGAATTGAAAGCCTCATGGGTGACTTACTTGCGATTACGAGTTAGATCTAATGGTCTTGTTAATTTAGGAGTAATGCGAGAGAGAACGGGAACTTCAAAATGAGGAAGAAAATGATCTGACCAAATGCACCTTTCGACCGAGCTTAATGTCAACAACTGGTTCTTAGATCGCATCCAGTCCAAAGTATTGCCTCCCTTACGTGTTGAAGTGTTGACATACTGATCAAAGCCCATGGACTTAAGAGTTTGTAAAAGAGATGTAGCTTCAGCATCCTGTGGGTTATTAGCTCACAGATTAAAGTCGCCAAGAATGATAAAAGCTGTTGAGTTTTTAGATGTGCCTCCTATAAAAACTAGGAGTTGCTCTTCGATAGAGGCATAACCCTAGGAGGCCTTGGAATCTGAGATTTTCACAGCATGTAATACCAGAGACCGGGTGTTTAGTAATCCACATTTCAGTGGAGTAACAAATAGGAGGTAACCACAGGGGGAAACAGCCTGAGCACTTAGATTTGCGGTATCAATTAAAGGATCTTGTGTAGGTATGATATGATATGATATTTTATTTATATAGCTGCTATACACAATGGGCCTCATTAGGACCCAGGCGGTAAGGGGTTTACGGCGGCGTAAACAGCGCCGACCCTTACCGCCTGATTCCGAGGTCCCTTAGCGCCATGGCGGATTTAACACCTGCTTTTAGCAGGTGTTAAAATCCATGGCGCTAAGAGACCATGTTGTTAATTACGCCACCGTAATTTACGGTGGCGTAATTAACACCTTCCCCACTCCCATTATGCCCTATGGGGCAAAAATGCGAATGGGGAAGGGTAAATGGGGATTGGGGACTTACCGCCCCGCCGACCTCGGAATGGGGCGGTAAGTCCGCCAACCACCATGGCGTAAACGTAGTTTACGCCATGGTGGTAAAGGTACGACCCAGGCGGTAACTTACCGCCTGGGTCGTAATGAGGCCCAATGTGTTTTAAAGCGCTTCAAGGCAAGGGAGGGAACAAGAGAAAATACAAAAACATTCTTACAGGCCATGAACAGTAAGGATATGAAATTAACTATCGTACTTGGCCTGACGACATTTCAGATAGTGCAAGAGCTTAGACATAGATAAGGAAGGGAGGGGAGAGTGGGAAGGAAATGGAAACAGACAGGCGACTACCGTACTAGGCCTGACGACATTTCTGGTAGAGCTGGAGAAAAACAAGAGGTGAGGGAGAGGGGTGCAGAAAGGTAAGGGAGGAACAAAACAAGCGACTATCATACTAGACCTGATGACATTTTAGATAGTGCTGGAGGGAGGGGGTGGGGAGGAAAAAAACTGTAAGTGCAGGGGGGAGGAGACAGATGAGGTTGCTATCATACTAGGTGCAGGGACAATTCTGATAGAGTAAGTGCAGATAAGAAAGTAAGGGGAGAAGATAGGAAAAGGGAGAAGGGAAAGTAGGAGAGAACAGAGAGTGAGCAGTCAAAAGAGTGGAGAAGCAAGAGTGGAGAGCGAATAATCAGGGCGACCATGAGTACCAGATGCAAAGGAAGTCCAGCATGAGAGTTGAGAAAGGGTGACGCACCGTGAATGAATGAAGTCCATAAGTGGACTCATAGCAGAGTTATTAGCACTAATCGTCTCGTTTAAAACATGAGAAGCGCATAGGGAAGGAGAAACTGGAGCCTTGGGTATTTCCATTTGAGTTGTTTGTATGGTGTCATTTCCTGCATATTTTCTTCAGCTCGCATCCTTAAACGAGCCTGACGATTTCTTTGGATAGTAGCTACTAGGTCACAATGAGGCATGGTTTTACAGAAGGACCGCAGAGATAGATTAATTCAAATAATTCAAATAAAACAACCGAAAGAGAGATGCCAGTAAAACACTCACCTAACAACGAACGTCACAAGCGGGCTTCAACGCGCTGGCGCTAACGCGCCTGATGTCTTTAAGAGGATAGGAAACTACAAAATGTCTGGGTATTGTAGTTCCTTTCTGCCAGCTCATTACACAAGATGCCTGAGAAATAATAAAATGTGGCGGCGGCGGCAGTAGACCTTAACACCTTATACTTATCTACTGCTAATACAAAATAGAGAGCTAACTTCTAAAATCAGAGCAGAACATTTCTAAGAATCCACTAAAACCAAATGAAGTAACATTTTATTAAAAATAATTAATTCAATCGTAGTTAAGCAGCGAAAATTAGCAACACAGTTTGTACAAAAGCAATCAACACAAGAATGGATGCACAAGCATCTTTGAGCTGCACCCCTAGCATTTTTTAGCAGCACCCCTACCATCTTTGAGCAGCACCCCTAGCATCTTTGAGCAGCAACCAGAGCATCTTTGAGCAGCAATCAGAGCATCTTTGAGCTGCACCCCTGGCATCTTTGAGCAGCACCTGGCATCTTTGAGCTGCACCCCTAGCATTTTTTAACAGCACCCCTACCATCTTTGAGCAGCACCCCTAGCATTTTTGAGCAGCAACCAGAGCATCTTTGAGCAGCACCACTACCATCTTTGAGCAGCACCCCTAACACTTTGAGCAGCACACCTAGCATCTTTGAGGGGCATCTCAGTTTATTTGACCAGCAAACCTAGCATCCATCTTTGAGCAGTACCCCTAGCATCTTTGAGGGTCACCTGAATGTCTTTGAGAATCACACTGTGGAATCTTTGGGCAGCACCCCTTGAAAAGCACCCCCTAGTATATTTAGGCAGCACCTCTTCCATACTTGTGTTACACCCTTGTAGCAGCACAGCAGGAATAGTCTAGAGCTTAGAGTAGTTGTATATAGTAATAGAAAGTTATATTATTTCGGGGGGGGGGATGTTTAGTAGCAGAGAGCGCAGATTGGAACATCCCCACAATTTACACGTGGGATGAGCAGTGGAGCGGCGGTGGCACCCGAAGAGAGCAATGCCCATCGTTATGCAGTGCACCCTGATCCCGAGGGGCTTTAACAGCTGGTAATGGCCTTTGGCAATGCTGCCCCCAGTCCACCCACAACGGGCTTAGCATAGGATGCGGAAGATTGGGTACTAATGGGGCGATGTGGGCAGCGAGAACCAGCAACACATGAGCAGAGTGCAAGCTGGCCAAAGAGACAAAGGACAGGAGAGCAGTGGGCATAAAACCGAGGCAGGGCCCGCATGTGAGGAAATGGTGCACTCACGAGAGGCCGGCAGTGCACGTGCCACTGTGGCCCGGAAGGAAAGTGAGGCAAAAAGGGAAGAAGGCGCAGGCAGGCGGGTGATTGCAAACATACAGCATTGCCAATGGAAAGGAAAAGGGGACTGATGGGGAGCACAATGTCCTGGGTTGGAGCATGTTCCGCTCCTTCGAGAGCAGTAGAGATAGTGGTAATGCTTCCTATTACGAGAGTAGTAAGCAGCAGTGGGCGGAGGTGGAGGGGAGCAGGGAAGGCTGAGGGGAGGGTGAGTTATGCAGCTGAGCTAAGAGGGAGCAAAGGAGTAGAGGGGCGTGAGGCCCAGGAAAAGCCGGGGGAAGAGGCTGAGTCCACTGAGCACAGTGGTGAAGATGGGAGCTTTAGCTTTTGGGGACCTCTTGCAGTGGCCTCATTGGAGGAGGTAACTTGGTGCAGTTTTGATATGGCTGTCAATGAAGACCACAAGGTTACAGTCTGGACTTATGGGGTCAGAATATTAGGACCAAGTAAAATATGCATGTGGCAAGGAGGGGCAGAGTATGATGCTTTGAGCTAGTGGACTTTGGTCATCACATGAGCTGAGCGTTTGTCAACAAAATCCCATCCAGTGGTAGATGTCAGAAAAACAAATAGGAGATTCAAGGTAAGAGGTCAGGGGTAGAGAGAGGAAAGGAGAAGGTGTGGGTCAGCTTATAGGTGGCAGGAGATCCAAGATGAGATAGAGGTCAGGGGTAGAGACAGGAAAGAGGAGGGTCTGGCAGTTTACAGGTGGCAGGAGAGCCAAGAGGAGATAGAGGTCAGGGATGGAGATGGTTGTTTGGCAGTATCTTGGAGGGTGGGGTGAGGGGGTTTAGGAGGATAGAGGGTGGTTTGTCAGTGTCTTGGAGGGTGAGGTGAGGGGGGTTGGAGGATAGACGGTTGTTTTGCAGTGTCTTGGAGGATCAGGCGAGGCGGTTAGGGGGATAGAGGGTTGTTTGGCAGTGTCCTCTGGGGAGTTAGGAGGATAGAAGATTGTTTGGCAGTGTCTTGGAGGATGAGGGGAGGAGAGGTTTAGGAGGATAGAGGGCTGTTTGGCAGTGTCTTGGAGAATGAGGCGAGGGGGTAAGGAGGATAGAGGGTTGTTTGCCAGTGTCTTGGAGGATGAGGGGAGGAGAGGTTTAGGAGGAAAGAGGGCTGTTTGGCAGTGTCTTGGAGGATGAGTCGAGGGGGTTTAGGAGGATAGAGGGTTGTTTGTCAGTGTCTTGGAGGGTGAGGTGAGGGGGGTTAGGAGGATAGAGGGTTGTTTGTCAGTGTCTTGGAGGGTGAGGTGAGGGGGTTAGGAGGATAGAGGGTTGTTTGGCAGTGTCATCTGGGGAGTTAGGAGGATAGAAGGTTGTTTGGCAGTGTCTTGGAGGATGAGGCGAGGGGGTTAGGGGGATAGAGGGCTGTTTGTCAGTGTCTTGGAGGATGAGGCGAGGGGGTTAGGGGTATAGAGGGTTGTTTGCCAGTGTCTTGGAGGATGAGGCGATGGGTTTTAGGAGGATAGAGGGTTGTTTGCCAGTGTCTTGGAGGATGAGGCGAGGAGAGGTTGGTGAGTAGATGGTTGTTTGCCAGTGTCTTGGAGGATGAGGCGAGGAGAGGTTGGTGAGTAGAGGGTTGTTTGCCAGTGTCTTGGAGGATGAGGCGAGGAGAGGTTGGTGAATAGAGGGTTGTTTGTCAGTGTCTTGGAGGATGAGGCGAGGAGAGGTTGGTGAGTAGAGGGTTGTTTGGCAGTGTCTTGGAGGATGAGGCGAGGAGAGGTTGGTGAGTAGATGGTTGTTTGCCAGTGTCTTGGAGGATGAGGCGAGGAGAGGTTGGTGAGTAGAGGGTTGTTTGCCAGTGTCTTGGAGGATGAGGCGAGGAGAGGTTGGTGAATAGAGGGTTGTTTGTCAGTGTCTTGGAGGATGAGGCGAGGAGAGGTTGGTGAGTAGAGGGTTGTTTGGCAGTGTCTTGGAGGATGAGCCGAGGAGAGGTTGGTGAGTAGAGGGTTGTTTGTCAGTGTCTTGGAGGATGAGGCGAGGAGAGGTTGGTGAGTAGAGGGTTGTTTGGCAGTGTCTTGGAGGGTGAGCTGAGGGAGTTAGGAAGATAGAGAGTTGTTTGGCAGTGTCTTGGTGGATGAGGCGAGGGGGTTAGGGGGATAGAGGGTTGTTTGGCAGTGTCTTGGAGGATGAGTTGAGTGGGTAAGGAGGATAGAGGATTGTTTGGCAGTGTCTTGGAGGATGAGGCGAGGGGGTTAGGGGGATAGAGGGTTGTTTGGCAGTGTCTTGGAGGATGAGTTGAGGGGGTTTAGGAGGATAGAGGGTTTTTTGGCAGTGTCTTGGAGGATGAGTTGAGGGGGTTTAGGAGGATAGAGGGTTGTTTGGCAGTGTCTTGGATGAGGAGCTGAGGGGGTAAGGAGGATAGAGGATTGTTTGGCAGTGTCTTGGAGGATGAGGAGAGTTTATGGAGTAGAGAGCTGTTTGGCAGTGTCTTGGAGGGTGAGGTGAGGGGGTTAGGAGGATAGAGGGTTGTTTGGCAGTGTCTTGGAGGATGAGTTGAGGGGGTTTAGGAGGATAGAGGGTTGTTTGGCAGTGTCTTGGAGGATGAGGCGAGGGGGTAAGTAGGATAGAGGATTGTTTGGCAGTGTCTTGGAGGATGAGGAGAGTTTATGGAGTAGAGAGCTGTTTGGCAGTGTCTTGGAGGGTTAGGGGGTTAGGAGGATAGAGGGTTGTTTGGCAGTGTCTTGGAGGATGAGTTGAGGGGGTTTAGGAGGATAAGAGGATTGTTTGGCAGTGTCTTGGAGGATGAGGAGAGTTTATGGAGTAGAGAGCTGTTTGGCAGTGTCTTGGAGGGTGAGGCGAGGGTGTTAGGAGGATAGAGGGCTGTTTGGCAGTGTCTTGGAGGATGAGTTGAGGGGGTTTAGGAGGATAGAGGGTTGTTTGGCAGTGTCTTGGAGGATGAGTTGAGGGGGTTTAGGAGGATAAGAGGATTGTTCGGCAGTGTCTTGGAGGATGAGGAGAGTTTATGGAGTAGAGAGCTGTTTGGCAGTGTCTTGGAGGGTGAGGTGAGGGGGTTGGGAGGATAGAGGGTTGTTTGGCAGTGTCTTGGAGGATGAGTTGAGGGGGTTTAGGAGGATAAGAGAATTGTTTGGCAGTGTCTTGGAGGATGAGGAGAGTTTATGGAGTAGAGAGCTCTTTGGCAGTGACTTGAAGGGTTAGGGGGTTAGGAGGATAGAGGGTTGTTTGGCAGTGTCTTGGAGGATGAGTTGAGGGGGTAAGGAGGATAAGAGGATTGTTTGGCAGTGTCCTGAAGGATGAGGAGAGTTTATGGAGTAGAGAGCTGTTTGGCAGTGTCTTGGAGGGTGAGGTGAGGGGCTTAGGAGGATAGAGGGTTGTTTGGCAGTGTCTTGGAGGATGAGTTGAGGGGGTTTAGGAGGATAGAGGATTGTTTGGCAGTGTCTTGGAGGATGAGGAGAGTTTATGGAGTAGAGAGCTGTTTGGCAGTGTCTTGGAGGGTTAGGGGGTTAGGAGGATAGAGGGTTGTTTGGCAGTGTCTTGGAGGATGAGTTGAGGGGGTTTAGGAGGATAAGAGGATTGTTTGGCAGTGTCTTGGAGGATGAGGAAAGTTTATGGAGTAGAGAGCTGTTTGGCAGTGTCTTGGAGGGTTAGGGGGTTAGGAGGATAGAGGGTTGTTTGGCAGTGTCTTGGAGGATGAGTTGAGGGGGTAAGGAGGATAAGAGGATTGTTTGGCAGTGTCTTGGAGGATGAGGAGAGTTTATGGAGTAGAGAGCTGTTTGGCAGTGTCTTGGAGGGTGAGGTGAGGGGTTAGGAGGATAGAGGGTTGTTTAGTAGTGTCAAAGGCTGCTAGGAGGTCAGGAAAGGAGAGGATGGCGGGAGCCGTAAGGTGGCAGTGGTGAGAACATTAGATAGTGATGGCACTGTGGAAGCCATTTACCTCTCAGTAGCATTTCTTCAGGGTAGTGTGTGTTCAGGATAAAGTCCACCGCTCCAGGAGGTGGGAAGGAGAGACTGGGTGGAAGCTGGTGAGTCGCAGATTGGATGAAGTGCTCTGCTATTTTATTTCCCCCTGTTTTGCCACCTTTACAAGGGGACCGTTGTTGGTTTGGAGGGTCCTAGGGACCCTGTATCACCGTTGCAGATATGCTGGTGCACAAACTCTTGCTCTGTTTACTTTGCCTGAGTGCTGCCTTGCATTGGAATTTCAACATGCCTGTCGGTGGCATGTTATCCCAATATGCAAACAGAAACATGTATAAAACACAGGCCTACTTCATCAGCTCCCGTTCCGTATTTTATGAATGTTATTTATGTAGCACACGACGCCCATGGGCGTCAAGGCGCTCGGTCTTACATGATGGTCGTTGAGATAGTTGCAGGCGAGGTTGCAGTGTTGGTGCAGTGTCCTGCAAGGGGAAGGGCAGCTAGCTGAATAGGTGAGGTTTTTTGGGAAGCACTGGAAGGAGGGCTCCTCCATGAGTGAGAGTGAGAGATGTTCGGAAGTATAGCAGAGCGAACAGGGAAGCGCCACCCGGCACTCTCAGAAACATCCTTGCAATGACATATCCGTCTCAGGAGGATAGCTCAGAGGCAACGTGCACACCTTGGAAGCAAGACGACACGGAACAACACAGGTGCGATCCCCGGGTCCACGCTTAGACACCTCTCAGTATTAAGTGCATTAGAAATTACCTATCATACCATAACAGCACCAGGGATGTGCAGCTGCACTCTGTTATTGCAGGTAGTCTGCCCATAAGAGGACATGGGTCACAACACGCCACCCATTATGGAAGAGCAAGCCATCAGCCAAGTCAGTCTTGAGCTGCTTGTTGCAGCTGAGGACACAATCCTGATCTGGGTCTAACACAGTATTGAGGATTTTGTCTTTTGCTTCCCCAGACAAGCATGGCCCATTCAGGATGCAGGGTGGAACCAAGCCTGATTTGCATATGGACTTTCCCCTTTTGTAATGACTTGGCAGGCGAAGAACAATGGTCTGGAGGGTTGCCCAGAGCAATGTCAGAGGCTAGGATACATTCTGAGCTTTCTCGCTATCACCTCTTTTGTTTTGCATGCATTTAGTCCTAGCTTGTAATTCATTCACACAGTAATCAAGCTACAGTTGGCACTTTGCCTTCGGCCGCCAACATGCCTGTGTTCCAAGCCGCCTGATACCTGGATCCCCCACGTGCCATCTTCCTTCCACCGACCTTGCATTTTTTTTAACTACCCTTCTATCCCCATGCACCAAATTGCTCTGGCAGTGAGTCCAGCCACTGCAGAACCTGCAGCTTCTGTCCCCGCTCCGTTTGGCTGCCACGGATAAGGAAGAGGGGCTCCATATGGGGCCCCTCCATCCTATTCCATGGCGGCCATGTTTGTTTAGTATTTTCTTTCGGTGAACAGGACACCACAAGGCGACCCATTCACGGAAAGAAAACACTATATATTTAAAAAATAAAAAAAACATTAGCACCTGTGAGGCAACTACACGGGTACTAATGGCGATATGCCCTTCGGTGGCTGGCCAACCCTGCACTATGCTCGGGCCATTAACTTGAGAGCGGCCCGTTGCCTCCAGGGTTGGCCCGCCACCTCAGGGCATATTGCCTCAATATTACTCAAAGATGAAGAAATGTCTGTGTGATTAGGCATTTTTCCAAATATGTTCCCTTCCTATTGGAATTTTCTTTACCACGTTGATGATGGGATGCCTGCCCCTCCGCGAGCAAATGGACCTCACAGAAACGGAAGGTTTTCTTGTGTAGCCTGCTTTCATTTCATGATACAATGTTTGTAAACGTTTAATACAGTTTTCAGTTCTTTTGATCTTCAAAAATATGTTTGGATTTTGTTTTGAAATAAAATGCCAAACACATTTCCTGTTTATTATAAATGCAATATTTTTCCTCAGTATTTCAACATTTCTACTTCTTTATGAAGATGTCAAATTAATTCTCCTTCCACTTTTTCCAGGAAACATAAGCCAGAGTCTAATTTGATCAGTCTGCTGTGTGAATTCTTCATCTAAGTTCGTTTTTTTCACTTTTTAATGAAAATTGCTGTTTTAGGTGGTGTAAATGTATTTAAATTTAAGAATATGCACATGTTAAATTCCACACATTTAAAAACAAACAAGGGTCGTATTTGAAACAAACGTCTTCTGAACGTCTAACCGATTTACCACCCAAAGTCAAATTGGAAATCATTTTTTTAAAATGTTATCATAATTCTTTTTATTGTGAATTTGATCAAAAATTTGATCTTTTACACAAAAATTAAATGTATACAATCACCACAATAATTTCTCTTATTACAATTATATCAAATTCAAATCTCAAGATACATCATAATCATCTAAAACAGCAATTGCATAAAAATTCAACAGTACATACCATAGCTAGTATCTCGTTAAGCCTAACTCATTTAATATTTGTATTATTGCATGTGTTAAGAAGAGTTTGTTTCCTGCAGAAATACGGTACTTTATATCATCGAGATTTACAAACACTTTGGGGCTGATTCATGGAATTATTTGCGCTGAAAAACAGAGATTTGTGCGCCATTCTGTCGGCAAATCCCTGTTTAACAAATGGGGATTTGCGACCAGAATGGCGCACAAATCCCCGTTTTTGCCGCAAAAATTCCATGAATCAGCCCCTTTGACAGTACAAAAAAAACAACTTAGAAATGGTGTTCTAATTGATACCAGGATTCGACATTCCACAAGTATGTGTCTAAGCATTTCAGATGTTCCTACAAAGTTACATTGAGGGCATATATTGTCACTCTCAACTTTTTCTTCTCTGCAGGCATAGTTTACTTCCCCAGTCAGCAAGACTTTTAGATGCAATCTTAAGGATTGATTTCTTTTGTTTGTAAAAGGATATCGATTTAAATAATTTGGAAGTTGACCAAGTGGTTTGTCAGTGAACAAAAAGGTTCAGTGTAATTTATAACTTCTTGTTCGACTGATATTAAGCATCCAATCTCTCTCCTTCAATATGTGTTTAATACTCAATGGTTTATCCACCAGCTCTGAATGTTCTTTATCTATATCAATTAAGAGACCATCGGGAAAGGATAACATCTTGTTCAAAAATTGTGAGCTTTTCTCCTCATAAAATATAATAAATTCACAAATAAAGAATGTTGTACAGGTGACAGGATTTTACCCACCAGGGACAAATATCCCCCAACTAAACCAATACTGTAAAGATAAAAGTGCCAATTCTAATCGTACTGATGTCATGGGAAGGGAAGACAAAAGTCCCAAAACCTTCTTCCACAGTTTATCCTCTAAACGCTCCCATGGAATGTAATATGCAGCGGAGTCCATCTCCACGCCATACATGACCTTAGGTATGACCTTACCTGACCATACCTATATAGAACAGAATGAGAGGTTTCATGGAGAATATACACAATTTCTCCAGGAGCTTTTTCATCTGAAAGTCCAATTGATCAATCTTATTTTCAACATTCTTCAACACAATTAATTTAATTGAAACCCAAATATAAAACACTTTCCTTGGTCTCAATCTTTGTTTGATTAATGGACAAAAAGTCCCCTTTAGGCCTCCTTTTGATGTTACCAAAGATGATAATGTTTTTTTTGTGTTGATGATCAAGTCATTGGCCTTTGCATATTCATTTAATGATCTCAGCAGCCTCTGTCGCCCAACGGCCAAACCATCCAAAAGTGCCACATCATCCCCATATGAGAGCCAACTACTCAGAAGGCCCCCCACTTTGGGACTAATTGGGGCAGCCTTCCCCAAAACCTTGTTCAAATCTACTAGATAGAGATTGTATAGGCATGGAGCCAGTACAAAGCCCTGGTGAAGACATTCCATTGTTAGAAAGATTCCTGTCAGAGAACCCCCAGCATCAAGTCTCACCCTCACTGAGGTTCCCTCGTGTATGTACTCCAGTATAGCTAAGAGGGATGTAGGAATCTCCCACTTCTTCAATTTTCCCCAGGGCAATTGCTGATTCAGAAGACCAAATGCCTTGAATGTATCTATCAGTGGAACATACATTTGATATGGGAACCCCGTCACAGCATTCCTAGTACCATCTTTGATCACCAACAAATTAAGACCATTGAGTGTGGAAATATTTGCTTTTTTTCTATTTGCCATTTTCTCATGAAACAAAAAATTCTGTTAAAATTGAATCTTCCTATGGATTAGCCACTATGTGTAAATTGTTTGTTTTTGCATGTTTAGAAATGAGGGACAGGTTTTGTGCACCTCGACGATAGGTCTGGTCGTGCAAGGGGTTCAGCACAGAGTACTTCTGTCAGGAAAGTGCTGAGGTGTCTGGACTAAGTGCCTTTTTCTGAACATGATTTGCATAAACACTTCTTGCACCAATCACCAAGAATCTCGACTATTTCCTGACCGTATGAGCGACCTATTATTTGAATTACATATCAGGATTTCACACCGCTATTTTTTCCTTCTCTCTGCAGAATTTGTGAAGAAAAGGATCGCTCACTCTTTGGTGGTTGTCATAGATGTTTCAGACTGCCATTCCCATGATCCCTTACAATCGACTATGCTTGTCAGAGTTGATGGAATTTGTATCAATAACTTCTGGAGAGTCAAATGTTGCAAATCCACGTGGAAAGAAAGAGAAGACACACAGAGAAAGGATTCACTGATTAGGGAAGTGGGATTATGATGACAGTAAACCCCCCTCACCACATCAGTAGATGGATATTTTCAAGCCAACCAGTAGGGTTCGCTGGCAAGGAGACGGCACCACCAAGTAAAGCATAGGAATTGCAACACACCAGCTCCCTGCCACTGGCCATTTACATAATAAGCGATGAGCATTAATGAGCGGGGAGGACACAGCTCAGCCGCCATGAGACAGGTGGTAGCGGAAGCAGCTTCTGATGCCGGGTCATGGGGAGGGTGGGTTGCTACTGATGGGGGCACCAGGATTCTAAATACCTCTCGGTAAGTCCTAAAGTGTGGTGAATGTTTTCAGTGGGGGGCGGGGGCTTAACTATTTCCCGAAAATTAGACTGACAGACAGAACATAATGGGGTAGCCCAAATAATGAAGTAGTGTTCGGGGGTGGGAGGTTCTCTCCTGAAAACAGCTTTTTTAAATAATGTTTTGAAATTGTGCCTCTTGCAGCAACATTTTGGGAAAAACTAGGTTAAAAGCCACACAGTTCACAATTGCTTGTCCAGGGTAACACATAGCAAGTATTCAGTACATTTCATGATTCTTGGTCACTCGCCTCTTTTGAAAGTTTTCAGTGAAGGCGTCTAAATATTTCCAAAATTAGAGCGAGTGACTGGGCGTTGTGAAGAAGCTCCCAACATTTAGCAATTTTGAGGGGGGGTTAAAAGTTAAAATAATTAATGGTGCATTCGAATAGCATAATTATTGAGAAATGAGAGGCAAAAGTGATAAAATGTCCAATTAATTCAGTGGGGTAACACACCAAAATCCAGAAATTGCCTTGTCACCTATAGTGTGTAGAGGAGCAGCTGCATACCCCTGCAGGAAATCCCCCCCCACCTGTATGTTGGAGGCCTGAATTGACGCCATGCTTAACAGCAGCAGTTGTGACCAGACCCCGGAGCATATTCTCGAAAGAAGGAACCCACTGAGAAAACCCTACCAGATATACTCCCGAAGAGATGATAATCTTATGGAGGAAATCCCAGAAGCAATATGAAAAAGAGCAAGAAATTGAGCTGGTGACATCACAAGAAGCGAGGGTGACACACCGAGAAGACAGGCTGAAGAAGATGCATGACCTTCATAGAAACTGACGATGAAATAAAGAATCGAGTAAACTGTCCTATGCGAAGAAAAGAGTGCACGTGTGAAGAGCACTGCAGATAATGCAAGCCGTTCAATAACTGTACAAATGCAGCAACGCAAGTAGACTAAGTGATCATAGAAGCTGGCTATATGTAGTAAATAGACTGCAGGCGGAGCCGCCATTATATAGACACTGGACATCAGTGTCATAATGTTAGTAAATCCTATATGATGTACCCGCAAATAAATGACAGTCTTCTAAAGGAGTTCTGGAAGAAGTGTGAAGATGAATGAAAGAGAAGACTGGTGACGTCAGATGAAACAGAAATGACGCACCCAGAAGAGTTGCCAATGATTAAGGTGAATAGACCTTATAGAATCTGATGGCAAGTAAAGAATTGAACAATATTTCATGAGCAAAATGAAGATTGCACATGCGGAGAGCATTGAAGAAAATTCAAGCCGTTTTATAATTGTACAGACGCTGAAATGCAAGTAGACTTAAGCAATCATGAGGCTGGCTACAGGTGGTGAACAGAATGCAGGTGGTGACATCAATATATATACAAGTGTGTATAGAATCTGGATGTTCCATGACGCATTTTAGCAAATTTGGACCCCGTGAATAAAAGGGCTGAAAGTGTGGCGCACTTAAAGAAAAGAGCTGATGCTGAAGGAAGATGCAAGAAGGCTTGCCTGGCCCAGTGGCAAGAGTTGGGGCAGCCAAGAACCTGGTTATCTACTCGAGGAGATCCAATAAACGTGAGAAGCAAGACGTGCTCCTGTTGAGGTGTGACGGAAACACACTAGAAGTGCCAGGTTTTATTCATTCAATAGTGCTAAATGTGAAGAAGGAGCTCAAAACACGGTCTACTGTCACATGGTGAAGTTGAAAATAGACTTGAGGCGAGCTACACCGAGACCAGAAGATAAGAAAATACTCACACTACATTTTATTCTCAGGTGCAGTGGTCCATTGCAAGGCCGAGTTCAAAGGACTAATTGAATGGCAGTTGGCATGAGTGATGATGGATGATGGGCTAATTGGGTGGGGAGGCATGGTCAAGTCCAACCCTCCAGTACCTGGGGTACCAGCTTGTGTGCTGCTAGTGAGTGGAATATTCCAGAAGGGTACAATTGTGCCACCCAATTATAGAGGGCAACATAGCAAAGAGCCCTAGTTTGAAAGCCAATGAAACATTGTGTATTTTTATGACACAGAAGATGACTTGCACTAGGAGTGGGCATAGCTGTCCACCTGACTGTGGGGACCCAATCACGTCCCCATACCCCATAGAAAGTAGACCTAGATGTTCCTCTTAAGCCTATCATAACCCCGTAGGAGTTCTTATTTTGCCATGTAGTATGATTTCACGTATGACGAGTTTTTGCTACATAAGTGTACTTTTTTATGAAATGTTTTGAGAATGCTTGTGCGGCGTCCGTTGATTCCCATTGTAGTCCCTGTTTTAGATAATTGTTAATTAAACAGCTGTGGATTTGCCAAACTTCCTGAGTCGGTCTGATTATTGGTGCAACAGTAAGATCTGCCTCCCCGTCCATCCTATAGATCGCTACCTCATTTTAAAGGGCATACGGTTCACAGCCAAGACTGGTTACCCACTCTTGAAGGTGGCAAACGTGCAAAGCTGAATCTTTCTTTGTTAAGGTGCAAAGGAAGAACACCATGAGTTCCAAGTGTTATTCATTTAAGACAAATAAATACAGCAAAATGGTCCAAATTGTGGTCTCCTTTCACGTGAGCCAAGGATGAAAATTGAGTTGGGCTTGGAGTTCGAGAACAAGCGATAGTGCATGCCCACACTCCCTTATATTCCCAGAGACAAGAATACACTGCAAGGCAAAGTTCAAAGATAATCTTCATGGCAGAAAGCATTGGTGATGAGAGAAGCTGGGCTAAATGGGTGGGTAAGTAAAGTCGAGTCCACCTCCTGGCACCTGGGTATGAGTTTACGAGCTGATAAGTGAACCGAATGTTCCTGACATGGCACAAGCATTCCAACCAATTGTAGAAGGCCTTTTGATGAAGGGGCTTATAGTTTTAGAGCCAATGATATACTGTGTACTTAATAAAGTTGAAGGTGACTTGCACTAGAGGTAGGCACAAGATGTCCACCTGACAGTAGAGGCCCAATCACAACCCAACCCTTTATAAAAAGTATACTTAGATTTTCCCCTTGAGCGTATCACAATCCCTCGTAGGTTTCTTGTATTTGCCACGTAGTATGACATCACATATGACACATTTTACTATATAACTGTGATTTTTTATGAAATGTATGAGAGCTCGAGTGAACGTCTGTTGTTGTCCGTTGTAACTCCCTGTTTTAGACAATTGATATTAAAACAGATAAACGTTGCCATCTTCCTGATTTGGTTCGATTATTTGGTGTCAGAGTTATTCTGCATCCCATCCATTAAGCGCGTGTTGCCAAAAGGCCTCAAAGCACATGTGCACTACACAGGAGCACTTTACACCATTTGTATGAGACTGAAGCCACAATCGTCAATTTTTTTTTTTTTTTTTTTTTTTTGTAAAGTATTTTATTGGCATTTATATAAATACAACACAACCATCAAACGGTAACACAACAAACAAACTAAATCAAATTAACTAATTAACTACCACAGTCTTCATAGGTCAATATATTGTTCGTAATTGTGGGGGCGGGGGAGGGGCTGGTGTGCGGCACACCCAAGTTCACGGGGGCTTGGTTATCAGGTTGACCATTCTTGGGGTAAGTCACAAGCGAGTCTCTAGTGAGGGTGAAAGCTCAGGGGGGTTTGTGGTCGGAGGCAAATTGGATGTCACGCACCAGGGCCTTCCATGAGTCTAGGGTGTCGTTGGAGTCATCATCATTTGAGCGGGTTCCATCCTGCCAGGCCCTGGTCTCTGCCTCCGTCCACTTTTCCAGGTCCATAAGCCAACGTCCGTGCCTTGGGCCCCTTGGGGATTTCCATGCCATTGCAATGGAACGTTTTGCAAGGATGCAGGCTAGGTCCATTAGTTTGACCAGGTGTTTGTGTTTGCTAGGCCTGGGATGAGCTCCCAATAGGCATTCCTTTGGGTTCCACTCATATCTCGTGAGTCCCGCTGCGGTGCAGGTACGTTCCACCATGGACCAGAAATTTGCTGTTTTGGTGCAAGTCCAAAACATATGGACCATGTCCGCTTTGTCATTTCCGCACCAGGGGCAGTTCGGCGGTGCATGTTTGTTGAAGGTAGCAACTCTTAGTGGGGTCATGTATGTCCTGTATAGCACGTTCAATTGAACCTGTTTAAATCTAATGTTCCTCGACACCTCCTTGGGGTATAGTAGTATTCGCTCCCATTCACTGTCGGTTAGCGCGATCCCTAGTTCGGATTCCCATTTCTGTCTCAGGGACGCGCTTTTCGGGTTGGGTCTATCGTTTAGTTTGGTGTACAAGCGGGAGACCGGTTTCCAACCGTCTGCTAGATCGTACATCTCCTGGAGGAGGGGGTCCGGTGGGGGTTCTTCTGGCCAGTCAGGCCACTGTGCCTTTGCTGTCCGCTTGAGGCGGTGGTACCACAGGAACTGGGTGTTCGAGATGCCTTTGTTGGCTTGTAGCGATTCGAGCTCTCTGAACGTGCCGTCTTCAAACAGATCTCCCCATGTATAGATTCCGGCTCTCACCCACCTCCTGGCTGTTGCCAAGTCCGCCTGAGTTTTGCACACATCCACCAGGATGGGAGTATTGGGATTATAGGGATGTTGCAGTTGTCGAAGGAAGCCAATTCTGGCCCATACCTGCCTGCCCAGGTTGACAATCATGGGGACTCCAGAAGTTTGTTTCGTCGGGTTCCAAAGCATTTCTTTAGGGAACAGTTTGGGAGTCGAATGTCGCAGGAGCCCTACTTCTGCTGAGAGGTCGTCAGAGAGCCATTTCTTTGTGTGGCTGAGCTGCGCGGCTAGGTAGTACCTTTGCAGATCGGGTAGTTGTATCCCACCTTCTTTGTAGGGGAGCGTGAGCGTGGGTAGGGAGATCTTGTGTCTAGACGACCCCCATATAAAGTCCTTGATCAAAGAGTCTAGTTTTTTGAAGAAAGGAGGTCTGATGTAGAAACATACGTTCGTGAAGTGGTATAAGAGACGGGGGATAACTATCATCTTGACTATTGCCGCTCTACCCATGACTGCCAGTGGTAACTTCGACCAGAAGTTCATAGATTTACGGAGGGCTCTTACTGCTTTTTCGGTGTTGTGATCGTGCGTGAGCGCTGGGGTATGGCACACCTCGATTCCCAGGTATTTGAACTGCTCTGGTTGCCATTGTATCCCAACATCTGGGAGGTCGGGCGCATCTAGACCCTGAGTCTGGCCAGTGGAAACGCACACGACTTTAGTTTGCTGAATGTTATTCCAGAGTATCGAGCATAGTTGTCGAGGATGTCCAATGCGACTTGTGCATTGAGCTGGGGATTATTCAGATATAGGAGGACGTCGTCCGCATACATGGATATTATGGCGTAATCACTGCCCAGTCCAATGCCCGCGTCGAAGTGTTGTGTCCTGAAATAAGCAGCCACTGGCTCCAGGCCCAGTATGTATAACATTGGGGATAGCGGGCATCCTTGCCGCGTGCCCCGCTGTATCGGCCAGGCTTCGGACAATATCTTGCCAGTCTTCACTCTCGCTGTCGGTGTGTTATACAGTACCTCGACCCACTTTACAAAGCTCTCACCAAAGCCGAATTCTTTTAGCACTTCGATCAGCCACTCCCAGTAGATTGAATCGAAGGCTTTTATGGCATCCAAGGAGAGTACCGCTAGGTCCTCGTCCCGATCATAGGTCTCTGCCATGATGTGTTGGAGCCTCCTCAGGTTCGCGGTGGTGTTGCGTCCTGGCACAAAGCCGTTCTGGTCCTCATGAATCAAGGTTCCAATCACCCTCGCCAGCCTCTTAGCCAGGATTGTCGTCAGGATCTTGCAGTCGTAGTTTAGCATGGCAATCGGGCGGTATGATTCGCAGTTATTGGCGGGTTTGTTGGGTTTGAGTATAGGGATGATAATTGTCTCTTTCATGGTGTTGGGTAAGTTTCCGTTTTCGTATGCCTCCATATACACCTTGTGGAGGGTCGGGGCAAGGGTCGCTTCGTACGCTTTGTAAAATTCAGGCGGGAGCCCATCGCTCCCTGGGGTTTTGCAGGTGGTCAGCGATTTAATCGCGTCTGTCACGTCCTCTATAGTGATTTCCGCATCCAGTAACTCTCTTTGGGCCTCCGTCAGTCTTGGGAGCTCAATCTCGGCCAGTGTGGCCTTTATGTCGTCTACTGGTATTTTGGTGTCGTGGGCGTACAATCTGGAGTAGAAGGCCGCAAAAGCTGAGTTGATGTCTAGCTGCGTCCGTTGAGTTATCCCCCTTTCATCGGTTATTTCAGTTGGGAGATGTCTTGGGAACTCGCGCCTACATAGCCAGGCCAACATTCTACCAGGCTTATCCGCTTCTTTGTGAGCTCTGGCCGTGTAGGTCGCGTAGTCAAATTTGGACAGTCTGTTCCAGGCCAAAAGGCACTCCTCCCGGGTGCTCTTTAATTCTATTTCGGCGTCCGGCTTGATATTGATTCCGGATTCCAGGTGGGTGATCTTGTTCTCCAGTTCCTCCAGTTCCAGTCTCAGGAGCTTACGGATACCACCGGCACCTGATATTACTTCACCCCTTGTTACAACCTTCATGGCCTCCCATAGTGTGTTCCAGCTTGACACTGAGCCTGTGTTAATGTCTAGGTATTCCTCACGTTTGGTGCCAAGTTCCTCCCTAAATGCGTGGTCTGTGAGTGCTGCGGGTGGCATTCTCCATAGGGGGATAGGCGGTCTGGGACCTCTCGGGGCCCATTGCATGATCAGCGGTGAGTGATCGGATATGGTTCTGCCTAGGTAGAGTGTGTCGTCCACTTGTTGAGCCAGCTCACGATCTATGAACAGATAGTCTATCCTCGTGTGGACCTTGTGCAGGGCAGAGTAATAAGAGTAGCACCTCTCGGTGCGATGTTGTTCCCTCCAAATGTCCACCAGGTCGAGCTGTTCTATTGCAGTGTTTAGCGCGTTGGATGCAGGGCTGTTTGAGAGACGGGGGGGGTCTGATCTGTCCACAGTGCGGTTTCTGATGGAATTGAAGTCGCCACCCCATATGAAAGCGCCCTCTCTCCGAGGAATCATTTTGACACTGAGCATTGAAAGGTGTGAGGGTATTCCATGTTGCGGAAAGTATGAGTTCACCAGGCAGATTGGCGTGGATTCAATGGTACCCCATAATATTAGGTATCTGCCCTCTTTATCAGCTTCATAGCCCAACAGGTGGAAGGGCACAGTCGGACTCACCCACGTAAACACTCCTCTGGCGAATTTGGAGTATGGGGCCCCTTTCCCCATACATCCCCATCTATCAGATAATTTGGCTGTGGTTTCTTCCGTGAGGTGGGTTTCTTGAAGCATCGCTATTGACACCTTTTTCCTACGCAAGTAGGAGTGGATCCGGTTCCTTCTCAGATACGTGCCCATGCCCCTCACATTCCACGTCATCACCTTAAGTTGGAGTGCCATTGGGCCTGCGTCTTGGTTTCATCTTCCCTGCCGCCCCCATCTCCAGGTGGTGTGGCTTTCCCGCTAGGTTCTGATGTTTTCTCTTCCGCCTCCCCCAAGGGCCTCCAGCCCCATGTTTCTTCTCCGCTGATATTCTGAAGACTGTGGTGTGAACAAAAACAATTAACAAAACTGTAACTGGTGTGCCCAGCAACAACTGAGTCTTGCTGGTGCTCAGGCGCTCTCGTACCGTCAGGACCCATCCGTGTGTCGAGCACGAGGGGGGTCGGTCAGGCAACGGGCCTGACCTGTACTGTTCGTGGGAGGCGGGGCCCTGTGCCTGGCATGGGCCGAGCGAGGGCCGTATCATCATTGCTAGCTGTTGGGTGATTTTACCTTCTCTTAGGTCATTTGCGTTACGTCCAAGTTGGGTTTATGAGTCACGGTATCTTCGATGTCTCAGGCGCGGGGGGTTCATCAATTTTCAGTAGGTTGAGGGTCTTTATCTGCAGCTAGATTGTTGTCTTCTAGCCACATGTTTGCGGCTGCCGGGGATTCCAAGAAGATCGCCCTGCCCTTGTGGATCACTTTCAGTCTAGAGGGGTATAGTCCCATATACTTCAGGTTCAGTTGCCTGAGTCGGGCTTTAATCGGCACAAATGAGTTCCTTTCCTGCTGGACTTTCGGGGTGTAGTCGGGGTAGATCGTGATCTTCGAGCTCCCACGTTCGATGGGGCCCTCCTCTCTGGAGTGCCGGAGGATGGTCTCTCTGTCCTGGAAGTTGAGGACTTTAGCAATTATAGGGCGAGGGTGTGAGCCTGGCGGGGGTCTCTTCTGTAGCGATCTGTGCGCCCTTTCAATCGAAAATCCTTGCGTCAGTTTTCCAGCGCCCACCTCCTGTTGTATCAGGGATTCTATATAGGCCGTCGGGTTCGGGCCTTCAATTCCCTCCGGTACCCCCAGTATTCTGATGTTGGCGCGTCTGGCTCGGCCCTCGGCCTCCTCAGCCCTGGCCTCGAGTGTGAGCACCTTCCGTTCTAAGTCCAGCACCTTGGCTTTCATCTCCATTGTATCTCCCAACGTCTCCTTTATGGTTGATTCGGCGGAGGTTACTCTTTCTGTCAGATTGCGGGCATCCTGGCGCATGAGTTGTAGCTCGGATTTGAACTCTCCGATTCTGGAATCTATAAATGCGCGCAGTGATGCAATTGCCTCCAACACTTGGGCTTGATTTTCGGGAGGGTCTGCCAGTTTGTTCGGGGAGGTTCGGGAGTGGAAGCGCATGGCTGCGGAGGAGCTTTAACTTTAGCGGACACATACGTGTCCATGGTGGTTGCCTTCGTCTTGTTCCTGGCCGCCATGATGGGCGTCACTCGGTCGTGTGGAGGCGAATGACGACGGGCGAGGTTGGGGAGCTTATGGTTCCGAAAGCAGGGTGATCCGGTTCGGGCAGAGTTAGTGATCAAGTTCTCGTGGGAATGTACAACGGCACATGTTCAATTAGTTTATGCCCTCGCCCAGCGCTCTCCTCACCTCCGCCTTCCTCCGCTGTCGATGGCAGGGGTCCCCCGCACCGGGGGTTGGGGCGGCCTCACTCGGTGCCGTAGTCCAGGGCACGGGCCCGGTCGGGAGCCCCCAGTTGGCTCCCCGCTGCAGAGGTGGAGGCTCTTCTTCCCCGCGGCAGCAGTTTACAAGCCGGTTTCACTGCGAAAGCGGCTGGCGTTCTCCTGCGACATCAGCTTCGAAAGATGGCCGCCATCTTGGGTCCCGCCATGGGGGGGACCTTTATCGGGAAGAATCCGTGGGTTTGGAAGTCCGGGTCCAGGGGAGGACCACAGCAACGTATTCGGGGTCGGTTCCCCTTCCCTTGGAATCGGTTCTTTCCGTCTCAGGTGCAATTTTAGGCAGGCAAAAGGATCAGGATACGGCGCCTCGGCCGGAGAACGGCGACTCAGCTCCCACTCGCCATGAGCTCCAGGCCACGCCCCCCAAGCCACAATCGTCAATGACAGTATTTGAGCAATGATGAAGCTGCAATCGCAACCTATATATTCCAGTAATGGTCACTGTAAATCTCCTGTATGAGTCTGTGATCACAACATAATAGTCACTGTAAAACCTGTGCATGAGCCTGAGGCCACAACCTATCCATGCCAGCAATGGTCGCTGTCAATCACTTGCATGAGCTTGTGGGCACAAGCTATCTTTGCCAGTAACGGTCACAGCAAATCCTTGGATTGAGGCTATGACCACACCCTATCCATGCCAGTAATGGTCGCTGTCAATCACTTGCATGAGGCAGTGACCACACCCTATCCATGCCAGTAATGGTCGCTGTCAATCACTTGCATGAGGCAGTGAACATACCCTATCCATGCCAGTAATGGTCGCTGTCAATCACTTGCATGAGGCAGTGAACATACCCTGTCCATGCCAGTAATGGTCGCTGTCAATCACTTGCATGAGGCAGTGAACATACCCTGTCCATGCCAGTAATGGTGGTCGCTGTCAATCACTTGCATGAAGCTGTGGCCCAATCTCTCCTTGATAGTAAGAGTCACTGTAAATCGCCTGAATGAGTCAGATTCTGAGTGTGAAAACACAAAAGAAATCAGCATTGCAGTGTCCCCCCGCAGTTTAAAATATACATGCATTGCATTCACACAACTCACACACATGGCAGACAACCACCCACTAAGTCAGACACAGATGCCCACACACACACAATGTGATGCTAACATAAATACATGTCTACAGACTCACTCCACTAGCCTTACACACACACATACACACACTGCATGCATTACATTGAAGCACATGATAGAAAACACACTCACTTTAGCTCCTCTCTGCAATTCATATTCTCTTTATGTGAAATCAAAGGGCATGGCACGGATGGGAAGGAATTCAGTGGCACAGAGCTGCCACATCCTGGAAGTACTAGAACACTCGGAGAATGCTGGCCCGTGCCACTGATCAACTTGGTTGCTTAGCAACCTGTGGGCAACTGTGTCAGACTGCAGATGTGGGCATGCGTGCTGTTTTAAAAAAGAAAAAAAATATATTAAAAATGAAACTGCCGCTTGCTGAAGGCAAGGGGTCAATTCGGGCAGCTAGAAGGAGTAGGGGTGTGACCATCCCCCCCATCCCTGTTCCCCAGTAGAGACTGGACATTTGAGAAATACAACTTCATACCGATACCCTAAAAGTTGGGACTCGATTGACAAACATCTTAGGACAGGAAACATCCTTTTCATTTGGAGGTAGCGCCAAAGTTGGGTTGGCACTAGAGTTTCTACAGCAAATCCCTACGAAGGGGCGCGGCTCTTGGTCTCAACAGTGCCGACCGCAGCATGCATAGACCCACAGGAACAAACAGACAAGAGCACCCCCTACCCCCAACCCACACGTGTGACACTGCACCCAGTCACCCGGATGACTACAGGCACTTGTCCAGGACCTGGCTGAATGGTGTAATGTGGGGCCATTTCTGAAGCTCCCTAAATTATTTTCCTACCCAACTTCAGTTGAGCGGTCCCCTGGGCCAGTTGTTCTCTTCGGTTCCAAGGAACATTCCGTGTGCACTGAAGCTTCTCCAACGTGAAGGGTGTATTCCGGATGGGGGAGAATATTCCATGTGCACTGAAGCTTCCCCAAAGAGAAGTCCGCATTCTGCTGTAAGGCTGCAGTCAATGCTATGGATGGTGGGGAGCATTCTGTGTGCCCTGAAGCTTCCCCCACAAGAAGGCTACATTCCGCTGTAAGGCTGGAGTCAGTGCTATAGATGGGAGAGAACATTCCATGTGCCCTGAAGCTTCCCCCACGAGAAGGCCGCATTCCGCTGTAAGGCTGGAGTCAGTGCTATAGATGGAAGAGAACATTCCATGTGCCCTGAAGCTTCCCCCACAAGAAGGCTACATACCGCTGTAAGGCTGGAGTCAGTGCTATAGATGGAAGAGAACATTCCATGTGCCCTGAAGCTTCCCCCACAAGAAGGCTACATGCCTCTGTAAGGCTGCAGTTGATGCTATAAATGGAAGAGAACATTCCATGTGCACTGAAGCTTCCCCCACGAGGAGGCCGCATTCCGCTGTAAGGTGGAGGGCGCATTCCGCTGTAAGGTGGAGGGCGCATTCCGCTGTAAGGTGGAGGGCGCATTCCGCTGTAAGGCTGGAGTCAATGTTGTAGATGGGAGAGTCTGCGATGGAGAACCCAGGTTGCTGAGGGCGGTGTGTGGGAACAGAAATCTCTGCGGAAATTAGTGTTGAGAATTCCTGCAAGGACAGAGTATTGCCTGCAGGCTGCAGCCCAGAGTATCTACCCCCAGGCTGGCACAGATAGGTTCTCCCATGGCACGGTACAGGGAACGGAGGGAGAGGGTGTGGAGGGCCAGAGATGTGACAGGCTCGGTTGGAACCTCTCCATGGCTCGTCTTAGACTCGGATCGTATCTTCAGCCGTATCATCAATCGATTTCCATACAGGAACATGGCATATCCACCACAGACCTGTTGCTAAGAGATGCACAGATCCTGCAAAGGAGGGCAGCGGAGGGGCATTATTCAATTAAGACAATGTATCTCCCTGTCCATCATCTCAGATGCCAACTCAAGTGCCCACAGCTTTCCTCTCTGCATGCATCGGATTATACCGTGACTTCTCCGGGAGAAATACCACCGGTGGATGTCGCCCTGACTCCTTCATAGCTAAGCGACTGATAAGTGTTAGTAATCTTATCATCGATCCCCAAGCGCTCTGGTGCTCTCTCATGAATGCTGTCTCGTGAATGCTGTCTCATGAATGCTCTCTCATGAATTCAGTCTCGTGAATGCTCTCTCACGAATGCTGTCTCATGAATGCTCTCTCATGAACGCTCTCTCATGAATGCTGTCTCGTGAATTCTCTCTCATGAATACTCTCTCATGAATGCTCTCTCACAAATGCTGTCTCATGAATGCTGTCTCATGAATGCTCTCTCATGAATGCTGTCTCGTGAATGGTCTCTCATGAATGCTCTCTCACGAATGCTGTCTCATGAATGCTGTCTCATGAATGCTCTCTCATGAATGCTGTCTCATGAATGCTCTCTCATGAATACTCTCTCATGAATGCTGTCTCATGAATGCTCTCTCATGAATGCTCTCTCATGAATGCAGCCTCATGAATTCTCTCTCATGAATGCTCTCTCATGAATGCTGTCTCATGAATGCTGTCTCATGAATGCTCTCTCATGAATGCAGTCTCATGAATTCTCTCTCATGAATGCTCTCATGAATGCTGTCTCGTGAATGCTCTCTCACGAATGCTGTCTCATGAATGCTCTCTCACGAATGCAGTCTCATGAATTCTCTCACATGAATGCTCTCTCATGAATGCTGTCTCATGAATGCTCTCTCATGAATACTCTCTCATGAATGCTGTCTCATGAATTCTCTTCATGAATGCTGTCTCGTGAATGCTCTTCATGAATGCTGTCTCATGAATGCTCTCTCATGAATGCTCTCATGAATGCTCTCTCATGAATACTCTCTCATGAATGCTGTCTCATGAATGCTCTTCATGAATGCTGTCTCATGAATGCTTTCTCATGAATGTTGTCTCATGAATGCTGTCTCAAAGCAATGTCAGAAAGGCACTTTGCATAAAAAGATTCCTTTCTTCACAATTATGAAGTCACTTTATACAAATCTTGAATGGTGTGTGAAATAATCATTTATTTAAAACATGTTTGTGCTCTGAGCTTCCAAATAACTTTAAGACACTCAACACATGTTGCAAATATGTTTTCAACAAAGACTTGTTTGTTTATCTTGCAAAATGTTCCACACTTTGCACCTGCGTGGGGGATGTTTCTGCAAATATTACTTTGAAAAAAGACTTTTGTCATAAGTAAAGGAGTATATATTATGAAATCTGTTTGCATAAAGTTGAGGAGTTGTCCAATGTGCTGAATTCACTAGTGCTCTGATGAATCAACTTCCACTTAGTGTGACCAGATGACAGTGTGACGAATTAACTTCCGGTCAGTATGAACAGATGACAGTGTGACGAATCAACTTCCGGTCAGTGTGAACAGATGACAGTGTGACGAATCAACTTCCGGGCCACCAGTGCTGTGAGAAATCAACTTCCGGTCGGTGTGAACAGATGACAGTGTGACGAATCAACTTCTGGTCAGTGTGAACAGATGACAGTGTGACGAATCAACAGTGGCCACCAGTGCTGTGAGGAATCAACTTCCGGGCAGTGTGAACAGATGACAGTGTGACAAATCAACGTCCGGGGCACAAGTGGTCTGGAGTGAATATCGGTTTCTAAACAATCAATCTGCCCCACACCTCTACTACACCAGAAGGAATCCAAACAGATTGGAATACAAGTGAATTATAAGACCTCCTTGTCCAATTTTGGTAACGTAGACGGAATGCCAGGCTTATCTCTGCAAGGTCGTGGATCGTTGGCAGCACCGCGAAAATACAATTATTTCCCAATGATAAAAGGGACTGTCCAGTCAATGTTGTATAGACATATCTACTTTATTATTACTACAACAGACAGTTCTAGCACACTACAATTACAACCCACCCTGAAAGACAGTTTCACAAAGCAAAGGGATGCTCTCTGGAAAATCACAGGTGGGTGGTTGGTAAAGTAATTAATCACAATGTTCACAATTACTTGGTCTCAGAA
Source organism: Ambystoma mexicanum (assembly GCF_040938575.1). Lineage (NCBI taxonomy): Eukaryota > Metazoa > Chordata > Amphibia > Caudata > Ambystomatidae > Ambystoma > Ambystoma mexicanum. Next base: position 28,999,500 of record NC_090931.1, read on the forward strand.
AAAAGGGAGCAATGGGTCATAACATTCAGAGAAGGGCAAGGGGGGCAGAACCACAATGTACCTTTTGCTTGTAGATGTTTTTGGTGCTCGACAGCATCAAGTCATTTTCAGGGAGCTTGCAGCTTCTGCCACAGAGTTCTAGACAGGAGACAGTTGGGGCTATCAGACGGCAGGCAGTTCAGGGAGCGAGGCTTGAACAGCTACAGGCTGGCCTGCACGACAGGTCAAGGTCAGGAATCATTGACAGTGCTGGTTGGTGGGTCTGAAGCACTGGTCCAGACATTTTAGATGACGTCAGTGACTGCAGCATGACAACAGTCAATGGTGCACGCGGTTACAGATTGAGGGGCTTGACTGTCTCGAAAATATACTTTTGGGTGGATGCTGGTTGATGCTTGTCGATGCACTCCCCCTGGTGTCTTCTCTGGGCTTGTGTTATCCTTTTTAAGGCGGACGGCCCAAAGCTGAGGAGAGTGTTGTAGGCTACGGCTGTGTCCTTGGGTTCAGAAACTCTCTGGCACGTCCCACCTAGGAAGCTTATTTGCAGAGCCGAGCAAGGCATGCTGTGGGCTGGATAGGCACAGGTTCAGGAGCTGCTTGGGGGTCCTCTGGTTTCAGTATCTCCCTCTGTTCCCTGGGGGATGTTCAGGGGAGGGATCTTGCTTCCCTCTTGGACATCCTGGCCTTCCTTCACTGGCAGAAGCTGTAAGGCAGACTGTACCTTCAGCCAGGGTCCAAATTAGTTATTCGTGTTACTCCTTGCAAAGTCTTCAGATGATCTGCAAAGAGAGGGGCTCAGCCCTCTTATAAAGTTAAATGTGCCCCAGTGATTGGTGCAGGCTAAGCCCGCCTTAATGAACCAATCATGGGTCCCTACCAACAATCTTCAGTGATGTTACAAGTCAGAATCAGGACCCTTGGCACCAGACATGGGAAGGATGACAACATATACCTCTAAGTCCCACCCATCTTCCTGTCTGCTGTACATCAAAGTGTCTCCCTAATTAACTGAGCCCTATGCAGTGCTTGATCACAACATGGGCCTCCTTTGAAGTAGGGGGTTGCATGCAGACTTTCGTCTGCTACAATTCACATACTTCCCTCTCTAAAATGATTGGTTCCAAACCAGACATTCACTGCCCTTTCATACCAAGGCAGGGGTGTTAGTACTAAGTTGACACATTGCATTACAAAGAGGTGTTAGTCTCTGGTCTCCAGTGTCACTCCCTGCACCCAGGTCTTGCCTCAGATCTGCTAATTAACATTCTTCAGTATTCGCCACCACCAGCAAGGTGTAACAATGGAGATGCAAATCCATGGGACCTTAAAATACTAATCAGGCTTCCCATGGGCGTAGGCTTTTGATGTACCCACAGCTGCTAGGTGTCAGCTACCCATTACAGGAGAGGGCAGCGCTGGTAAGCGGATTCGGCCAAAATGACTGAATCCAATTTACCGACCATACCAAAAGACTTAATATACATACCACAAAAACTTCGAACTACCAAAAGTTTGAACTTTTTGTGGTATGTCTATTAGGTCTTTTGGTGGGGTAGGTAAAAAAAAGAAACAGAAAGGTTACAGGGGCTGAGGGGGTGTCCCCCGCAACATCACACTCACCCTGCAGCTGACCCGCTCCAAAAAAAAAGGCTGGTGGGCTGCCCGCTGCAACACCCCGCTCACTGTACTATACAGTATAGTGAGCGTGGGTTGTGGGGGGGAAACCCCCCTCAGCTGACCCGCTCAAAAAAAAAAATGAGAAAAAATAAATGCTGCAGGGGTGTCCCCCGCAACACCCTGCTCAGTATAGTGAGCGGGAGTTGCGGGGGACACCCCTGCAGCTGACCCAAGAAAAAAACAAAAAGCTGTACCGGGTCCCGATCACGGAAGTGAAAGGGAACTGGAATTGCATGGACCAGCGAGACTGAAGGAAAGGTAAGTAGGGGTTTGAGGGGTGGGAGGCGGGTTAGGGTTTCTTTAGATTTGGGGTTATTTTATTTCGAATGACCGAATGGAAAACATATGAGCACTTTTGCATTACGTACATTTCTCAATTGGTCATTTCCGTCGCAGTTATTTCTGCCGTGGTAAAACTACCCCAATTCTGGTAAGCTGTGTCCTCCCAGAGTAGTACATGACCACTTTTCTGCTGTGTGGTGAGCGTGGACAATATGTGCGGGAATGGCCCACATATTTTCCGGAGGTTGATCTCCCATCATTCATTCCTTTTAAATAAACAAAAATCAAAAAACCCATGCGAGTGCACTCTCCCTGTGCGGGTGGTCGAATCCCTCACAGCCATGTCTGGCTTTCAAAAATACTCTGCTTTATGAAGATAACTTGAAAATTACACATACCATAGAAAGATACCCACTGAAATATATAAATCATTACACAAACATGTTAAGCCAAAAGTTTACAATTGTCGCATTATTCCCCCATCTTGACTGGGAGACTACAAATACCAGAATTCATTTCATCAAAATGTGGAAAGAAATGACCTTTGGGTTTTGAAAATGTATTTTCCAGAAGTATAACAACATGCAATGTGTCAAAAGGTAACATGTATTTTTTTCAGTGTTTGACAAATGCACGGATCATGTATGATGTGTTGGAAATATCACATTCTACCCAAATGTAAACTTCTTTGTGTGATGTATTGTAATTGCCCTGGAGGAGAGTGTAGCTTTCGGCAGCTACCTGGCGCGGTGTGTGTGCTTTCAGAATGAAAAGGCCTCTTTGCAATTCTTCACACAGAAACGTTGCGATCAGCCACACCAAAACAGTGGTCTCTTAAATGGGCTAGCACTTGTCAATCACCCCCGCCCCCACTTGAAATGCTCTGCTTGAAGAAAGCCAGTGGTAGGCAGCCATTAAAGTGCCCCCGACATCTGATGGGGCGCTGAGAACAGGTGTCTCTCGAGAGAGACAGAGGATGTTGGGGGGCGACACTGTGGCACAGCAGTTGAGGCAGACACAGGTGCCTTGGGGCCCTCTGACAGCTTCTAGCAGGGGTGCCCTGGGCCACCGCACAGACTGCCCATGCCTGGGGCCTGCTCTATGTGTGTGTTGTTCTTGTCATAGGGGAGTCCTGATGGGCGGGAAGGTCCATGGCCGATCGCAATGATCTGTATTACAGGGTATTTCCTGCAAGCATAGTGCAGACACAGTGCTCAGGTTTGGTAGTCGGGCACGGTTATCGTCGTCGATGAGGCATATGAGACCCCCCTAGTGGTCAAGTGCCCCCCTGCGCACGTTGTGCTGAGAATTCTCTGTCTCGTGCAGCTGCTTCGCAGGAGTGATTGCACGAGCTGGCTGAACGCACTGACCGGGCATTATTCCATTTTCGGCAAGTGCCCTGAATTGCTGTATTATGTTTTGCCCAGAGCTGTAACATGCTCCCCGCAGCCCGTCTTATGCGCTGTTTATGCACCAGCGGGCCTTTCTGCTCTATTTCTCTCAGTAAATACAGCCCATCCACTCAGCTGCCACAGCACACATGCAGAGCCCTGGCGATCTTGCATATTCTAGTGCCGCAGAGGCGAGGGGAGGCGAACAGTCCGCGGACTTCGTCTGCAATCCATCACTCTGGTGTAATACTGTATTGTGACTTTTCAGTGAATAGGGGGTAAGGGCCTGGATCTAAAACATACCCCAATGCTTACAAATGCCCACTCTGCCCCCTGCCTAGCTCCATCACGAGTAAACCCCTCAACTCACAGGTCAGTAACAGTCACTCAGAGAACACCGGAGAGTCCAAAACTCTTAGGTCCTAGTCTACGGCTCCCTCAGCCTATCACACGAGCCAACCACGTGGCAGAGACATTTAAATATTGCCTGGCACCCAGAACACATCGCTGCCACTCCATCGCTGCAAGGATTGGTGGCGGGAGATATTATGGGCATGATGTTTTGGGATATCAGGCACTGTGAGGAATTCAACCACCTGCACGGTGGGTGTGCGATCACCTGGGCTTTTTTTTACATTTTAAATTAAATAGAATAATGGTAGATCAACCTCCTGAAAATGTGTGGGGCTAATCCACACACATTGTCCTATGCTCACGGCACAACATGCGCAACAGATCTGTGTACTCTGAGTGGATACAGCCTACAGGCACAGTCCTCCCTGTGATATTTATTTTATTTCATTTATTTATTTGGATGTATAAAGCACCAGCGGCCCAAGGGGGAATCGTGGCGCTGTTACAGGATACTTATTTGAGATATGATAGCCAGGAATACGCCATGTCATCTCAGAAGGGGGAGGGCCAAGCCTTCCCCCTGCCATGGCCAGCCTTATTAACTATAAAAGGCTACACAGATCTGCCATGTCCTTTTGTTGTGCCATATAGCTAGTGACAGCATACACATATTAATCAGAGCTTAATTCAAACAGGACCTCATACAGCCTGGCTGCAGATCCTAACATAGGAGACAGGAAGCTCCAACACCCTTTCATATGCACTGTGTCAATCTAATGCCAGCTCCTGCCCTCGGTATCAATTCACAAGGAAATGTCATGTCTGGGACTGTGTGTTTACCGTGGTCATCCCCTCAGGGAGACCCCATTCATAAGGTACGAGTGTGTGGATTGACAGATCCCGAAATGTTGGTCTCCCCGAGGCTTCATGACCCACAGAGAGCTTCATTAACGAGAGACACTTTTATCCACAGCAGACAGGAAGATGGGTGGGACGTAGTATGACAAGTGTTCACCTGTTTACCTTTTCTTTTGCAAAGCACTCTACTCATGACCTCACGCAAATAGGAGATTGTTAGTGGGGACCCAGGATTGGTTCAATAAGGTAGGCTTAGCCTACACCAATCACTGTGGCTCATTTGGCTTTGAAAGAGGGCTGAGACCCTCTTTAGGGCAGATCATCTGAAGACTTTCTAATGAGTAGCAAGAAGAAGCCAGCATTGGACCCTGGCTGAAGGTACAGTCTGCCTTACATCTTCTGCCAGTGAAGGAAGGGAAGGTGTTCCAAGAGGGAGGCAAGATCTCTCTCCTAAACATCCCCCAAGGAACAGAGGGCGATACCGAATCCAGAGGACCCTCAAGCAGCTCCAGAACTGGTACTCAGCCCGCACACAGCGTGCACTGATAGGCTGTACAAGCAAGCTTCCTAGGTGGGAAGTGCCAGAGAGTCTCTGAACCAAATCAAGGACAAGCCAGCTGCCTGCAACACTCCCCTCAGGTTTGGGCCGCCCGCCTTAATGGACGACACAAGCCCAGTGAAGATGCTAGGAGAAGTGCAGCGACAAGTATCTAGCGATGTTCACCTTAAAGAACATTTTAGAGCCAGTCGAGCCTCTCTTGCTGCAACCGACTTCACCGCTGACTGTTGTTATGCTGCAGGCCCTAAAGCCATCTAAGATACGCGGCCAGAGCTTCAGAGCCACTGACCAGCACTTAGACAATGATTCCTGAGCCGCTGTGTAAGCCACCCTGCAGCCATCCGTCCAGCTTCGCTCACCGAACTGCCTGCTGCCCGATACCTGCAGCTCTCTCCCATCTTGAACTCTATCGCAGAAGCTGCAAAGCACCCTGAAACACCCTGAAACTGACTTGACCCCGTCAAGCACCAAGAACTCCTACAGCACAAGGTACATTGTGGTTCTGTCCCCCTGGTCCTTCTCCGAAAGCTTGTAGTGACATTTTTTTGACCCATTTGACCTCCCTGTTTGCTGACACCCTTAAGCAATATCCTTGATCTATTGCAATTAATTACTATACCGACTACCCTCCTGTCTGTATCCAGAGTGCATCCCTTTCCTTTGTGAAACTGTCTGTCCTCTGTGTTTCTTTACAGAGTGGGTTGTATTTCGTAGTGTTGCTAGAACTGTCTGTTGTAATAATAATAAAGTAGATATTTGTATACAACCTTGACTGGACAGTCCCTTTTATCATTGGGTAACAATTGTATTTTTGCTGTGTTGCAACTAACCAATGATCCTCAACCTTGCAGAGATAAGCCTGCTGTTCCGTCCACGTTACCAAAATTGGACAAGGAGGTTTATAATTCACTTGTATTCCAATCTGTTCGGATCCCTTCTGGTGTACTAGAGATGTGGGGCTGATTGATGGTTTAGAAACCGATATTCATCCCTGGACCACTGGTGCCCCGAAGTTGATTCACCACAGGCGCTGACAGCGAATCAGGACCCCCTGGACCATTACAGGGCCCTTAAGCAAGCACTGCTAATGATATGCACAGTCTCACGCTATCTCCTCACGGCAATAATGTCATGCCAGCTCGAGTCATGTTCTGCTATTCTCTGCTGAGCTTTCGTATGTTATGCCTGCTATGTTAGGTTATGCTTAATGATATTTTGCTGTGCTGCATTTTGTTTTGCTGTGCAGTGTTATAATGCTCTGCCGTGCTATGTTACATTAAGTGAGTTGTAATTCTGAATTATAGTATGGCACGGTGTGTGTGTGGTGTGGTATGATGTGATGTAATATAGTACGGTAGACATACTAATAGCATGTTAATAGCTTCAAAGTGTGATCACCAAAGGGGGATGGGAAAATGCATGCCTCCTCGTTGAACATGCCCTGATCTGGAGCAAACTCCCAACCACTCTAAGACTGGAACGAAATAACCTGAAGTTCCGCCATGCTTTAAAAACTACCCTTTTTAAGTCATCTCTAGGAAAGACGGTTAGCCACTCATATTTCTGTGTGTCCCATGTAACTTTTGCTTGTCTCCTGAAGGAGGGAGGGAAGGAAGGAGGAAGGGTGGGTAATGGGGCAGATGAATATGCAGGTAAACCACTGCATCCCATACTTTACCAAGTCCTGGCCTTGATCCTCACCATTACCATACAGGTGAGAAATGATACCAGTTGAGGCAGCCCTTCGGGCCCATTAATCTAGGGGTGATAAACGAGACAAACTAAGGCAGCGTCCAAGAAACAATACTTAGTTAATGTACACGCCTCTGTCATAAAGAATGCATCAGGTTGTGCGACGCTAGTAGGGATTATACTTAGCAGAAAGTACAAGTAGTGTGCAGTGTAGAGCATAGAAGGGAGGACGATGCCGGAATACCAAGAGAGGGGCTCACTACACTGATAGGCCACATGGAATTATAGGCAGGTTAGATGCAGCACACACATGCAGGGAAACCAACGTATGGCAGATGCACAAGGTGGATGCAACATGAACAGACACTAATATAGGTCACCAACATGGAGGCAAGAAGCGCAGAAGTACAGCCATTTTTCTAGCACAGAGGCCGCAGCAGGCCTAGGAGCTAGCAAGGCCTCAGACAAGATGCTGAATTCATGAGAACACATTTATTTTAGGAGCTTTGAATCTGCATAGACGGTAACACAGTAGTTTGTAGCAAGCGCCAAGGTCAGATGCATGGAAGGGAGTAATGGATGTGCAGAATGCAGGGATGAGATAACAGTTCCCAGGACGAGAAGCAGTAGACTCCCGAGTTAAAGTTCAATAAGAGCAAAAGCAGCCATTAATGTCCAGGTGCATGAGCTCAGTACGTTGAGTATGAAAAGCAGGTTGGCAGCATTGTATTCTCTTTTGCTATAACATAGGGAAATAGAGGTGTTTTGTTGTGTTAAGTAGAAGAGTGAATTTGTGTTAACAAGGAAAAGTGTTTTAGAGTAAGAGTGATGTTTTTGTGGTGCTGCTCAGGAAAGGGATTTTTGGGTCACGTGGTCTTGGAGAGAGACGTGAATGTGTTAATGTTGTAGAAAAATATTTTAGGGGAGCAGCAGGAAAAAGTAGAGACACAGGTGAGCAAGTGTTCAAGTGGCTTTATCGATAATTGGTAACTTGTGTTGTATACTGCTATTATGGCAGATAACCCCATTGCACATCTATGTAAGTTACTCCCCAGATAAAAATACGCAATACTCAGATACGACGTTGGGTTGAAGATAAGACCGGAAAGATGTTTATGCCTTGGCCTCAAGACGGTACTCATTCAGAAGAGGTTCTGCAGCACATGTGTAACTATTTACATGCCACGCATAAGGGAAAACAATTACAAAACAGACTAAGTATACTTAAGCTGTGGAAAATGTTCAAGGAAGAGGGAGTGGAACTGAGCAAGAAAGAATGGATGCTTCACCAGCATGACGGAGAGCGCACATCGCCCACGGCTCCTCCTCGCCCCAGACAGCTGGCCAGACAGTAGTTACTAGCACATGTCAAGGTCAGATGCATGGAAGGGAGTAATGGATGTTCAGAATGCAGGGACGAGATAACAGTTCCCAGGAGAGAAGCAATAGACTCCCCACGTAATTAAAGTTCAATAAGAGGACACCAGACAATGAAGTCCAAGTACATGAGCTCAGTATGTCCAAACACTCTATCGCGGATAGATGAAGGGTGTCTCAAGTGGTCACAAAGAGTACAACATGCACGTTGGAATTAGCTAAAAGCTCAGTAAATAGGAAAACATTCATTCTCCAACATGGTCCTTTAACACGTGATGAAGACATGAAGAATGCTGGCTATTCATTATGAGCCCAGTACAGTTAAGGCACCTGCTGAACTCCTTAGTACACACCCAGACACGAGATGATGCAAAAGGCCAAATACAAAGGAATACATGCCGATCACTTTCAACTGGAATTAGTGCAGACCATGGACTCCTCACTCCCCCTACCCTGTGTCATCCCATATCTTCACATCTCGTCAAAGCATTCAAGTTTGCTGAGTAAATGACCAACCAATAGAAATCCCTCTTGCCACACTGCCCACGAGGAATGACGCCAGCCAATCAGTGGCCAAAGTTATGATGTAGCCGAGCTATTATCTAAGGTGGGTGGGTCTCAGGAGCAGCCATCAGAGACGTAGACACCAGAGAGGAAACTGCCACCTATGTAGTCTATCATCATTTTGAATTATCAACCAATCCTAACCACTTATATGTTCTGTAACTAATATCGTATTATACCATCATTGCTTATGTATTTTTAGTTTAAAATCTGCCCACACTCATTGTATGTTGAGAGCTACTTGTATGCTGTCCCGGCCGAGATACTACGTTTTGAATAAAGCTGGGAGGAAGGAAGGAAGGAAGGAAGGAAGGAAGGAAGGAAGGAAGGAAGGAAGGAAGGAAGGAAGGAAGGAAGGAAGGAAGGAAGGAAGGAAGGAAGGAAGGAAGGGAGGGAGGGAGGGAGGGAGGGAGGGAGGGAGGGAGGGAGGGAGGGAGGGAGGGAGGGAGGGAGGGAGGGAAGGAAGGAAGGAAGGAAGGAAGGAAGGAAGGAAGGAAGGAAAAGAAAATATAAACAATATCAGAGTGCTGAAGATTAAGAACAAACGAGAAAGAAAGAAAGAAAGAAAGAAAGAAAGAAAGAAAGAAAGAAAGAAAGGAAGAAAGAAAGAAAGAAAGAAAGGAAGGAAGGAAGGAAGGAAGGAGGGAGGGAGGGTGTCTACCTGCTGCTGCCTGTGTCTCTCCCGCTCCGCCTGCTGGCGACCTGAGGCATATGTATAATGTGTCAGGAGGCGCTCCCTCCCCGCCTATCCCCCGCATCAGACTGACGTCCTGTGACAGGATCCCCGGCTCTGCTGACCTGAATTATCATACAGGATGGAACATTTGTTCACTAAAATAGTTTAATTGCGGGAGCGCTAATCCCTCTGGCTTGTGGCATTTAGCAGAGCAGATGGCTGCGATGGCGCTACGGGGCCGGCCACTCGTACGGCGTAACATCTGGCAGAGGAGTGGCTTTCTAGCGCTGAGCAGCCTGGACCCTTCTCCTGCTCACCGCAGATTGCCCCGAGCTGTGCCCCAGGCAGTGTGTGCGATGATCCCGAGCCAAGCACTTTACATGCACAGAGCTCCTCGCCCCTGAAGTGTGCCCAGGGTGTCACTTCTGATCTGGTCGCAGGTGCCAAGGAGCAACAGGGGCTGTGCTCATGAGCCGAGAGTGACATCAGTGACAAGCGAGGCCACAGAGCGGCTTGCTGCTACCCGTGCCGTTCCAGGCCACGGACACGAGGCCACGCACCCAACCCTCCCAGGACTTCTGCAAATAGATAGATACACGTGGCCTCTTCTGACGCCTTCACACATATGTCCTGCATGTGGTACATGTCACATCTGTACACGGCGAGTGTCTGCAACGGTGTGAAGTTACCTCGCTCTAGCACCTCGGATCAATAACCCGTCAAGACTTCTGAGTGAGTGTACCCGGGCCGCTGATGGACCTCTGGCTTTCAGCAGCATTCTAATAACGCAATAACTCCCTTAGCTCTTTACTGCCCGATAACGGCCCCCTTGCAGTGTTTATAGCGATGCGTGCCCTGGGCAGGCTGCGTGTGGGCTCTGGACCTGGAATCCTACTTGGGAGGGATTGTGCTGGACACATGGCAGAATGTCCGTGGGCATGATTTGGGGGCACACAGACAATGTGGGTGTCGGAGAAGACTCCCTACATTTCTAGCAGGGTGCACAGAGGTAATGATATGAGGGAAGAAGGGAGCAGAGCACACGATGGGCAAAAGGGTGCTGAACTTCCCAGAACGAATATTTTCACAGGTAGCGCCCAAACCCTGAAGCTGCCCTGGGTTCCTGGAGAGATGAACGAACAGTCGGTATCGTCTGCAGAAGAGCGGGCGTGGTAACGGATACGATCACCGGAGAAGATGGCCACAAGAACATATTATTTAAGAGGGGAGAAAGGGTAGAACCCTGAGGGACGATAGCAGGGCTTAGAGAAGTCTTAGAGTGGAAGTGACGACGCTGGATGTTCTGAGACCTGCCATTAAGAAAGACTTTGAACCAATCGAAGGGCTCTTTTCAGTCTCCAAACAGAGGGATCTGGCGAGATGGTGGGATTTCATGATCCATTGTGTTCAGGGTGCCAAGAGTTGCAAATGGTAACGAAAGGATGAGTTGCCAGGACTGCTGCGTCCAAGATTTTGGATGACACCCTCAAGAGGGTGGATCCTATCCCTTATCCTGGCCCTCAAACCAGATAGAAAAGTATCAGGACCTCCTTGGCTCTTTTCGGAATTCATCGCTGGCAGGTGGCAGACTTCTTGGGGAGTATGAGGAATTCGACCATCCACACGGTGGGTGTGCACTCACCTTGGCTTTTTTGAAATTGTATATGAAATTGAATGATGGTAGATCAACCTCCAGAAAATGTGTGGGGCTAATCCACACACATTTTCCTATGCTCACCGCACAACATACACATAGACCTGTGTACTCTTGGTGGACACAGCCTACAGGTACTGCCCCCCGTCATATTTATTTGAAATATGACAGCCAAGAGTACAAAAGCACATCTCAGACCGGGGAGGGCAAAACATTCCTCCTGCTATGGCCAGCCTAATTAACTAACAAAGGCCCCATGGATCTGCCGTGTCCTTTGTTAGCTGCTGGTGGCAGCCTCGCATACTAATCAGAGCAAATTCAAACAGGCCCATGGGAGGCCTGGTCGCAGGACTAACAAAGGACAGGAAAACCACAACAACCATAGATATGCACTGTGTCAACATGCAGCCAGATCCTGCCTCTCAGTATCAAGGGCAGTGACCTGTCACGTCGGGGACTATGTATTTACAGTAGTCATCCCCGCAGGGGGACCCCATTCATAAGGTACAAGTAAGTGGTTTGGCAGAGACCAAAAGTCTGGTCCTGCCACAGCTTCAAAGGAGACCTGTCGCTTTAATCAGGAACCACAGAGAGCTCAATTAACCAGAGAGATCCTTTGATCCACAACAGACAGAAAGTTGGATGGGAGGTGGGACTTAGTATTACATGTTTTCAACCCTTTACCTTTTCTGTTGCAAAGCACTCTGGTTATGACCACACGCTTAACGTTGTTCATTTTTGACTGTCTCTGTATTTAATACCATTTGCACCCTTCACATCTAGGTGCTCTTTTCAGCATTGTTCCAATTTTTAATTGCGCATTTTCATTTTCATACCCACTGCTATCTCACACTCTGCCATCCCTTCACAGACCACAGCTGTTCAACACCCCAGATCCTGAGCCACTCATCCACCATGAAAAATATCTCCAAGGCCAGAAGCGTACCAGAAAAGAGAAGACCGCTCTTCCTCTGCCCCCTCCCCCACTCTCAGGACACCTCAGATAGAAAGCTTCCTCCACACTCCCCTCCCCAACTCCCACAAAGTGCCGTCTACTCTCACACCCATCCACTCTGATCCCCCTTCCCAAACCTCCATCTTTCGGTTCTATCCCATTCCAACCAGCCCATTCTAACCCAATGCCCGCTCCCCCGCCTGGCACTCAACTTCCATATCCATAAGCACAGCCCAAGCAGCATACTCATCAACACCAGATCTTTCACCAGAAATAAACTCATGATTTTTTACCCTATCTCCGACGAAAACCCAGACTTCTTCTTCATCATTGAAACATGGTTCTTTGACTATTCCCCCCTAACCCACTGCACAATAGACCTTCCCCCTGGCTACTTCCTGATCATACAGAACAGAGCCAGCCGACCAGGTGGGATAGCCATCCTCCACAAACCTCAACTCACACCCTTACACGTTGAGAAACAACCCTGCAGTGATAACTGCGATTCCCTGCAAATCAAATTCCAACTGTCTCCCATGTTCTCCCTCAGCTTCCTCCTCCTGTAAAGATCCCCTGGCTATAACATAACTTTAGCAGACTCTGAGTGATGCGTGATCACCCATACTTACCCTTTATCTGAATATCTGGGTTGACACCCCTTAAAACCCCATGACCTGTCATAGCATTGACAACTTGGAAGCCCTCAATATGACCCAGCTAATATCAGGCCCCACATACATCAGTGCGTACATCCTCAATGTAGTGTTCAGCTCATCCAATCAGATCTCAACCCCCCTATCTGGACTGACCAGTCTGCTATTTTTTCACAGCTCAGTCTCTCGCCCTGCCATCCCAACCCACCCCACCACTGCCTCCGCTGACTCCCCCAGGATCTGGCTCTGGAACAAGGTACTTATCTTCCCGGATGTATTCCCCGCCCTACCATAATCCCTTCCCAATCTCCCCCTCTAGGTGGAACCCCTTCCCCAGCTGATTTTGACTAATGGCTCTCCCATGCTCAATACGCCCTGACTTCCACCAAACCCCCCTCCCTCTGCACAGGTCCTTCCCCCAGATAGTTCAGCCGTTCCCTCAAATCCCTAAAAACTCTCAACCAACACCTGGAACGCCATTGGCGGACCAACCCTTCCCCTAAAACAAATGCACTCTTGCTAGACAGATGAGAGCCTACACACTAGAAATCAGAAAACTCAAATATTCCTTCTACAGCTTCTGCATCGACAACTCCACCAACCCCTGCAAAGAACTCAATACGATTATCACTAAGTTCAAGACCCCCCTGTTAGGCAGAATCCTATGCAGTGCCCTTAGGGACCACTGCACAGAGTTAAGACTACAAGTGGTAATACAAGTTCGCCTTTGGTACAAGCCTGTATTACACAGAAAGAATGGTAGCAGTGACTGAGCAGCCAGGCTTAACTCAAGAGCAAATGAGCAGTAGTAGAGATTACACAAAGGACCACAATTACTGTGACTCAAGGAAACACTGACTCAAGGTTTCTGGTTAAAAAATATAAATACATTTATTTTGAAACCATCTGTTCACAAAACACTTCACTTCTAGTAAAAATAAAACCACACTTCAAATACACTACACACAACCAATTCCCTTGTGCAGAAAAATTCAAAGTAAGTACCTTAGGATTTGACAGACCGGTGTTATGAAACAAAAGACGTTACCGGGAATACATATGCGATCACTTTTTGACATTAATGACAGTTCGGTCTTACTAAAGATACACGTACCCGCGGGAAGAAATGTAACCATAGTCAAACACACTTAGCACATGAATTAACACAAGAGAGTTGGGGATAACAATCATAGGCAATACTTTTGTCTAGGCAGAGAGAATCAGAGGGCACCTTCTAACACGAAAATAAAAGTCAATAGGCCTGCGCCAGTGTCAAGTGGAACAGGGTCCCTGTTGCCGAGGATCACACAGTTAGAACAGTTCAAGATTCCAGGTTGCCGGGGGCGCTGTTGAGCAGCCGACAAAATGGCTGCCTAGCTCTTCAGCTCCGTGTGCTGCCGCTATGCATCTGCTTCCATCTGAGGTTTGCTACTTTGCCCCGTCTCCAGATTTGGCTCCCACATTGCTGACACTCGGGGCCACCTGCCTGTGAAATCTGGTCCCGAATCGGACCTTCTAACCCTGTATTCGGCCGCTGGCACTGCCCCCGTGTTGGGCCGAGCTGCGCCCTCGCACTCCCGGTGAACGACGCGGGCGGCGGCGCTGATTGACGCCCGTGGCCGTTGGCGGCCCAGCGGTTCACCCCCCCGTCCGGCTCTCTATCTGGCCCCCGCGCCCGGCTGCCTTGTGGCTGGGACCGGGTTCGTTGCGCGGGGGCCGCCTGTGCTGCCTACGCTGACGCGCGTGGACGGATCCAGCGCGGAAATCCGGCGCCTGACATCTGGTACTCCTGGCGACCGAAAACGGCTTGTGCGCCGCCTTTGCCTGGCTCTACCCCTGCTGCCTCTGTGATATCGCAGCACGCCCCGGAGACAACGCTCCCTCTGCGCCTAACGGCCCGGAGGCCTCTCTGGTCACCTCTGGGGACTGGACCATCGGCTGCGTGTGATGCCGCTTAAGACTCAGCTGAAGACGCCACTATCCTGATCCTGCTCACGGATGTGAACCGAGCCTCAGGTGAGGAGTTGGAGAGGCCATTGTGTGCAGTATTTCTCTGCAAACCCCCCTGGTTCAATCTGACTGCCGCCCTAAGAACCGCGCTGTGCTCCATTAGGGTGAACTTTTTTAGCCACCACCCCCGGCACTTGGATTTCTGGCTCAGGGACATTTATTATCCTTGCCTACCGGTTCTGCGGGCCGTTGCTACGCCACCAACAAGAGAGCAGCCTTTTCCATCTTGTCCCTGCACCGCCCCGCTTCAGGGTACACGATACCCACACGAGACTAACCACTTTGAACACTCTGTACCACACGCCACACACAATGTCCAATAGGTCCAGGAACACTGGTAAGACAGGGGCCATGGACAAATTTGCGAAGGCCACCCCGAGGCCCGACTCGGCCCATACATCATGCGACCAGATCGAAGTACCACTCTCTGCAGAAGGCCCCCCCACGGACCTGACGGTCATCATGGAGTCAATGGCTAGAAACTTTGCAGCTTTTCATGAGAAGCTAGATGACATCAATGCAAATGTGGCATCTCTCAGGACCAAACTAGACCAACAAGGGACGCGAATCACCGAAACTGAAAACAGGATCAGTTCCAATGAGGACAATATAACCACACTGCAGAGCACGGTATCCACCCTTGTCACGGACATGAAACTGGTGAGGGCCAAATGTGATGACCTTGAATCTAGATCACGGAGGAACAATATACGCATTATTGGGGTCCCGGAAAATGCGCTGAAGGGTCGACTCGAACTGGCTGTCGAGAACCTCTTGAAAGACCTGTTAGGCAACCCGGATATGTCCCCCTTCTTCACCATCGAAAGGGCCCATAGGGCACTGGCCCCACGTCCCAAACCGGGAGACTTTCGGAGGCCCATTGTCGCAAAAATTCTGAGTTTTAGAGATCGGGATCAAATCCTCCGCCTCGCGTGTGAGAAGGGTGAGCTCAGATTGGACTCGCAGGTGATCCGAATCTTCCCTGACTTCTCAATCGCAGTTCAGCAGGAGCGTCGCCAATTTCTTGGAGTCAAGAAACTGCTCAGGGAGAGAAGCATTCCATACGCCATCCTATTCCCTGCCCGTCTAAAGTTCACATTTAACAACAAACTTTACTTCTTTACGGTGCCCTCGGAAGCGGTGAAATTCATAGAGGCACACATTCCCCCTCATCACCTGCTGAAGATGTGGGGGAGAATGACTGAACTTGGTCCGAAACTTGTTCTCCTTGATCGTTGTTTGCTCATGCGGTCTGATGGCTCCACCATCCATCGGCCTCCCCCACAACTACCCTGCTGTTATATTTCCCATGCCCTTCGGGCTGTACTCACTATACCTAAACTCTCAGATACGCACTGTCAATTTTTCATGTTGTTGAACTACTCATCGTGACCATGCTGACTTCCTGTCTTCGTTGAATGTAACGTTTCTCTGTTTCACACTTAGGCCCGACACGGCTGCATACAGATGCTGCGACATGCATTACTAAACCGTGAACACTGTTTAATTTCTCACGGACACCTTTGGGTCCCAAGCGTGCTAGCACACGGCAATAGCGCACCCCACTGCGATTGCACTGCTTCTTATACCTTTGTTTTGGGTTTGCCCCTGTTGGGCTCTTGTACAGGCTGGATCATGTTGGAGCCGATCCGACTGTGCGCTGTTTGGGATGGGTGGGGTGTACACTGCTAATCTTGGGTTGGTGGTGAGGGTGGGGGGGGGAAACTGGGAGTTATCTACAAAGGCACACGAGGTTGCATGTGGCGAGCACTAATGGGCCGCGATCGCGAGTTTATCTTCAAGCTTCGGGGCATACACTATTGTTGGATCCTAGATGTTCATTGAGAATGCGCGTTACATAATGGGGTATCAGTCACTGCGATGGCTACCGTCATAATGTCATGGAATGTCCGTGGGGTAAGCAATCACACCAAGGCACATAAAATCATGGCTTATGCCAACAGACATTGCTGCAAAATACTGCTCCTACAGGAGACACACTCCAATGGCCACATTCCTAGAACCATGGCCCCGGCATGGGGACCTGCTAGATTTTTTACCTCCTACTCCACTCAATCCAGGGGGGTTCTAACCATGATTCATAAATCCATTAAGTTTACATTGCACAAAAATTACACTGACCCCGAGGGACGTTATGTAATACTACACTGTACCTTGGCCAACAAAGAATATCTACTTGTCAATACCTATTTCCCCAATGTGGACTCTCCCGATTTTTTTGATAAAATCACCACCATACTGCTGGGATATGTGGGCACACCAATCCTTTGGGGGGGAGATTTAAATCTTATCCTTGATACGGCCCTAGATAGAACTGGAACTACTCCCCGGCCTTTGTCCAGCGCTGCACGCAGACTGCACTCTCACATTAAGACCCTCGACATCTGCGATGCCTGGAGAATGCTACATCCCCATCTTAGGGATTACACTTATTACTCATCAGTGCACGATAGCTCTTCTAGGATAGACCTATTTTTTGTCTCAAAAGGAGTCATGGGAGGGGTTGTGGACTCCCAGATCCTGCCTCGCACGCTGTCTGATCATGCCCTGATTACACTCTCAGCTAGACTGGGGATACCTGTTCCGACGTTTAGCACCTGGCGTTTCAAATCCGATGCTCTGCGAGATGTGGTATTTAAGGCTGAAATACTTGCTGACATTCTGTCTTTCTTCGAACTAAACACTCTCTGGGACACTTCTGCTGCTGTAAGATGGGACGCCTTCAAGGTGTATATCAGGGGAATGTCCATCTCCCGGGAAGCTGGGGTGTTGAAATCAATTAGAACAGCATTGGGTCGGTCTGAAAGCAAACTGAAGCAACTGGAACTGCAAGGTGCCTCGGGTGCCGACCCTGCCACACTTGCCCAGATCTCCGATGAACTCCAGGCATTCAACAAACTCGCCGTCAGCGAGATACAATTCCTTGGCCGCCCTCAAGCGGCCAGGAAATATGGTGAGGGAGATAGGCCCGGGATAACGTTAGCGACACTAATCAAATGGGAATCTGGTCGAACGCAAATCACCTCTCTTAAAGATGAACAGGGCAATCTTCAATGGGCTGACCAACAAATCCTAGACACATTCACCGAGTTCTACAGGTCCCACTACTCTCAGCCTGCTGAGCACACTGAACAACATATGCGAGAACTCCTCGACCGGATCCCCACCACAGAGATCTCCTCCACCACTCGAGACGAACTAGACTCCCCAATTACACTTGATGAGATAGTAACAGCCATCTCCGACCTACCCAAAGGCAAAGCCCCGGGGCCTGACGGCCTAACCGCCGATTTCTACCAAGAACACGTTTCCATACTCGCCCCCAAGCTACTTGAGGTCTGGGATGAATCGCTCCGAGTCTCTATCCTCCCCCTTTCCATGCGCGAGGCAGCCATTACAGTGCTGCTCAAGCCTGACAAACCGGATGATGAATGTGGGTCCTATAGACCCCTCTCCCTTATGAACCTCGACACATAGATCTTTGCAAAAATTATAGCGAACCGATTTCTGCCCATTATGACGTACTTGGTCCATGAGGACCAGGCCGGCTTTGTACCTGGAAGGTCCACCTCCCACAACATCAGAAGACTATTTAACGTAATGTCCCGCATTTATCAGGATGTACAGGTGGTGGCGGTCACACTAGACGCCCAAAAGGCCTTTGATATGGTCTCCTGGAGATACACTTGGCTGGTGCTGGAGACTATGGGCATTGGCCCAAACATGATTAGGTTCATCAAATTGCTATACACCTCTCCCGTGGCGCGGGTTAGAACCAATACACTAACATCTGACCTTTTTACACTCTTCAGAGGTACCCGACAGGGATGCCCCTTTTCTCCAATACTGTTCGCTTTAGCAATAGAACCAATGGCAGACTATGTCCGTGCTCATCACGCCCGCAAGGGAATAAGATTGAAAGACAGCCCCGAAATCATATCTCTATACGCGGACGATGTTTTGTTATATATCAGAGACCCTGCGACACACCTGGACTCAATACTGAGGGATATTACCCGCATTGGCAGTCACTCCGGCCTCACTATTAATTATTCCAAATCAGAGATCTTCCCGCTCACTAAATCCACCCAGCAACCCGCCTCTGAATACCCCCTCCGCTGGTCACCGAATGGTGTTAGATATCTGGGCGTACACATATCCTTAGCTAAATCCACCCTCCTTGCTGACAATTACTCTGCGGTAGCACGAATAGTTGAGACCAAAGTCCTCCGGTGGCGTACCCTCCCACTATCCATTGCTGGACGGCTCTCCCTCATTAAAATGATCCTGCTCCCCAAACTTCTTTACACGTTTAGCAACCTACCCGTGTGGCCCGGGAAGGTCTATTTTGCCAAGCTACACACATTATTTGCGCAGTTCCTTTGGCACTCGGGCGCAGTACGCAAAAAGTGGATGGACATGACACTTCCATACAAACTAGGGGGACTCACGGCTCCGGAGCTATCACTTTACTGGCACGCAGCTCAGGCCCAACATGCTACTCACTGGTATCCTGGTACACCGGTGCGTCCCCATGTCAAACTGGAAAAACTGGCAACTGCTGGTACCGATCTAATGTCCATCATACTGCATCGTCAATACACACCCGACTCCCCCATTGACCTTCTCAATACGACTCTTTTAGCCTGGGCTCGCCTGCTATTCCAGACGCCTGGAGCCTCCCCGTACTACAAGTGGCTTCCTGTGTGGGCCTTTCCCGGCCTGGAACCAACTCACGATGCAACGCTGGCCCGACACTGGGGGAAGCTGGGATACCAAGCACTGATGGACTTCTATCCCGAAGGCAGGTTCATTGGCCCCCGATCTTGGAAACCGGGACACACCGGGACCGCCTTGAAAACCCTCCAATACTATAGATTACGGGCCGCGTTTCGCTCCAAATGGCCCACATTCCCGGACGAGCCCCCAGGCAACTCGGCCATCGCATACATTGCCAACTCAGGTGGTGCCCGTGGAGTGGTCTCCTCACTTTACAAGATATTTCAGGCTGCTTCCCCTACTCCCACTCTCAAGGCACGAGATGAATGGGCCAGCGACCTGGGCCTGGAAATATCGGATGGGGCCTGGGAGGGTATGTGCCTACACACCCAAAGAGTCTCCCTCAATTTCCGTTTCCGCGCCATGCAGTACAAACTTCTAAATAGACTTTATTATACTCCGTATAGAACCTCGAGGTTCGCCCGTACTGCGGCGCACCCCTGCCCCCGCTGCGGGGCGACAGAGGCTGATCACCTACACATGTTCTGGTCGTGTAACAAACTGCTTGGATTTCGGGAGGGTATCCTAGAAACACTCTCTGCTATCACTGAAACGGTAGTTGACCCGGATCCGCTGGCCGTCCTGTTTGGTACCTGGAGGACCGATGACACTAGATGTTCAGCTAGATTCCTTAATATTGGTTGTATGATAGCCAAAAAATGCATTCTTCAGAATTGGAAAAGTCCCTTCCCTCCGGCCCACCGGAAGTGGCTCCATATGCTTACTTGGTCACGTAATTGTGAGGAAGAATTCATATCCATGCTCCCTGCCACCTCTCGCCCCAAGAACATATGGACGGAATTCAACTCATACCTTAACAGTAGAAGCACAAACGCCTCCAGCTCCGGCTTCTCCCCCACTCCTTCCGTAACTACCCCCACTATATGAACATATACTTGTATAAATCTCATGTGACCAATGCCTGACATTACTGTTACCATTGTACTATGCTTTATGTATTGCTCCACCTTGTAACGTGTGCCCATGCTTGAGGCCTTGCTGTTTGTACCATGTAACCTTCTGCCGCCAAAAATAAAAGTTTAAAAAAAAAAAAAGATTCCAGGTTGCCAGGAGTACTTAGATATTGTCAGAAGAGAAGGCAAAAGTTATAAGAGGGAAGGAAGAAAAGGACAAGCCTTTGGTGAGGAAGAAGGGTTTACCCCAATTCCTCGAAGTCGGACACAGTACCTTATTCGTTGCAGAACGCTGGTGCCACGGCAGTTGTTCCTGGTAGTTTCCTGCAGACTCACGGTTCTTAGTTCTTCAGTTGTGGAGACCAGAAGGAGGATGTCTGGAGGGATCTGCACTACCCAGGGATGAGGCCAGCAGCAGCGACGGGGAATAAAAGGTGCGCTCCTTTAAAATAGGAGATGCTCTTCAGATGGCTATCCGGACTACAGCAGTGTGCAATGATTTCGACCACGAAGAGGATCCTCTGGCTGTGGAAGATGAGCTGGTTGACCCCACCAGGCTCAAGGGAATAAGACTCCGGACTGGATATTCTCTGGTCATTGAAGAGTAGATAGCTCAGGACTGCAGGAGGACTTCACCGGGACCCGCGGTTGCAGCAGCCATATTCTTCTCCGCTTCTCTTAGTTTCCTTGCAGTTCCAGTGGCGACTCTCACTTCCAGCCATAGAGTCCTGCTTTTTATGCGAAAATCCCCCATTCACACAGCCTGGCTGTCAATCACTCAGCAGGGGGGTTGTCCGGCCCGGACAACCACCTCAGCCAATCATCACAAAGTGCGACTTGGGTCTCCAAGGAGACCCTGTGGAGGGGGTGACTACACCCCTCAATCACATTCAGCCCACCTAGACACCCAGGCGCCAAAGAAGGGCTTCTTCGTAGAAGCCTGCCAAAAGACGGTGAACAAAGAAGGCAAACCTGGTTTGCCACGCAAAGTAAGACACAAGAAGTTCTTTAACAAAAATATATGGTGACTAAACCCGACCGGAGCTGAAATAAAAAGTATTTGGGCAAGCGGGTTTAAGGTTGAGGCTACCACAATAGCCTGGAACAGTACCACGTTTATATAGTATAATTGCGGTAGAAAAGTTAGGGTAGATACCACTGCCACCAGCCAAGTCTAAATGTTAAAAGAGCAAAACAAAACTCAGAGAGGCACAGACAAAAAGGGGTAGGAATTAACCCTTTCCAATACTCCATGTAAGATGGGGTGAACTGGGTCTGTAGTTTTAAAGTGACTATATAAAGTCAATGGCAACTTTACATGTTTCTGGTGGACAGTAGTCAGCCCCAGAAAAATGGAGTCAGTGGGAAGTCTAAAAGACAAACCTGTGTCACTGCACTGAAGGTGCTGTGTAGCACACACAAAAAGTGGGGCTCAAGGAGTGGTGTGCTCCAGAGCCCAAGATCACACAAACAGTAGAAATACACATGGCAAAACACATGTAAGAGTGGCAAAAAAAGGCTCACACTCTCACCAGGTGGAAAAAATAAACCCCAGAAATCCAGCAAAGCTGCTGATGGACTCACTAGGTAAGGGAAATTAGCCATAGAATGAGAATTCTCCCTAACACTCCCTATGTTCAACTTATCTGTTCCCCGTCTCCCAAGCACTGTGTGATGCCCTGCTGGATCACTACTTCAGCATAACCTTTGAAAGGAACCTCACCATCAAAGCTAAACTATCACTTCACACCCACCACCTCCCCACCCCTGCCACCTGTTCATCCCCTCTTCAGCTCCTTCTCTGCAATCTCCCGTCCCGAGTTCTTAAGGCTTCTCTCTAACAGCCACCCCTCAAGATCCCCAGAAGCCTCTTGCCTCCAGCACTCCCCGAACACAGTCTCTCCTCCACCTGCGTAGGCACTCTCGCAAGATCAATAATCAACCACTCAGTAACAGCTGGGAACTTGCAAACAGCATACAAAACCTCTCACGTTAAACCTCTACTAATACAACCCTCTCTTGACCTCCTCCTCCCCTCCAATTACCGTTCCATTTCTAACAATTGCTTTATAGCCAAAGTACTAGATTGCTCGGCCTGTTCCCAGCTCAGCCTCTTTGTAGAATCCCACAGCCTTCTTGACCCTGTCCAGTCAGGCTTCCAACCCCTCCTTGGAACTGAAACCTCCCTTGTCTCAATTTGGGACAACCTGAAAAGAACAGCAGACTCTGAGGTCTGTGCTGCACTCATCCTCCGTTGACTCTTGGCAGCTTTCGAAATGGTCAACCACTCCATTCTCACAA
Organism: Ambystoma mexicanum; assembly: GCF_040938575.1. Taxonomy (NCBI): domain Eukaryota; kingdom Metazoa; phylum Chordata; class Amphibia; order Caudata; family Ambystomatidae; genus Ambystoma; species Ambystoma mexicanum. Next base: position 29,022,217 of record NC_090931.1, read on the forward strand.
ACAGACAACCACCTCATCCTCAATCCAGGAAAAGCTGAAATCCTGATATGTGACAAAACAGCTCTGTTTCCACAACCTACCCCTTGGCCGCCTTCCCTAAAACCCCCATCCACTACATCGCCCTCAGTCAAAAACCTAGAAATCACCTGTAGCTCGGACATGACTCCCTCTCACCACATCAATGCTGTCTCCCTATCATGCATCTTCCACCTCTGAATTCTCAAGTAGATTTTTCCGTATCTCTTACCCCCATAGAGTCTCTGCAATCATGGCCAGAATCACCTTGCACCTAGACTACCCTAATTCCCTGTATCTCTTACCCCCATAGAGTCTCTGCAATCATGGCCAGAATCACCTTGCACCTAGACTACCCTAATTCCCTGTATCTCTTACCCCCATAGAGTCTCTGCAATCATGGCCAGAATCACCTTGCACCTAGACTACCCTAATTCCCTGCACCCACACGCACCTGGATCTCAACTCAGAAAGCTCCAAAAGATTCAAAACACTGCAGCAAGGCTCGGCCACACTCTCTCCTGTAGAGAGCACATCTGCCCCACACTCAGGGTACTTCAATGTCTGCCTGTTAGCCAACGGTCCTACTTCAAAGCCACGTGCATTACCCACCATGCCATCCATAAGAAAGGCCTGGTTTTCATCAAAAACCAACTCACACACTACCACCCCACCTGAATCCGCAAATCAGACTCAGCTCACCTCCTGGTAGTTCCCCCTGTCAAGTTCTCCAGACTAGGAGGAGCCTGTTTCTTTGTCTTTTCACCCACCCTCTGGAACTCCCTTACACTCCCAGTCCATCTCATAGAGGATCACCTGGCCTTTAGGAAGGCCCTGAAAGCCTGGCTGTTCCCTCTTGCACCCTGAATCCCCCGGCCTGTGACACTTAGATGGAGTGTTGGAGTAGAAACTGCATCGCACATAGACGGATTGTTGGAGTTAGGAAATATTTTACACTTAGAAGAATTTTGGGGGTAGGAAATGTGCTGCATTTGACTGGAATTTTGGGGGTGCGGAAATAATGTACACCATGATGGATTTTTGGATTAAGAAATGTGATGCACCTAGCTGTATTTGGGAGCTAGGAAATGTGCTGTACTTAGATTGATTTTGGCTGTGGCAAATGTGCAAATTTTTATGCAATTTTGGGAGCTGTGATATGTGTTACACCTAGATGTATTTTAGCGGTAAGAAATATGTTGCACTTAGCTGAATTTCAGGGGTAGGAAGTGTGCTACACATAGATGGAAACATTTGGTTTCGACAAGGAGAAGGATAAATAAAAAATAGTTGCATTTGATTAATATGGAGTTTGTCGATGTGGCATAGGGCGGCAGCACTGTCGCCGCACCTAGACACTGAAGGTGGCGATTCTATCACACTAGAAGGACCTGGGGACGGGCTATGTTTCACTCTAAGATCCACAAAGAGGGTGGGTATTTACTGCACTTAGATCGTATGTGAGACTAAGCACTGCTCTTGGCACCTAGTTGGAATCCAGGGGGTAAAGAATGTAGAATGTATAGCTAACCCATGTATTCCCATTACACGCCGCAAGTTCAGAACTTAGCCAATGACACAGCCTCACTCCCACACACATCTACTTTCACATACATCTCAAACACTTTTGTACAACATCCCTTCCATAAGAATGCAGCTACCTTTTATGACAAATAATTTGAACTGTAGCTACACACATAACAGTCTATCCTCTCCCTCCCCCTCGCCCCTGCTTAGCTCCTAGTATACCTCCGTCCACATGCTATTCAGGCATGGGGGACTAGCAAGGCCTTGGCCACCCTCTCATATCTTTAATGGCCAAAATGTACACATGCACCTCCCGAAATCCCATACTTTGGACTTTTGTCCCTTCAAGGGCGTTCAACCAACAGTTGAACAGTTGGGACCATATTAATAGTGAATGGCGCTATACAAATGATGAAAATGAATGAATGAATGAATGAATGAATGAATGAATGATCACGCACCACAAGGTGTAGAGTCATTAGCTATGAAGGATCACGCACCACAAGGCTTCCAGTCATTGGCTAAGAAGTGTAGCGCATCACAAGGTTTCCTTACATTGGCTATGAAGGATCACGTACCACAAGACTCACAGTCATTGGCTATGAAGGATCACGCACTACAAGGCTTCCAGTAATTGGCTAAGAAGGGTAGCGCATCACAAGGTTTCCTTACATTGGCTATGAAGGATCACGTACCACAAGACTCACAGTCATTGGCTATGAAGGATCACGCACTACAAGGCTTCCAGTAATTGGCTAAGAAGCGTAGCGCATCACAAGGTTTCCTTACATTGGCTATGAAGGATCACATACCACAAGACTCACAGTCATTGGCTATGAAGGATCACGCACTACAAGGCTTCCAGTAATTGGCTAAGCAGGCTCCAGCACCACATGACATAAATAAATGAAGACACTCAAAAGGGGAGTTTTTTGCTTCGTTTTCAGGAAACGGTTGCAATAATGGGCACATTTGTATTTCTTACATACAACTCCTGCCAAATGTTGTTGATGGTCAAGGAAAGTAAGTGGAAGGACTTTGCCACCTGTGTTCTCTTGGGCATGGTTTCAACCTGCCCCAGCTCATCATGCAAAGAGTATATTCCCGACATACCTCCTGTCGCAGCCAACACCTCTTCTCCAGCCGTCTCTCCTATTGGTGCCGCACCCCATAGAATACAATAAATTCGGTGGACTTGTACACATAGCTCCTCCACCTCTTACTTCTCGTGCCTTCCAAAGCAACTTATCTACCCCTGGGCTTCATCCCAACTATCTACCGACTTGGGGGCGTTTCCAGCAGCCATGCAGTGAGGCTGATTTCTCTCAGAGATCCCGCATGATCATGTCATTGATAGATGTAATAGCACTTAAACCACACATTCGCAGAGCGGAGAACGTTGGGGACTCGGCTGCGGTGGTGCGGTGGAAAAGGGAAGCCGCAGGAGAGAAAGAACAGGATCAACAGTGAGAAAAACGGAGCTTCCAAGATGGCGGCCACATGCTCCTAGAGCCCTGCTTAGAGAGAAGCTTAGCCGGGAGCACTGGTGGGCCACCGTGGAAGAGTGAGCAACTGGTGGGGAATGGCCGCAGAAAGCACCTGAAAAACCACAGACAAGTGTGACTCTGGGAGATACCTGAGGCAGGCGTGCCGGACCCGGCGGTGTAACCGGCCGGCATCACTGTACACTGGGTGCGGATCGTAGGCTTTCCCCCTCCCCACCTCCATGTAGGGAGCATCACGCAGCACCAGGAGGACCCGGAGGAAGCCCAGGGCTGTGCTGGGCAATGAGGAGATCTCCATGAGACAACGACGGCGACGCTGGAAACATTTATTCATACGGCGAGCCGCCAACTGGCGTGAGAGCGCACAGCCGGCGATCAGTCAGGGTCAGACCTCGGCTGGTGCCTGGAAGGACGCTGAGTATCTGGACTCCAGGGCTGATCCGGACACCACTACATGCGAGGCCACAGCAACTGTGAGTCAGGAGAGCAGTGCCGGCACCGGTGCCCAGGGGCGGGCCGACCTAGTGAGGATAAGAGTCAGAGGCCGACTTATCTGACCTGGAGCAGCCCCCCCGATCCTATCACCCGGGCACCCGATCGGAAATCATTATTGCTGAAGACAGCGGAGCAGGCAGCAGGCACCCAGACTGGAGCAGGCAGCAGGCACTCAGACTGGAGCAGGCAGCAGGCCCTCAGACTGGAGCAGGCAGCAGGCCCTCAGACTGGAGCAGGCAGCAGGCCCTCAGACTGGAGCAGGCAGCAGGCACCCAGACTGGAGCAGGCAGCAGGCCCTCAGACTGGAGCAGGCAGCAGGCACTCAGACTGGAGCAGGCAGCAGGCCCTCAGACTGGAGCAGGCAGCAGGCCCTCAGACTGGAACAGGCAGCAGGCCCTCAGACTGGAGCAGGCAGCAGGCCCTCAGACTGGAGCAGGCAGCAGGCCCTCAGACTGGAGCAGGCAGCAGGCACCCAGACTGGAGCAGGCAGCAGGCCCTCAGACTGATACTGTGCAGCACTGGAGTGTGCAGCTGGTGGTGGATGAGGCCGGGTCTCGGTGGGAGGCCCTGAGGCATCCGCTGTTGCAGCAAACACATGCCCAGACGAACTGTTGAATTGGGGCAATCTGAGGCACTGCAGCGGACATCAAGGTAAAAAGCGCAGAACTCAAAATAGTGCCTGGATGCCGGTGTTTGTGAGAACGAGGTTTACCGACTATAGGGCCCCACTGGAGACACTCCCGGGTGCTGCCAACTGAGCGTGGAGCCTGTGAACCGCTAACTCCGGGATAAAGCGCACAACTACTCCAGACCTTGCGGTGTGAAACACACGAAGAGAACCATATACTTCCAGCTTTCACCTCACTAAAAGCGTGCCTGGAGCAGAAGGTGGACGCAGTCATCGTGGACGTGGGACTATAAAGGCCAGACGTGCGGACCCTGTCCAATCGGATGGGGACGGTGGAGACACAGTTACGAGAAAACACGTCCAATGTTGCAACCACGCGGATGGCCTGCTGGGAGAATTTTACAAAACACATGCAGCAGTGCTCGCATTGAAGCTACTGGAAATATATGAGGAGGCATGGGAAATGGGCCTACTCCGTCAGAGTATGCGGGAGTCCATGATTGTACCAATACTTAAACCAGGCAAGCATCCCTTGGTCCCGGCTCTTATAGGCCGCTGCCCATGATCAACCCGGATTATAAAATACTTACTGCCTTACTGGCGAATAGACTAAAGGAGGTAATTAGCCATCTGATACATACTAATCAGACAGGATATGTGCCAAACAGAAACACTGCCTGGAACCTACGGCGACTACACCATGTAACAGACGGCTCCAGACGACAGGGGATCGAATGCGCAGTAGCTTCCTTAGACGCAATAAAAGCGTTTGATTCTGTTAGATGGGATTGGTTACTCGCACCGTTAATGCAATTTGGAATAGGATGACGGTTGCACATATGGGTGGAGCTGCTGTATATACGACCCCAGACCACAGTGCGGACTGGATGACAGATATCTGGGGAATGGGAGCTGCAAAGAGGCACCAAAGAGGGTTGCCCGCTGTCCCTCATGCTGTTCAACCTGGCCCTAGAAGCAATGGTGGTTTTCCTGCGCAAAAACTATGAAGAGGCAGGGATAAAGGTGGGAGGCGTCTGGCATCTAATCTCAATGTACGCAGATGACATGCTGGGTTACGTACACTCTGAAACCAAAAAAGTGAAAGCTGAAAACATACCACACATACTGGACATAAGAGACCAGTTTGGAGGGCGCTCTGGCATCTACGCAAGCCGAGATAAGTCCTGCCTGTTCCCACTTGCAGACCGTGTGGGGCTGAGGCAAGACAACCTACCTAATGTGGAGCTGAGGCGGCAAGTAGCGACTGTTCGATACCTGGGAGTCAATGTTAAACATGACATGGTCGCAGCCCACAAACATAACACACAGAGGGCCCTAGAGGGTGTCTACAGGTCAATATCTTTCTTGCAGAATTTGCTCCTGTCAGGTCTGGGCAGAGCAGCCTTGCTTAAGAGGGTAGCGTTACCCAGTCTGCTCTATCGCTTCATTAATATTCCATATAACATTCCCAAAAGGTTTTTGTAGATCTAGACTCGAAGGTGCAGAATGTTATGGGGGAATGGCAGATGTCGAATAGTACTACACCTCTTGAGGGAGACTACAAGCAGGGCGAAATACGGCTGCCTAATTTTGCACTGTATTACCTGCAGGACCGCTACAGTTTGTGACTGGCTGGCTGGAGGGCGAGATTATGTTGGGCACAGAGCTCCTGCAGCAATCAATAGGACAATGCTTCTTGAAAGAGGTCCTGTGAGTGACCGATTTAGATGTCACGGCAACACCTTGGCTGTTGCAACTAGGAATGACAATATGGCAGAGGGTATGGAAATTGGTAGGGGCTTGGAACCCATATTCTCCAAACATACCTCTAATAGGTTTTGCTGGGAACGGACGAGACCCTGAGATACAGATAAGAAGACAGTGGGAGACGCACGGTATAGCCACAATAGGGGGCTTGCAGATTGCTGGGAAACCAGCAGATTTTGGAAAATTGAGGGAACGTACTGGCATACAGAGAGGACAGTTTTTGACGCACTAGACCCTGGTTAAAAACATATAAAGGAGATGGGAAAACGTCAAAGTAGGTAGGGAGGAAGACTGGGTGCTAGGCACTCTATACGACATATCTAAGGGTAGACACACGGTTTCTAGATTATATGAATTGCTGCTGTCTACACACAATACATTGGAACATGGAGGGCATGAGAGATGGGAGGCAGATGTTGAACAATGCTCACGGATGCGGAATGGCTGTGTGCACTGTGATATACCAAGCAAGTGTTGAGAGATTCCAGATTTAAGCTTATTCATCTGTATGTGTTGCACATAGCCTACCTGACCCCCTAGAAGGTCTTGAAATGTAAGGGTGTGGGAGTCTTGAATTGCCCAGATGTGAATGTGAGACTGCTGATTTTTTTCATATGTTTAGGTAATGACCGCTCATCAGTAGATTTTGGCAAGAGGTGGTAAGCAGTGCTGCCGGTGGCGGGATATCGATGCAGACTTGACCCCCTGGAGCATGTCTGGTAGGTCTGTAACCTGGGAGTGGAGGGTATGTGAGACACTCTGTAAAAGCAAGGAAATATCGAGGCTGAGTACCATAAAAGGAAATACACCAAACACGGGATATAAAGATTCACAGATTTTTAATCTACTGTACAGTTACAAAGAAAACAGAAATACAGATAGCTATCTGGCTCTCAATACGTCACAATGAGTACCAGCCAATCAGAGGGAGGAGAGAGAGTGCTGGACATCTAGAGATTCGGATATTTATACATTTCAACAATAATGTCCAGCCCCTCTACAGGTTAATAATCCATGGTCTAGAGTTTGTGCCGAGTTCACTAATGTCTCATACAATAATATGCACATGGATTACTTCGATTTGCATTTCTAACAAGCTACAATGGCAACGTGTATTCCTGGATTTAGCAGTAAGCCTTAGCACATATCCCTTCACAATGCAGTTCTATCAGTGTCCACGCTCAACATAAGCATTACATTGTCCTCGATGTGTGTTCGAGGATGAGGCTTGTTATTGCAGACAATCCTTAGACCACAAGTCATGCTTGGGACAAGGTCTCATTACCTAGTCTAAACATTCGGCCCTCGGACAGTCTAAACATTAACCAGGCACAAAGGCCGGTAAGGCTCGGTTACAAGTTGGAAACACAGTCCACCATTTTAGAACACAGAATCACATATAAACAGAAATCAAAATGGCGGATGATCCTAAAATGGCGGTGAAGTCGATCTAAAATTGGAACTTTACAACGCGGTTTTCTTCGCATAGAGACTAGGCTTAGGCCAATATATATCAAAAGGAGTCACAATATGATTTGCTGTTTAGCAAACCCTCCTTTTGGCCTAAGCCAAGCACTAAACTACTTCTCACTTTACGAGTAACTCCACATCTCAATGTCCATACAACCTGAATCACAATCATCGGAGATATCGATTGCCATAAGGTCTGTGACAGAAATTTCCATCAACACAAATTAATTGGTCATTCTTTCTGGTGCGCGTACCTTTTGTCATAATGTTCCCATAGTATGTGCACAGCATCCTCCTAACACTGAACATATGACAGGAAGACATTGTATAGAGCAACAGCAGAACAACAGAATACCCAGAATAATCAATAAGACTGAAAGTTGCTTCCATCCCCAAGATCGTAAGAAGTCCCAGAACCAAGTGCTAAGATCTCAATTTCCCTCAGGAATGTGCACTTCTGAACTAAGGACATGTTCGATCAAAATTCCCTGAGGTGCTATCATTCCATCGGCCAAAGAATAGTGCCGTTAAATAAGCATAACATGCAGTAGTCAAAGGCAAAGGATGAACATACCAGCCCAACCCCTTGTCTCCATGTTGTGGTAAAGGAGAGCAGACCCAGCAAGTAGACCTGTTTAAAATGGTATGTGTTGCATTCATGATGAGTAGTAAAGTATTACTGTGGTAACTCTGTGCTGAGAGTCTCTAGGAGAGAAATTCGAAAGGTGTAGATACAGTGGGTACATTTTCAGTGGGCAAAAGAATTTCAAAATGACATACTTCTTCCATATGCCAAAATCCTAAAGCAATTACTATTGTGAAACCGGTTAACATGATTACAAGAGAACAATGGTCCTGATTCATGGATTATTTGCGCCAATAAAACTGGATTTGTGCGCCATTCTGCCCGCAAATCCCCATTGGTTAAACAGGGATTTGCAGGCAGAATGGCGCACAAATCCCGTTTTTTTTGGCACAAATAATCCATGAATCAGGGGCAATATGTTTTAAGAGACCATGTTTTCATTTGTCCATTGTCTATACTGGCCACACTATCACTTGTTTGTTCCCTACGGGTGGTGGCGGTAGCAGGCATTGTTTCTTCAAAATGAAAAACTCCAGAGTTTGTTTGCTGGCGATCTCCTGATCGTGCATTTTATTAGTCCTTCCCTATCCCTAGCCAACGGCTTTCCTATATATGCAAAAGACAGGGCCGAAAGACAAGCCCTATGGTCATTTTCCTAGTGGCACAGCCAAACCGTGCAGTAAGTCTAGCTCCGTGGACACAGATGTACCTTGTGGCTCCTGGTACGGTGTGATCTGCGAACAACGTGTCGTTGCTTCCTGATGGAAGTGGTGAATTCGAAACAGAACCTAACAGTGGTGCAAAAGGATCTGTAGGAGAGTGTGGCAATAAAGTGGCTGTTCCCCCAGGCCCCACAGGCTCAGGGATTGTCTCTGAAGCACTTTCAGTACTGCTCAATGCTGAGTGATCATTGGGAGCAGAGCAGGTAAGATATTCCATATCTTCTGTATTGTGTGGCAAAGGGAAGGGAATCCTCTTGACATGCAACGCATGAATCCAGTGCCTTTTTCCTTCCACCCTGATCGCAGTCTGTGTGGCCAGAAGAACTTGGTGCGGGCCTCTCCAGCGGGGTGCGAGACAGGATGCTCGTTCGAATGCTTTCACAAGTACTCACTGGCCTGGTCGGATGCTGTGACCTGGTCCCTCATATTTTACTGGAAGGGCTTCTCGCACCTGTTGGTAAATCAAATACAGATGTTTAGTTAACCGGTCACAGTAGTCAGAAAGAAGTACATGTTCAATATCCTTCAGGGCCCGGGGCTTGGGGACATTCCAAATGTTAGCTGACCTACCCATAACCACCTCGTATGGGGAGAGCCCAGTCTTAGTCTGTGGAGTGGTGTGCATAGATAGTAACACTATCGGTAAGGCATCCGGCCATTTCAATTTGGTGCCGGCACACGTCTTAGCAAGCTTGTTTTTCAAAATTCCATTATGTCTCTTTACCAATCCAGCACTTTGAGCATGTCTAGCCGAATGGAACCGTTTATCGATCTGTAATCCCGCACATATCTGTAGAATTACAGCCGCAATAAAATGTGGACCATTGTCCGACCAGATGACCCTTGGCAAACCAAACCTAGGAAAATATTCCTTAAGCATGGTTTTCGCCGTTGTCAATGCTGTAGCGTCTTTCACAGGAAAGGCTTCAACCCATTTACTAAAAGCACAAATAACAACCAAGGCGTATTTTAAATTATTACAGTGCTCCATTTCAATGAAGTCAAAGTGGATGACTTCAAAGGAGACAGAAGGTGGACCAAAACTACCCCTTGGTGTCGATGTGCCCTTTCCCATATTACGCTGTAGACAGATCATGCAACTTTGGACAAAACGTTCAGTGTTTTCGAGGTTTTATCGTTCACCCAGACATTTTCTAACATTTTGCACACTTTCCTTGCACAGATGTGGGTGGGCCCATGGGCCATTGTGACCATCATTGTAATGTACGCATCTGGCAGCATCCATTTTCCCTCTAACTTATCCACCCAACTCTCGTCATCATCCAATTTTGCCAAACCCTCAGCCCATTGTTTAGTTTCTTCTAACGTGGAATCGGTTTGGATGTTCTTTACTGATTCAATACCTTTGTCTATGGTGCAAACATTTGTGGCCTCCCTTGCAGTGTACATTTCTGAGTAGAGATCAGTGGCAGTCTGTTTGGCTATCTGGTCAGCAAAAGTGTTCCCTTTTCCTACATCATTTATGATTTTCTGATGTGCTGCGCATTTCATGATCGCTAACTGAGTGGGGAGTGCAAGCGCTGAAAGTAACCGCACAATCAAGGAGCCATATTGGATCTTTGTTCCACGTGAGGTCAAGAAACCTCATTCTGCCTAAAGTCTACCGAAGTTGTGAACTACCCCAAAAGCATACTGACTATCAGTATATATGTTTACTCTAAGCCCTTCGGAAAGTTCACAAGCTCGAGTCAATGCAATGATCTCTACGGCCTGCACAGAGTTATGCGTGATTGTCTTGGTTTCAACACTCGTGTTTAGTGTGGTGATGGCATAAGCAGCCGTGGATGCACCATCCGGAAGTTTGAAATAGGAGCCATCACAAAACAGCTCCCCTTGTGGGCAGTTTAAAGGAGTATCTTTCAGGTCGATCCTCCCTTTAGTCTCTTGCTCTTTGGTGTAGAGGCAGTCATGTGACACTTCGTCACTGCAAGCAGTATCTTGCGGGAAAAGTAATAGTTCAGCCGGATTCAATACACAACACCTCTGAATTTTAATGTGTGGTGCGAACAAGATCAATTCGTATCTCGTTAATCGTGCAGAGGTGAGGAGTTGCGTTTGTGTTCTGTTTAATAGAACATCTACAGAGTGAGGTACCAACAAGGTTAAAGCATGGCCTAGGACTATACCCTTGCTCTGTTTTACAGACGCAGCAGCAGCAGCGACAGCTACCAAACATCTTGGCAAAGCGCATGCAACAGGATCAAGGGCGGAAGAAAAGTAGCCACACGGCCTATTCTTCCCTCCATGTTCCTGCGTCAATACAGCCAAAGCACATCCATCACGTTCATGCACATACAACTCGAAGGCCTTTTCATTATTTGGTTTGCCCAAAACTGGTGCTGAACACAGTGCAGTCTTGAGCAGATCAAACGATTTCTGGTGTTCCAAGTTCCACGGCAATGGCAAAGAAATGCCCTTCTATGTCAAAGCCAACATTGGTTTAATCGTTAACGAAAAGTGTGGGATCCACTGCCTACAGTAAGAAGCCATTCCTATCAAGGCTCTGACTTCCTTCTGTGTATTTGGGACAGACATGCTAGAAATGATTTTAATCCGTTCAGGCGTCAACCTTCTTCCCTCCTTTGACAGGAGATAGCCTGAATAGGTGACCACCTGTCAACAATATTGAAACTTTTTGAGTGAAGCTTTATGTCCATGCTTTGCTAGGTGAATAAGCAACAACACAGTGCCCTCTTTACAGGCACTTTCTGAGTCAGCAGCTAAAAGAAGACCATCTACGTATTGAAGCAATGTATAAGTGATAGGCAACTCGAGTGTATCAAGCTGCTCTTTCAAAGCCCTACTATAAATGCTCAGACTTTCCGTGTACCCCTGTGGCGCATGGATGAATGTAAACGAGTGTCCCCCTAGGGTGAACGCGAACAGGTATCTGCTATCCTTGTGTATAGAAATGCTAAAGAAAGCATTCTTAAGATCTACAACACTAAAGTGAGTAGCAGAAGCTGGGATCATAGTTAGTATCGTCGTTACATCAGGCACAATAGGAAATTGTGGAGCAACAATCTTATTGATAGCGCGTAACTCAATGATAAAACGAAAAGGAATTGAATTATCGCCTTTCTTATAAACAGGAAAAATCGGACTATTGCACAAGCTACCTCCAAATTAGTCAATTACCCCACGGTGTACAAAATCGGAGACTATACAATTCAAAGCTTGATCACCATCAACCGAAATCTTATACTGAGGAATATGTGGTAACTTTACTCCGTGTTTCAAAATAATCTTAACAGGCTCAATTTGTAGAACACCGACATCATTGTCATCAATCGCCCATAAACACTCCGGAACATCATTAAATTCCGGCGGCAAAGATCTAGTCAGGAACTGAGAGACAGAAAGTTGCTGTGGTGAAATCATCAAACGCACTCCATCCGAAGAACAATGAATTACTGCATTTAATTCTTTCAACAGATTCAACCCCAACAAATTCTCTCCACAGTTCGCTGTCAAAAGAAAGAGACAGTGATCCGTGAATGGACCTAGTGTAATCGGTACCGGTGAAGAAACCGGACAAACTACTGGTGTACCAGAAAACCCTACAGAAAAATTGGTTTGCCCTGACAGTGGAATGTTTGGAACCCGTGAATGATCAATGGAACACTTTTGTGCTCCTGTATCTATCAAGAATAGATGTTTCCTATTTCTCGCTATCATTTCAACGTAGGGACCTTTCTGATTAATGGGAATAGGCGTTGGTTCCAAACCCTGCTTCGGGCAATCCTAGAAAAACAAAATGTCATCAAAAGAAAGGTCTTCAGAGAGATATGTAGTAGAAGGATGATCAAAAATATTCCTATTATCCACATTCGGTGACTGATTGTCCTGTGAAAAAGACGGCAAATTCTGAGAAAACTGGCTTCTACCAGGACCCCCTGCCCCAGGGTGGCCTCTGGATCATCTACCCATGGTACCAAATGTGTTATTCAACCTCTGCTGGAGGATCGGGCATTATGCTTGCCAATGACCCTCTTGTCTGCAATAAGCACATTGGTTCGTGTGTACAGGACCCAACGGCACATTACCCTGTGGAGCATACTGTCCCCTAAACTGTGTACTACCCCCTCTAGGACCTCTAACAATCTGTTGCAATTGAAATTTATTTTTCAGGTCTCCCTTTCTCTTTTTGATCCTCTCTTTTTCATTATTGACTCGGTTTTCATAGTACTGAGCAGTATGCAATACTTCAGATTGAGACTTAGCCTGCAAAGTCCTCTCAGAAGTTATAATTTGTGACTGGATGTCAGGCTACAATCCATGCACAAATGTGTCTACAAATAAATGCTTTCCAGACTCTGTGCTCAAATCCTGTCCACTGAAATCTGAGAACACTTGTTCAAACCGATTAAAGAATTTGGTAGCACCCTCAGACTTCCCTTGGACACAAGCAGTAAGTTTGGCACAAACAATCCTTCTCTATGGAATTATGGCTTTTAATTTCGTCACTATTCTATCAGGCAAAGTCTGTATTACCTGTGGTGGTCTCTCGGCCAGCTGGTCTGTCTCTATCTTGTCTAACCATATTATCCCATGTGTCCCCTAACCCTGCTGCATCGTCTACAGTCCTAATCTGTTTCCACAAATCAATGCGTAGGAGCAAAGGAAATAACAAATCTATATCACTCAGAGTAAATACTGACAACTGCAAGACAGATTCTATCTCTTTATAGAACCCTGTCGGATTCTTCCTAATATCTGGGACGGACTGTCTGATGGTGTTCACTTCTTTTCTTGAGAACGGGACGTGAACAAACTGTGATACGTAATGTGCAGGAATATCGTAAGCAGCAGTACCTGCTGCAACGTTAGCTGGAATATTAACTTTTGGGACAAATGTCGGAGGAACCTCTCTCATAGGCAACTGAGAGATAGGAAACTCCGAACACTTACTGAGCAGCAGAGCTAAATCGAGCGCTGAAGCAGCTGATGGAATGTCAGACTAAAAAGCTCTCTTGTAGATATTAAATAATTCTGCTGGACAACAAATCTTTCTTTTTATACATTCAACCTGCAGGCATTCTACCATAACCTGTATCAGTTTCCTCTGCATTTCTGGCGTATACTGACTATACGTGTCATATACTTCTACAGGAGATATCGACATGTCTGAAATCCATCTAATCGCATCCTTTATGCAAATTCGTGTTTACTCACTCATTGACTTACAAAAAGGAAGGAACAGTTTCTGTACGAAAATAGCACTCAAATTATCACCATCAGTTTCTTCATTCCGTAACCTTTCTAACTCCGTTCTATGCTCAAAAACCCTCTCAACATGCTCATATACTTTCTCCGCAGTATCTCTTGAATATGCTAAAACATTCAAATCCCTCAACCCCTGTGGGAGATCTACATCATCCAGTCTGTTCCACATCACATATAAATGTATTCCCAGTCCTTCGATAAAAACATTTTTCTCAGGAAAACTTTCTAGATTAGAGAGTGTGGCAAAAACGTCAGTTTGTTCACCCTTCTCCATGCACTGTCTAGCCCATGCAGTCAAATTGCACTTTCTCTCTTTAGACACAGTACTGCGAGTTACAATCTTTGATTCCACTCCCTTATCAACTACAAGTGGGACGGAATCAGTCGGAAGAGGAAGAGTAGACAAGTCTTCAAACAAAGGTGCTATCACTGCTGCAGAAGACAAATCCACCAGACCCGTAACAGTAGGCAAAGGTGGAGGTGCAGCTGGAGGAGCAACGATAGGAGGAGGAACAATAACCAGAGGAAGAGGAGCAATAGGAGGAATGATAGGAGGAGCAGGAATTATTCCGGGAGAAGGAACGACAGCAGGAAGAAGTAAAGCAACAGGAATAGGTATATACGGAGGTGGCGCAGTGGCACCAGGCCTTCGTTCATTTAGAAGCTTATCAATTAACTCATCACACACATGAAAGTCTTTAGATACATTTTCTGAATACCAAGTTGAAAAGCCCTATCCATACTTCTAACTGACTCTGATTGTTTGTTTTGATCATACAATAACGCTTTCTCTGCGTTGGACATATGTCGGCGTGCATGTTTCTCTCTACTTTTAAGTTGCTGCATAGCTTCTTTCTTCCAATTTTGTAATACATCAAATGCTGCAGGTCTCGCTTTTTTCTTCAACAATATACACTCTAAATATTCTATATGAGGAATCTCAAAGCTACCATTGGTTGGCCACTGAAGTTCAGAAGCATGTCTAGTTTGTCTGTGCCAAATATCATTAAATACTGCACTACCAATGCCATGCTTACAGTACATAGCACATGCTGGCGACCCCTCCTGTGGTGCCAGACGGCCAAATTCCAAAGATTGTCTGTCCTTGCGGAATAATGCCCTGAAGCAGGCAGACAATTTCTCAGGCATATCAGATTCCTGGTGTTACCTGGTCAATAATTGTACTTGTGAGAACAATGCACCAAAACAAATTATCAGGATACTTAAGAATCGGGTCACGACTCACCTGATCAAAGAACTAAAGGAGGTCCGATCGGATAACTAAGGACAACTAAGGACCCTCGTGGTTGGTGATTTTGGCAAAACTGCCTGCCTCGATATATGGACCCTCGTCAAGATGCTGTCTCGGACCACAGGCTCACTGTCCAGGGATCGGATTGTGCAGTACTGTTGAGGTATCACGTCTCATCCAAGAAAGGGGCCCCTTTTTCACTGTCCAATCCCGGACCGATAGCCGCGTCAACACTTCAATGAGATGGCATCAATCTTGAGGGTCCCTATTCGGGCGCCATCTGTAAAAGCAAGGAAATATCGAGGCTGAGTACCATAAAAGGAAATACACGAAACAGGGGCTGTAGCGATTCACAGATCTTTAATCTACTGTACAGTTACAAAGAAAACAGAAATACAGATAGCTATCTGTCTCTCAATACGTCACAATGAGTACCAGCCAATCAGAGTGAGGAGAGAGAGTGCTGGACATCTAGACATTTGCATATTTATACATTTCAACAATAATGTCCAGCCCCTCTACAGGTTAATAATCTGTGGTCTAGAGTTCGTGCCGAGTTCACCTATGGCTCATACAATAATATGCACATGGATTACTTCGGTTTGCATTTCTAACAAGCTACAATGGCAACGTGTATTCCTGGATTTCGCAGTAAGCCTTAGCACATATCCCTTCACAATGCAGTTCTGCCAGTGTCCACACTCAACATTTGCATTACATTGTATTCGATGTGTGTTCGTGGATGAGGCTTGTTAGTGCAGACAATCCTTAGACCACAAGTCATGCTTGGGACAAGGTCTCATTACCTAGTCTAAACATTTGCCCCTCGGACAGTCTAAACATTAACCAGGCACAAAGGTCGGGAAGGCTCCGTTACAAGTTGGAAACACAGTCCACCATTTTAGAACACAGAATCACATATAAACAGAAATCAAAATGGCGGATGATCCTAAAATGGCGGCGAAGTCGATCTAAAATTGAACCTTTGCAACGCGGTTTTCTTCGCAGAGCGACTAGGCTTAGGGCAATATATACCAGAAGGAGGCACTATATGATTTCCCCTTTGACAACATCACCCATATGAAAGACCTTATTTGGATATTAGCTAAGCGACGTATAGCTATGGCTTGGAAAGCACCTGAGGGACCCAGAAAATGGGCTTTGACTTGCGAAAATGGGCTCTGGCTGAATATGCTGCCTGGCACAGGGCAGCACGAAATGGGCCCGGGGAAGGGTGTGCATATGTGAGTGTTTGGGACGCTTGGTACAGGCAATGTAGCCCCCATCGGATGCACTTGCACCATAGACCTTCGGTTGTAACTATGTGTAATAGCAGCATTTTACACTGACTATTGGCACGGTTTGGGGATGGAGCCTTGAGGGTAGAAGACCACCGGAGGGAACATTTGGATGAGATTGCTGGACTCACCAGACAATTAAGAAGCAACAGATGTAACGCTTGGCCTATGTGCTGGACGGGGCGAATGGTAAGCATTGACCCCATAATGTGACAGGAGACCTGTACGCTACTGGTAGTTAAAAAGGCCAGCGGCCAAGAGAGGCAGGAAAAATGCCCTGGAATATATCAGAGGAGGCGGCTGAATGAGCAGGAAGGGGGTCGCTGTCGCTGAGAAAGCAGATCTGTCATCATCTGACTGTAACTGGTTTTTGAGATATGCAGTTTTGTGTTTTGCCTATTAAATGCCAATAAAGTGTTCACAAAAACTATCAACCTGACTTTGCTCCTCCCTTCACTAATGAATGTTCTACAATACTACTCCTTTGCCTCTCTGCCGGGAAAAGTGCTTTGAGTCCATGTAATAATGCAGTAGGCACTATATAAATGCAAGGTAACATAGAATAACAAGGCTTCCAGTCATTCTGTAAGGAACACGCGCCACTAGGATTCCAGTCATTTGCTTTGGCAGATCACCAACCACAAGGTTTCCTATAATTGCTTATGAAAGATCACACACCAGGGCTTCCAGTCATTGGCTGTGAAGGATCCAGACCCACAAGGCTTCCAGTCATTGGCTGTGAAGGATCCAGACCCACAAGGCTTCCAGTCATTGGTTATTAAGGGCCACGCACCACAAAGTTTCCTATCATTGGCTATGAAGGATCACTCTCCTCAAGGCTTCCAGTCGCTTCTCATCATTGACTAGGAAAGACCAGACGCCCCAGACTTCCTATCATTTCCTATGACACACTGACCCCTCAGGAACGCTTATCAAATTTTGTAAATGAGGACCCAGTA
Organism: Ambystoma mexicanum; assembly: GCF_040938575.1. NCBI lineage: Eukaryota > Metazoa > Chordata > Amphibia > Caudata > Ambystomatidae > Ambystoma > Ambystoma mexicanum. The sequence continues at coordinate 29,039,688 of NC_090931.1, forward strand.
AGTTAGCTCTGTGAGGTAAGGAGTTGCCTCAGAGAGCTGTATCGTATCTGTGGCACGGTTTCAAATCCTGACCATGCTGACACAGCCCTCCATGCATTAAAAGTGGGCAATAAAAATAACATCAGTTATTACAGTGCCTAAAAGTAAGAGAAATCCTGCAGGAAGCACATTTAAAATGTGTTATTATGAATACAGTGTCAGCTCTTCAAGACAATAATTTTAAATCCAGGAGTGCATATACAGGATTGCACTATATTTGGAAGTTCTATACTCTAATGTTGCGCAGAGGCAAACACTTAGAATAATTGATGAGGCATTGAGGCACAGAACCTGGTACACACAGGTTCCAGCGACAATTTTCAGGCAGTCAATGAGTGCACACAAAGAATGTCTTTGCTTCCAATGACCAATTCTATATACAAAATAGTGGTACTGCAATGGGAGCTGTGTTTGCTCTTTTATGCCAATCTGTGTGTGTGCACAAGTCAGAAGTGGTGAACCTATGTATTCACTCAGCAATTCTAATCAAGAGCACATCCTCACTCGGGGCTGCTCTGTTGACCACGCATTCATGGCCCAAGATAGCTCTAGAACACTTCAGCAACTGGGTGGATCAAAACAATACATTCCTGCGACTCACACACACAAACACCATGTGCAACCGATGAACTGAATCTCGATTCAGACAGAGGAAGGCAGATTTCACAAGCAGACTCACTGTGACTCTCTACAGATCTCTGAGATTTCCCCTTGGTATTGTACAAAGTTCAACTCCCAAAAGTCCGACCCCCAATTTTCTGCATATATATATGTGGGGGGTAAAGTGTATAAAAAATGTATAGGGGTAAGCTGGGGAGATGTGGGGGGCCACCCTCCACATATATATTTCCAGAAAATTTAAAAAAATAAAATAAAATGATTCGAACTTTGGGAGTCGAAACTTTGGGTTTGGTAAAATCACGCAGATCCTTCGCTTTGGCAAGTTTTTGAGGTTTCGGAAGAGTTGCTAGTCACTCGGTTCAGAAAGACACACATGCACCACAACTTTAGTTCAATCTTTCATGAACATGGATAACACAGAAAACTCAGAACTCAGAACATCCCAAGGGGGACAACAATGGAGGCAGAGTGCCCCAGAGCAAGTGGAAGCAACAACACAGTGGTGTATATTCTCTCGTAATCACCACTTGCAAGCCACGCATAAGCCTCAGTGCACTTCCACATGATGTATTCAAGAAGGACATAAATATTGAATATCAGCTGCTCAAGACTATGAAAATCCCCATCCAGCTAGGAGACTGAAAACCTTGCATGGTACAGACACCCCAAGAGGACACATACCATGTGGGGGCTATGCTGTCGGCACAATGACAAAGAGAAACCAGTAAATGTACTTAGGCTTCATGACTTCCTGGAAGCATACCTATATTGCGCAACAAACCGCATGCACTTCACTACCCATAACAATAAAACCAACCCCACATAGCCTCACACAAAAGCACATGACAACTACCGCCTGAAAAATCACACGAACGCTCAGCTAACGGTGTAAACGAACTGAAGCTGCCAACATCACATCACAGCTCTCTTGCGCTTCTCCCGCACAGTCCTACTAACTTACCCTGCCCTCTTGGCTTTCAGACCTGCCAGAGTGTCAGGGTACCACTCCGGTGGTGACAGTGCACAGTATAAATATCCTTTTACATAAAACATAACACAACATAATGAACTGCAACTCTGCCAGCATGATGTGTTTAATTGCATGTTCTTGTGGAATATGGTTTATGGGTCTCACTTTCAAACCTATAAAGTCACAGATTATATAACAACGGGCTTGCATCTGGAGACGGAGAACGACTGTTCGGTTGGTAGAACACTGCTTGTGAGACATATAGGGACCCAATGGACAATTATTGAGCAGGCTAAGATATACTATAAGTGAGGGGATATGGAATGCCTCCTGGTAAAAGAACAATAGTGGATCTTTCACCTGGAGATAGCCTCACATGGGCTCAATGAGGCAGTGGGTTGACACCACACAGATAGGATGTCTCAAGTGTCTTACTCTAACCATCAGAGACTTGAACCCTTGCAACATGGAACACCTGATGCCACAGCTCATTACACACTGCAGCAATTCCAATAAGGGAACTCCTTGAATGGGTTTGTACTAGGAGTAATGTGAAAAGGTGAGCCATTCAGGGCCTCACAGCATTGCAATCACCAGTCAACACAGCTGAACAGATTACCCTTATTGAATGGGACATTACAGGATTAATATCCTTCTTAGGTTTTGCAGTCACTATAGAAGGACTTTCCACTATTGTTACAATTGCTATAGGGGTGTACGGAGAGGGACCCCAAAAGAACCCGGCGATGTGTGTCTACTATGGATCATCTCCAGAGGAATTTTCATCTCCTATCCTCACGCAAGATGGTGGACAGGAAGGTCAAGAGAAAGTATCTGCAAGGTAGCAGGATGTGCACGCGGCCGTCACCACGTGACTATGGGCCACGGCATATGTACACTCTCATGAATGACGTAAAATTCCCAAGAACAGAAAGTGGGGCACAGAAGGGCTTACAGAGTGGAGTTTGTGCACAGATGGAAATGAGTATAAGTGCCATGGATGCATCCGCACCCAAGACTGGGGCGGACTGCAGTGGCGTCGCTAGGTGGGGACTGGGGGTGCCAGGGCTGTGACACTATGTCTGCAGGGAAGAATAATCCGCACACTGCACAAAGATTATCAATACATTATTCATCATCAGCATCAAACCTACTATTATTCCGCATTTTAACAGTTAAGGTATAAAATACAATTCATCCAAAAAGAACACATATGTAAAGATATTCCCAATTGATAAAATAAATCCATACAGTGACACTATTTGCAACATAATGTGGTTTGTCAGTGTTTGGCTATGATCCTGCCAAGATATAGGTGCAGTGACTATCGGGGATGTGACGTTGTCAGTGTACACGGCGCATGCGCGAGCCTCGTTTTGGGTTGCGCATGCGCGTTTTGAATAAAGAACGTCCGTGCAGCAGTTGCCGCCGGGACCTTGGAAAGCATGGTCGCATGTGCCATGTTTCAGTGCTTGTATGCATATGCGTGTTAGTACGGGGTGGCCCGAAGCACCGGCTCGCCCACCACAGGGGAGAGCAGAGCTCGCAGCCACCGAGTCTCACTCACCCATATCTATGTTGACAGGGCCGTACTTAATAATCCTGCCTCTCAACAGCCACGCCCTATGGATGAAATGTGCAGTGCCAGAGATCACAGGGAGAAGGAGGCATTCTCTTAGGAATCGTAGAGCTGGCGCTGCTTGGCGAATTCCTGCGTTGTTCAGAATACGTCGCAGGTACGTGCGTTTCAAGCACTCTGTTTTTTTTACAAAGTAATAGGAAATGCAGCACATTTTCTGATCCATCGTTAGAATCACAAGCACCCATGCTGTGTCTAGCAAGCTGGCAGCACCTGCCTGCAGAAAATAGTAACCCTTAATGCAGGCAAGAGGGAAGCCACAGCCTAGTTTCCAACACTTGATGTACTTTTTTTGTCAGAATTTCAATTAACTACATTCGCTCCTCCCTCTCTCTCCACAGCAGAGCACTTTGTGAAAAACGGGGTAGCCATCGAATCCCCACTTCCTACTACTAAGAGGACCTGTCAGCTATTGGACACAGGGTTTCCCTGCGAGACTTCCCGTGTGGGGAGGTGCCCTGTTTGCATGATGGGCACTCATTACCTCCTATTTTGCAGAGCCCTGGTGTGGCCCAGATTACTCCTGTGGGGAGGAGTACTTTGCAGGCTCGCTTTGAGCAAGATAAGTCACTAACACATATTGGTGGTCGTACCATTATGATGCCCTGATGAATTCTGTGAGATATTTTACAGGCGAAACCAGTTGACGTCGAAGAATGTGTAATCACCCCCACATTGGGGAGGGGCGTACATGGGCAGTGACAGCCCAGCAGCCGCAGTCTTTGCAAGTCTGAGCGAAGTGAATGCCCCAGCAAGGGGCTGTGGAGCTACCATGTAGGCCCTCTGACAAGTGGGTTGTAGACATTCACACCCCGGGCTTCACCCAGGGATCACACAGGGCTCAAATAGTTTCGTTTTTTTATGCGAGATGGCCTCTATTATATCTATTGGGGTTGTATACATGTTCCCAAACCATACTATTTCCTGTGGGATTGCAACAGACACCCTGAGGGTGCATACATGGGTCCCACACCTCAATATTTCCTGTGGTATTGCGACAGGCACCTCGTGCGTGCATACATGGGTCCCACATTTGACATTTTGCTGTAGGATGGGAACAGGTACCTTGTGGGCATACACATGGTTCCCACACCTATTTCCGGTGGGATTGTTACAAGCACCTGTGTGGGTGCATACACCGTCCCAGGCTTGACTATCACCAGTGGGCTAGTGACTGGTACCTTGTGGGTGAATTCATGGGCCCCACAACTGACTATTTCTTTTCAGATTGTGAAAGACACCTTGCACTTGTATACACAAGTCCCAAACTTGGCTATTTCCTGTGGGATGGGGACAAAAACCTTGTGGATATATTCATGGGCCCCACACCTATTTCCTCTTGGATTGTTACAAGTACCTTGTGGGTGCATTCATGGTCCTACACCTTACTATTTTATGTGGGATTGTGACATGCATCTTTCCGGTGTATACAAGGGCCCCACACCTGACTATTTCCTGTGGGATTGTGACAGGCATCTCTCCGGTGTATACAAGGGCCCCACACCTGACTATTTCCTGTGGGATTTTGACAGGCAACTTGAGGGTGTATACATGGGCCCCACACCTGACCATTTCCTGTGGGATTGTGACAGGCATCTTTCCGGTGTATACAAGGGCCCCACACCTGACTATTTCCTGTGGGATTTTGACAGGCATCTTGAGGGTGTATACAAGGGCCCCACACCTGACTATTTCCTGTGGGATTGTGACAGGCATCTCTCCGGTGTATACAAGGGCCCCGCACCTGACTATTTCCTGTGGGATTGTGACAGGCATCTCTCCGGTGTATACAAGGGCCCCGCACCTGACTATTTCCTGTGGGATTGTGACAGGCATCTCTCCGGTGTATACAAGGGCCCCGCACCTGACTATTTCCTGTGGGATTGTGACAGGCATCTCTCCGGTGTATACAAGGGCCCCGCACCTGACTATTTCCTGTGGGATTGTGACAGGCATCTCTCCGGTGTATACAAGGGCCCCGCACCTGACTATTTCCTGTGGGATTGTGACAGGCATCTCTCCGGTGTATACAAGGGCCCCACACCTGACTATTTCCTGTGGGATTTTGACAGGCAACTTGAGGGTGTATACAAGGGCCCCGCACCTGACTATTTCCTGTGGGATTGTGACAGGCATCTTTCCGGTGTATACAAGGGCCCCGCACCTGACTATTTCCTGTGGGATTGTGACAGGCATCTCTCCGGTGTATACAAGGGCCCCGCACCTGACTATTTCCTGTGGGATTGTGACAGGCATCTCTCCGGTGTATACAAGGGCCCCGCACCTGACTATTTCCTGTGGGATTGTGACAGGCATCTTTCCGGTGTATACAAGGGCCCCGCACCTGACTATTTCCTGTGGGATTGTGACAGGCATCTTTCCGGTGTATACAAGGGCCCCGCACCTGACTATTTCCTGTGGGATTGTGACAGGCATCTTTCCGATGTATACAAGGGCCCCACACCTGACTATTTCCTGTGGGAGTTTTACATGGACAGCGCTGAACCCGGGATATTAATTGTTCCCATATTGAAGGGTGCTTTGCAGGGTCTGTGAATATTTTGTGCCCGTGTGATGATGGTGTGCAAGAAGCTGCACAAAGATGACAGGCTGTGCCAAGCAGCACCCAGGCCTGCACACATATGGTGCTATTCCTGGGCTCATACCGACTAGTCCTTAAATAGAAGACCTGCCCCAGAGGCGTTTAGCCCTTCATCACACCAGCAGGAGTCAACTTTTAAGATTAGATGTTCACAATTAGGTCCCAGCTCCAGAACTCACATTCTGAGTGTTCACTACAAAATCACAATCCATGGCCGTGAACACATACATGAACCATCATGTGAACCCATGTGACGCGCCTTCCCTGCGCCACCTGCCACGTGATCCGGGATGGATATGATCTTTTCTGTATGACGTGGCTTGAAATTAACGGGGTCCGTATCATCAGCATTCTGGGTTCCATGGGCACGTGTTCCTGGCCATAAAGGTATAAGACCCCCCAGGTAAACCTCCTGCCGCACAGTGGCTCCTGTCACCTGCATCCCTGGCCCTGTTGCTAGGAAACGGCAGCATCCCTGGACCAGACTGCAGATGCAGTGAGCATTACTATGCTGTCGGGAGGGCAATCAGACAGCTGTGCAGGGGAGAGGCAGTGGGGCCAAAGGACATTGCAGAGGGATGTAAATGAGAGGCCAATTTGAACCCATCTGGGAACAGATGGGAGTGACATGGTGGGGGAAGATGGAGGCTTTTGGGCCCCACGCCTACTTGCCTCTCTACTAGTACACGTTGATAACTAGCATTATAACGGTTCTAATACAGCGCTCCGTGACAGATTCCTCCCGCTTCTTAGCACTGTGCATTCTTAGTTATGTTTATCCAATTTAATGGTTCTGAAATGATTGCCGGAGATGGATGAAAAGCGGAGTCCACGCGGTTAAGATTCAAACGTGCAAATAGAAGGGTTGCCACAGGTCAGAAGCAGGAGTTAAACATGCCAACTACCCTTCTGCCCGCACAATTCCCCAAACTTAGCTTCGAAGTTATAGTGGAAGCCCCCAAACCTCGGCTCATTACTGCCCCCCCACCCACACAGACACATGCATTGAATCCACAATGTGGAGCCATAGATTGTAAATGTCTGGTGTGATTCAGAATTGAGCTGTTGCCGAGGGCACTCCAGGGCGGGGTCCTCACACCCCTCATATCGCGAGTCGTTGTGCACCCCTCTTGTACTCTGTTTGAAGGCGTGTCTCCAGTGCGGGTATAACGGAGGCCTGTGTGCCAGGCAATGCTTTGAACTCGAGTCTTCCCTCTGCTGCACGCCAAGGTGGACTGGCAACCAAAGGTCCCTCCTATAGGCCAGTCCACCCCTGGCTGGATGCCTGCTCATACATGTTAGTCTCTGGCGGCCTTAGGTGTGGGCTTTGCAGGTGTGTGTGTGTTTTTGGGGGAGCGATCTCAAGGAAGTATTCGCTGGGTGTGTAGTTCGTGATTAGTTAACGGTGGGTGTTTACCAGTTCTTCAAACGGAAACACAGAAGTGCAGGTACTCACTATCCCAGAGCACCTGCGTACTGCTTAGAAGTACCGGTACTCCTGCAAAAAAAGTATTTGCTTCCTGCTGGGAAGGGAAGGTACTCACTATCCCAGAATACCTGTGTACTGCTGAGAAGTGCTGGTACTCCTGCATTAAAAGTATTTGCTTCCTGCTGGGAAGGGAAGGTACTCACTATCCCAGAATACCTGTGTACTGCTGAGAAGTGCTGGTACTCCTGCATTAAAAGTATTTGCTTCTTGCTGGGAAGGGAAGGTACTCACTATCCCAGAATACCTGTGTACTGCTGAGAAGTGCTGTTACTCCTGCATTAAAAGTATTTGCTTCCTGCGGGGAATGGAAGGTACTCACTATCCCAGAGTACCTGCTTAGTGCTGAGGAGTGCCGGGTCACGTCTGCTGATGGAGGCACTTGCCCCAGAGCCCCCCCCTCCTCCTCACCTGTATCTTCTGTGGACGTCTCTGGCCTTGTTCTCTTCTTCTTTCGATCCTTATGTTTCTTTACGTAGAGATGAGGCCTCTCTCGAGTTGAAGCCACTCTGCAGCCTTTCTAGTGAAGACAGGTAAAGGACCCCCTCCCGAGAGCACCCAAGAGAGGAAAAAGCTGTAGGCAGAAAAATCCTTGAGTGTTTTCCCGAATGGCAGATGGAAGGTACCAAAATCAGGGATCTTCAGTCGAGATAGTAATCCAGTAAGTCCTACAGGTACAGGGAGCTATATCTGCAACATGATGGAGCAGCGGGAAGCCAAGGCTGTCCGCAGGAAGGAGGGAACGACAGTTAGGAGGTCATGTCAGAAGGGAAGTTTTGGAGCCGGAATAGAAAGAATCGGTTGTTGTACCCGAAGGGCACAGACAGAGAAAAAGGAGGGTAAACAAGAAGAATAAACAGATGAATATCGAAAGCTGGTTCAGAAGTAGAATAGCAGAAACCGGACACCCTAGAAGCTAGGCCGATAAGGAGGAAGGATTCCGGAAGGAAGGAAAGGCGTGAAAAAGACAAGACTGAGGAAACCAGGGCGAGACCCGGCAAAGGAGGAGGAGTAAGACGGAGACGGAACGAACAGAGCTCCATTCCGGCGGAAGAGAAAATCAGAGCGATCAGAAGGTAAGAATGAGAGAGAGAGAGTGAGAGAACACAGCAGTGGGAGGAAGGAGAGAAAACACTTGCAGAAAGCGAACAGAATAACAGCGTCGAAACCCAGGAGCAGAGCGCAAGAAAAGGGGTTGCAATGCACTGCGGTAAAAGAGGGGTGGAGCTATAAAGGGGAAGCGAAAGACAGAACAGAAAGACTAGACCTACGCTCCCAGAAAAACGGGAGCGTAGTGGAACAACTTAATGGCGAATGAGTAGACAGGACAGAAAGACTAGACCTACGCTCTCGGAAGAACGGGAGTGTAGTGGAACAACTTAATGGCGAATGAGTAGACAGGACAGAAAGACTAGACCTACGCTCCTGGAAAAACCGGAGCATAGTGGAACAACTTAATGGCGAATGAGTAGACAGGACAGAAAGACTAGACCTACGCTCTCGGAAGAACGGGAGTGTAGTGGAACAACTTAATGGCGAATGAGTAGACAGGACAGAAAGACTAGACCTACGCTCCTGGAAAAACCGGAGCATAGTGGAACAACTTAATGGCGAATGAGTAGACAGGACAGAAAGACTAGACCTACGATCTTGGAAGAACGGGAGCGTAGTGGAACAACTTAATGACGAATGAGTAGACAGGACAGAAAGACTAGACCTACGCTCTCGGAAGAACGGGAGCGTAGTGGAACAACTTAATGGCGAATGAGTAGACAGGACAGAAAGACTAGACCTACGCTCCTGGAAAAACGGGAGCATAGTGGAACAACTTAATGGCGATTGAGTAGACAGGACAGAAAGACTAGACCTACGATCTTGGAAGAACGGGAGCGTAGTGGAACAACTTAATGACGAATGAGTAGACAGGACAGAAAGACTAGACCTACGATCTCGGAAGAACGGGAGCGTAGTGGAACATCTTAATGGCGGATGAGTTGCCAAGCAGGCCAAAAGTGCCAAGGGGTCTGACGCGTGACATGCCGGTACTCTCCATTAAAAGTATTTGTTTACTGCTAGGAAGTGCATTTACTTACTATCCAGAATACAGTACTCCTGCATTAAAATTGCTTGTGCCAGTACTCCGCTGTTAAAAGTATTTGTTTCCTTGTGTGAATTGCAGGTACTCACTATCCCAGAGTACCTGCTTACTGCTGAGAAGTGCCAGTATTCCTGCATTACAAGTATTTGCTTTTTGCTGGGAAACGAAGGTACTCACTATACCAGAGTACCTGCTTACTCCTGAGAAGTGCCGGTACTCCTGCATTAAAAGTATTTGCTTCCTGCTGGGAAGGGAAGGTACTCACTATCCCAGAGTACCTGTGTACTGCTGAGAAGTGCTGGTACTCCTCCATTAAAAGTATTTGCTTATACCGGTACTCCTCAATTAAAAGTATTTGATTCCTGCTGGGAATTGCAGGTACTCACTATCTCAGAGTGCCTGCTTACTGATGAGAAGTACCAGTATCCCTGCACTCAAAGTATTTGCTTCCTGCTGGGAAGGGAAGGTACTCACTATTCCAGAGTACCTGCTTACTGCTGAGAAGTGCTAGTACTCCTGCTTTAAAAGTATTTGCTTCCTGCAGGGAAGGAAAGGTACTCACTATCCCAGAGTACCTGCTTAGTGCTGAGGAGTGCCAGTACTCTGGCATTTAAAGTATGTGTTTCTTGCTGGGAAGGGAAGTTAATCATTATCCCAGAGTATCTGTATAATGCTGAGAAGTGCTGGTACTCCTGCTTTTAAAAGTATTTGCTTCCTGCTGTGAAGGGAAGGTACTCACTATTTCAGAGTGCCTGCTTACTTCTGAGAACTGCCGGTACTCCTGCATTAAAAGTATGTGCTTGTGCCAGTACCCCTCCATTAAAAGAATTTGCTTCCTGCTGGGAAGGGAAGGTACTCATGATCCCAGAGTACCTGCTTACTGCTGATAAGTGCCAGTACTCCTCCATTAAAAGTACGTGCTTACTGCTAGGAAGTGCATTTGCTTACTATCCAGTATACCTGCCGGTACTCCAGCATTAAAAGTATTTTCTTGTGCCAGTACTCCTCTGTTAAACGTATTTGCTTCCTCCTGGGAATTGCAGGTACTCACTATCCCAGAGTACCTTCCTACTGCTGAGAGGTGCTGGTACTCCTGCATTCAAAGTATTTGCTTCCTGCTGGGAAGGGAAGGTACTCAGTATCCCAGAGTACCTTCCTACTGCTGACAAGTGCCGGTACTCCTGCATTCAAAGTATTTGCTTCCTGCAGGGAAGGTACTCACTATTGCAGAGTACCTGCTTATGGCTGAGATGTGCCGATGCTCCTGCGTTAAAAGAGGTGCATTCTGCTGGGAAGTGTATGTACTCAGGACCAGCGAGTACCTGCCCATTTCGATCGCTAGTGTTTGCTCTAGAGTTACATGGGGAAATGCTGGCCAAGGATAAGGGAGCAAGGGAGCCGACTTATGAATTTCCCGGGGGGGGGGGGGCAAATACAGGAAGTGACATCACTGGCAGTTATATGACCGCAAATTTGCATGTAGTCGCCCACCTGGTGCAACGGCGCGCGGGGACCTGGCGGGGCGCGCAGCACAGAACAGTGGAAACATTGGCTAGCATGCACTGTATATATTAAAGTCAAGTAAGAAGGAGATTTAAGCCATCGAGTTTAATTCCAGTAAGACATCACTGCCCCTACTCCACCGCTCTATAATCATCCAGGCTGTAGTAGCCCTCCCTCAAAAGGCAGAGCAACACAACTAGGAATGGAGAATGAAATGCTTGCTAAAGAGAAGTTACAGCTGCAAGGTGGAGTACCACCACCACCACCAAAAAAAAAAGTTCCCAATTCAAGGGAAACAAGAAGTAAAGACGTTTCCCGATTAAAAACTACCAAGCAAGACGTGTGTGGTGCCATAGTTCAGTAAAACATCAACAATTCAAAGTTACAATAGTGCTGCTGTAGATTGGGCAGCCACAAGTGACATTTGCTAAGATGTTACCTCTGGGTAACCAGATAGAGTTAGGGATGTAGCTTAATCTTAAACCTTTCAGTGGACACATCAGATGTTCTGCTGAAGTATAATGCAATCCTGGCTGAAGTATAATGCAGTCAAGTGAGGTTTCACACTTGGGGGGAAGAGCGTTAACTGCTTTTAATATTGTAGTGTACCAGAAATTCTGGTAAAGTAGTGTACAATGTTAAAAAGCAGTTACCCAGGCTCACCCTGCACCCAGGTGATGTTTGGGACTGATGGAAGCACTTGCGTCTAAATGTTGTAGCCATGGTTGTCTCCATGTTTTAAAAACTCCCACTTTTCTGGTTTTCAACATTCATTTGAAACACCGCTTATTCAAAAAATGAAGGAGTCAGTAAAAAAAGTACACCCCACTTATGCTTAATAACGTCTTACCTTCCAAGAAACAAGCATACACCTCATTTGTCAGGGACTGCTGTTAGAGGCCCTGGCAGGGCCGGTGCTATCACTAGGCAAGGTTAGGCACTTGCCTATATGTTGGAAATGTTAGAGCTGCAAAATGCTTTTTTTAACACCCCCACACTACTGCCTTGCCTGGTGATAGCACAGGTCCTGTTGTTAGTTACTGTCTGCAGTAAGGCTGGCTGCAGCAGTAGACCAGGTGGCGCAGTGAAGGTTGGGACTTGGGGCCGGGTCAGGGTCACGATGGGTGAATGGGCGTGGTGGCAGCGCTGGCACCTGTGCAATGTGCATTAGCACGCCACCAAGCACCACAAGTGCCCCCTTGACCGATCCGATCGTCAACTCAATGGTATGAATGCTGCAGTGCAGTGCTACGACCACGACGCAGGAGTCAGGACAGGTGAGGAGGACCCCTGGACCGAGGTGCCGTGCCGACTACACTGCCAACCAAGCAAATAGATGTACCAGTGCGCAAACCCACGTTAAACGTGCTTACTTACTTGCAGAACACACATGCTGAAAAACTGCATTGAAGGGCTATGTGGCGGCTCAAGAATGGGTTCCACATTAAGCCCCAAGCAGACTATTCAAATCAACAAAGCCAGAGTCAGTGCCTGCGAGATATCTCAGCAAGATTGGGGGTGGGGGACTGGGGTGTGGTTGCTGAATATGGCAGTGTGTCGGTGACGAGCAGCGCCGCCGCCAGCGAGACGAAGCCCAGTGCCAGGCTCAGCGCTGTCACCCGTCCCCAGAGCTCCATGGCTGGGGGCGCAGAGCATCAGGGGCTGAGCGGAACTACTGTGGGGGCAGTGGCCAGCATGGAGCCTACGGTCCCCCCTGCAGACTGCAGTCCTCACTCAGTGTGGGTGGTTCTACCGCTTGCTTCCCAGGAGTGAGCCCTCCAGGTCCGCCGAAACCACAGTACTTCCATATGTGGCTCAAAGGTTCTGTCAACCTGTGGTAACATAATATTGCCTGAGCTTTACAAAATGTCATGTCATGTCATGAGGGTCCGTCTGAAGTCTCCCAAAAAGTGCAACTCTTGGTACGACTCCGATCTGGCAGCCCTAAAATGCAAGTGTAGGACAGCTGAGTGGAAATGGAATTTGTCGGGCGAACCCTCTGACAAACTGGCCTGCCGCCTCCTTCAAAGGTGATATCGACTCTGCATCCGCACCAACAAAAGAGCCTTTATTCAAGCCTGCATCTCCGAGGTATCAAGCAACACCGCAAACCTTTTCAGTCTGTAAGGAACTGACCAATTCTGAAGCAGCATCTTCTTCTGTCACACCCACCCAGGACCTTTGCTCGGCCTTGGCTGCACACTTCATCACAAAAACTGAAGGCATCCTTTCCTCCCTCGCTTCCACACCACAACACTGGAGCCTCTTTTGCCCCCCCACCACTTCCCCTCCCTTCCCTCTCACCCGCTGAGATCGCCAGACAAGTCCGGTCCATGAAAGCCTCATCCAAATAGGTGGACCTCTTCCCCTCCAAAACCATTAAGGACAACATTGACTCCCTCGCCCGAGCCTTGGCTGATCTCTGCAATCTCTCCTTTTTCACTGGAGTTTTCCCCAACGGCTTTTAAGCACTCCCTTGTGCGCCCTCAGCTCAAGAAACCCTCGGTCGACCCCTTCATTCTGGCAAACTACTGCCCGATCTCTATCACTCCTTTCCTGGGCAAACTGGGCAAACTCCTGGAGAAGTTGGCTATCTCTCAGCTGACCCTCCACACTGAATCTTTTGGGTGCTTCCACGACCATCAGTCTGTTTTAGAGTATCCAGAGGCACGGAAACTGCTCTTCTGAACACCTGTGAAGAACTGCTCTCAAACTTGACACTAACACTCCCTCTGTCCTCAATTTCCTTGACCTCTCCTCTGCCTTTGACACAGTTAACCGCAACATCCTGATTGCACGGCTCTGTGACACCCTGGGAATCACAGTTCAGGCTCTGGTGTGGTTAACCTCCTTTCTCTCCGACGCCCATCCCAGGTGGAACTCAGAGCCTTTCTCTCAACTATCGCTCTCTCAACTTGCGGCATACCCCAGAGATCTAACTTATCCCCCTGGTTCTTCAACATCGATATGGCTGCCTTGGCACGTGTGATTGCCACTTTCACCTCTAACTTCCAGTGGTACGCGTGTGACACACAACTGTCTTTCAAGCTACCCTCAGTGGCCTCCACCTCCTCGCTCATATCCGACTGTCTGTCCGCTACTCAGTCACCCCTGCTCCCACCTTCCTACTTTCACTCTGGCCGGCCTCCCTTGGCCCTGTCCCTGCACCCACCTGCAAGGCTAAAAACCTTGGAGTGATCTTCAACTCCACTCTGTCCATCTCCTCTCACATTTCTGACGTTGCTAAAAAGTCTAACTATCAGCTAGACCTCCTCAGAGGTACTCTACCTTTTCTCACTTTCCCCCAGCGGCTCTCTGTCTCCAGAGCTCTGGTTCTCTCTAGGTTGGACTACTGCAACATCCTCTTCCTCAACCTCCCTACTTCTGCTCTGCGCCCTCTGCAACTCATCCAGAACAGAAACGCAAGACTTATCCTTGGCCTCAAGACCAGCGACTGCATCTCTCTGGCACTGAAATCCATTCACTGGCTCCCTGTGGCTGCAAGGATCAAGTTGAAGACCCTCTGCATTGTCCACAAGGCTTTCTGGAGCCTTGAATCTACCTACCTGCAACGTTGCCTACCAAAATACTGTCCCTCCCGAGCCCTCCACTCACCTACCTCCAACCTTCTGCGAATGAGCCGGTTCTCCAAGCAGAGATTTGGATGGAGATACTTATCCTCAGCAGGGACCTCCCTCTGGAATAGCCCCCCTGCCACCCTCCATCTTGAGCCTGATCTCCTTAAGTTCCGGAAACTCCTCAAGACCTTCCTTCTCTCTCCCTCTCTCCCTCCTTTTCTCTACAGCTTGCTGACTCGCCGCCTGGTGTACCTTAAAGTATCACAGGTCCCTGGCACCCCACCAGTCCTCTCTTGTACTTGCCTCAGCGCCCTGCACTCACCCCACCCTGAATGCACTTGAGAAAGGACCCAAGAGAGTGGCTCTCTCTGCACTTACCCTAGTATCCACCGACTGGGTGCACTTGGACCCCCCCCCCTGGAACTGTCTGTGCACTTCCACGATCCGAATGCACCATGTTTGAAGATTGTCTGTCTGTTCTCCCCTGTCTACCCCCCTTAATTACACTTGGTAAAACTGCAGAATCGTTGGCAGACCTATTTGCTGTGTCTCAACTGTTTATTGTATTATTTGCACTTACCCTGCCTGTGAAGACTACTATCGTCTCAGAATTTCAAGGGCTCTGAACGACTGTTGTTTTGTCCCCATGTCCCCACCCTCCTTGAGTGCTTTGAAGCACTTGCCTTGTGTATAGGTGCTTTATAAATAAACATTACCATACCATACCATGACTTTGAGCATGCTTTAGTCAAGCCTTACCATACAACTTTGTACTTGTAGTGGCTGCAAATGTTTTTTCAAAGCAGTCTTCTGAGAGTTATTCACTTAATTTGAGCTGTACGTGCAACTGATATAATAAGAATGTCTTACCAGGCTTGCCCACAGCCACTCAATGTATAAGCACTATGGTGTCCTTCACTGAAGTCCTGTTAAAACAAGCCTTTGACTTGTATATAGGTACTAGGCATTTGCCAGGCACTGCAGTTATATGCCCAGGTAGCCACACCATTTGCACCTGCTACCATCAATGGCCAGTTTATACCACTACAGCAGTGAATGTCAAATGCCTTTCCCGTGTCTACAAAAAGGCACAAACCATTGGCATTGCCAATGCTTGTTTCTTTTGTTTTCGTGGTATGGTGCCAAATCTGTCAGTGCACCTGGAGCGGCTGTTTTGAGCTGCCCCACATTCGTTTGTTGATTTATTTGCCCCACTGGTCCCCTTTTCACACTGTGTGCCCCCAGTGGTCCCTGTGTCACAATGTGTGCCCCCACTGGTCCCTGTGTCACAATGTGTGCCCCTACTAGTCCCCATGTCCCACTATGTCCCAATGTGGCCGCCCACTAGTCCCTGTGTCCCAATGTGTGCCCCCACTGTGTCCCAATGTGTGCCCCCACTGATCCCCGTGTCTCAGTGTGTGCCCCCACTGGTCCCCTGCCCCACTGGTCCCCTTTTCACAATGTGTGTCCCCACTGGTCCCTGTGTCTCAATGTGTGCCCCCACTGGTCCTTGTGTCACAATGTGTGCCCCCACTGGTCCTCGTGCCACAATGTGTGCCCCCACTGGTCCCCATGTCCCACTGTGTCCCAATGTGTGCCCCAACCGGTCCCTGTGTCCCAATGTTGTGCCCCCCACTGGTCCCCATGTCCCACTGTGTCCCAATGTGTGCCCCAACCGGTCCCTGTGTCCCAATGTTGTGCCCCCACTGGTCCCCATGTCCCACTGTGTCCCAATGTGTGCCCCACTGGTCCCCGTGTCCCAATGTTGTGCCCCCACTGGTCCCCATGTCCCAATGTGTGCCCCCACTGGCCCCCGTGTCCCACTGTTGTGCCCCCACTGGTCCCTGTGTCCCACTGCTGTGCCCCCACTGGTCCCTGTGTCCCACTGTTGTGCCCCCACTGCTCCCTGTCTCCCAATGTGTGCCCCCACTGGTCCCTGTGTCCCAATGTTGTGTCCCCACTGGTCCCCGTGTCCCAATGTTGTGCCCCCACTGGTCCCCATGTCCCAATGTGTGCCCCCACTGGTCCCTGTGTCCCACTGTTGTGCCCCCACTGGTCCCCATGTCCCAATGTGTGCCCCCACTGGTCCCCGTGTCCCACTGTTGTGCCCCCACTGGTCCCGGTGTCCCACTGCTGTGCAGCCACTGGTCCCTGTGTCCCACTGTTGTGCCCCCACTGGTCCCTGTGTCCCACTGTTGTTCCCCCACTGGTCCCCATGTCCCAATGTGTGCCCCCACTGGTCCCCGTGTCCCACTGTTGTGCCCCCACTGGTCCCTGTGTCCCAGTGCTGTGCCCCCACTGGTCCCTGTGTCCCACTGTTGTGCCCCCACTGGTCCCTGTCTCCCAATGTGTGCCCCCACTGGTCCCCGTGTCCCACTGTTGTGCCCCCACTGGTCCCGGTGTCCCACTGCTGTGCAGCCACTGGTCCCTGTGTCCCACTGCTGTGCAGCCACTGGTCCCTGTGTCCCAATGTTGTGCCCCCACTGGTCCCTGTGTCACAATGTGTGCCCCCACTAGTCCCCATGTCCCACTATGTCCCAATGTGGCCGCCCACTAGTCCCTGTGTCCAAATGTGTGCCCCCACTGTGTCCCAATGTGTGCCCCCACTGATCCCCGTGTCTCAATGTGTGCCCCCACTGGTCCCCTGCCCCACTGGTCCCCTTTTCACACTGTGTGCCCCCACTGGTCCCTGTGTCTCAATGTGTGCCCCCACTGGTCCCCGTGCCACAATGTGTGCCCCCACTGGTCCCCATGACCCACTGTGTCCCAATGTGTGCCCCACCGGTCCCCGTGTCCCAATGTGTGCCCCCACCGGTCCCTGTGTCCAATGTGTGCCCCACTGGTCCCCGTGTCCAATGTGTGCCCCACTGGTCCCTGTGTCCCACTGCTGTGCCCCCACTGGTCCCTGTCTCCCAATGTGTGCCCCCACCGGTCCCTGTGTCCCAATGTTGTGTCCCCACTGGTCCCCGTGTCCCAATGTTGTGCCCCCACTGGTCCCCGTGTCCCAATGTGTGCCCCCACTGGCCCCCGTGTCCCACTGTTGTGCCCCCACTGGTCCCTGTGTCCCACTTCTGTGCCCCCACTGGTCCCTGTGTCCCACTGCTGTGCCCCCACTGGTCCCTGTCTCCCAATGTGTGCCCCCACTGGTCCCTGTGTCCCAATGTTGTGCCCCCACTGGTCCCCCTGTCCCAATGTGTTGTGCCCCCACTGGTCCCTGTGTCCCACTGTTGTGCCCCCACTGGTCCCTGTGTCCCTCTGCTGTGCAGCCACTGGTCCCTGTGTCCCACTGTTGTGCCCCCACTGGTCCCCGTGTCCCACTGTTGTGCCCCCACTGGTCCCCATGTCCCAATGTGTGCCCCCACTGGTCCCCGTCTCCCACTGTTGTGCCCCCACTGGTCCCTGTGTCCCACTGCTGTGCCCCCACTGGTCCCTGTGTCCAACTGTTGCGCCCCCACTGGTCCCTGTCTCCCAATGTGTGCCCCCACTGGTCCCCGTGTCCCAATGTTGTGCCCCCACTGGTCCCCGTGTCCCAATGTGTGCCCACACTGGTCCCCGTGTCCCACTGTTGTGCCCCCACTGGTCCCTGTGTCCCACTGCTGTGCCCCCACTGGTCCCTGTGTCCCAATGTGTGCCCCCACCGGTCCCCGTGTCCCAATGTGTGCCCCACTGGTCCCCGTGTCCCAATGTTGTGCCCCCACTGGTCCCTGTGTCCCAATGTGTGCCCCACTGGTCCCCGTGTCCCAATGTTGTGCCCCCACTGGTCCCCGTGTCCCACTGTTGTGCCCCCACTGGTCCCCGTGTCCCTCTGTTGTGCCCCCACTGGTCCCTGTGTCCCACTGCTGTGCCCCCACTGGTCCCTGTGTCCCACTGTTGTGCCCCCACTGGTCCCCGTCTCCAAATGTGTGCCCCCACTGGTCCCCGTGTCCCAATGTTGTGCCCCCATTGGTCCCCGTGTCCCAATGTGTGCCCACACTGGTCCCCGTGTCCCACTGTTGTGCCCCCACTGGTCCCTGTGTCCCACTGCTGTGCCCCCACTGGTCCCTGTGTCCCAATGTGTGCCCCCACCGGTCCCCGTGTCGCAATGTGTGCCCCACTGGTCCCCGTGTCCCAATGTTGTGCCCCCACTGGTCCCTGTGTCCCAATGTGTGCCCCACTGGTCCCCGTGTCCCAATGTTGTGCCCCCACTGGTCCCTGTGTCCCAATGTGTGCCCCCACTGGTCCCAGTGTCCCAATGTGTGCCCCCACTGATCCCCGTGTCTCAGTGTGTGCCCCCACTGGTCCCCTGCCCCACTGGTCCCCTTTTCACACTGTGTGCCCCCACTGGTCCCTGTGTCTCAATGTGTGCCCCCACTGGTCCCTGTGTCACAATGTGTGCCCCCACTGGTCCCCGTGCCACAATGTGTGCCCCCACTGGTCCCCATGTCCCACTGTGTCCCAATGTGTGCCCCACCGGTCCCCGTGTCCCAATGTGTGCCCCCACCGGTCCCTGTGTCCCAATGTGTGCCCCACTGGTCCCCGTGTCCCAATGTGTGCCCCACTGGTCCCCGTGTCCCAATGTGTGCCCCACTGGTCCCTGTGTCCCACTGCTGTGCCCCCACTGGTCCCTGTCTCCCAATGTGTGCCCCTACTGGTCCCTGTGTCCCAATGTTGTGTCCCCACTGGTCCCCGTGTCCCAATGTTGTGCCCCCACTGGTCCCCATGTCCCAATGTGTGCCCCCACTGGCCCCCGTGTCCCACTGTTGTGCCCCCACTGGTCCCTGTGTCCCACTGCTGTGCCCCCACTGGTCCCTGTGTCCCACTGCTGTGCCCCCACTGGTCCCTGTCTCCCAATGTGTGCCCCCACTGGTCCCCGTGTCCCAATGTTGTGTCTCCACTGGTCCCCGTGTCCCAATGTTGTGCCCCCACTGGTCCCCATGTCCCAATGTGTGCCCCGACTGGTCCCTGTGTCCCACTGTTGTGCCCCCACTGGTCCCTGTGTCCCACTGCTGTGCAGCCACTGGTCCCTGTGTCCCACTGTTGTGCCCCCACTGGTCCCTGTGTCCCACTGTTGTGCCCCCACTGGTCCCCATGTCCCAATGTGTGCCCCCACTGGTCCCCGTGTCCCACTGTTGTGCCCCCACTGGTCCCTGTGTCCCACTGCTGTGCCCCCACTGGTCCCTGTGCCCCACTGGTCCCTGTCTCCCAATGTGTGCCCCCACCGGTCCCCGTGTCCCAATGTTGTGCCCCCACCGGTCCCCATGTCCCAATGTGTGCCCACACTGGTCCCCGTGTCCCACTGTTGTGCCCCCACTGGTCCCTGTGTCCCACTGCTGTGCCCCCACTGGTCCCTGTGTCCCAATGTGTGCCCCCACCGGTCCCCGTGTCCCAATGTGTGCCCCACTGGTCCCCGTGTCCCAATGTTGTGCCCCCACTGGTCCCTGTGTCCCAATGTGTGCCCCACTGGTCCCTGTGTCCCAATGTTGTGCCCCAACTGGTCCCCATGTCCCACTGTTGTGCCCCCACTGGTCCCTGTGTCCCACTGCTGTGCCCCCACTGGTCCCTGTGTCCCACTGCTGTGCCCACACTGGTCCCTGTGTCCCAATGTGTGCCCCCACTGGTCCCCGTGTCCCAATGTGTGCCCCACTGGTCCCCGTGTCCCAATGTTGTGCCCCCACTGGTCCCCGTGTCCCAATGTGTGCCCCACTGGTCCCCGTGTCCCAATGTTGTGCCCCCACTGGTCCCTGTGTCCCAATGTGTGCCCCCACTGGTCCCAGTGTTCCAATGTGTGCCCCCACTGGTCCCCTGCCCCCACCGGTCCCCGTGTCCCAATGTGTGCCCCACTGGTCCCCGTGTCCCAATGTTGTGCCCCCACTGGTCCCTGTGTCCCAATGTGTGCCCCACAGGTCCCCGTGTCCCAATGTTGTGCCCCCACTGGTCCCTGTGTCCCAAAGTGTGCTCCCACTGGTCCCAGTGTTCCAATGTTGTGCAGTGTTATATTGAGATTGGGAGTGGCGCGCGGGTTGTGGTGGGAGTGGGGTATGGTGGGAGTGGGGTGCGAGGTGGGGGGGCGCATTCCTAGTGTTTCACCCTGGGCACCAAATGGGCTAGAAACTACCCTGCTGCCACCCCCCATAGTGAGACAGAGGCCGGGCCTCTGTGGGCCCTCAGGCTCCACTAGGAGCCTATTCATGAAGGAAATAAAAAGCACACACCTTCTTTTGTCTTCATAAATAGGCTGTTAATGGAGCCCCAGCCCTCACAAAGGCCCGGGCCCTGTCGCACTAAGCATGTGTGGTAGGGGCCGTGAATCGGGCTGCTGCTTGTTGATGAAGCAACAGCCCGATCCTTTGGTAATTTAACCTTTTTTTTTTTTTTTGACACTGTGGATGCGCGCCCCCCTGGGTATGAGGCTGTGGCCCACCAGAAGGGCGCGCCCCACAGTTTGATACCGCTGCCCTAAGCCTCCAGGACCAAACACCAATATGAGTCCTAGAGGGGAGGGCTTAATCGGACATGTTCGCACTTTTACCCGATGGAAAGGGCCATCGATGCTGCATCACTTCTCTCTGGTCGGGTGGGGGGCTCAGCCCCGACTTGATTTTGCCGGGGGGGGGGGCTCGGGCCTCGGAGACCCCAGACGCCGTGAAAGGAAGTTCTCGAACAGGAAAATGCCCAGCGCCAGAACCCTAACGGGGCACATGCCATACCCGATATCCACCACACCCGCCGTACCCCCCCTACCCCCCTCAGCCACACACATACGTGACAGCCATTTCATCGCTTCAGCAACTAAATGCCTTTCGGTGGCACCATAATCCCCATTGAAAACAGACCTATTGCATACAGCACGCCCTTGTTTCTAACCAAACCTAGGAGAGATATTCAAATAGATATACGCCGTTATACAAAACATTAAACATGTTTATTTCATGATTACGTTTTGTTCTGTTTCATAATTTTTCGTTCAAATAATGTGCATTTCATATTTTTAGTGCGCCCTTTCTTCTCTGATTACTTTCCTGTATGGTCCCTACAGCAGACACTTTATTTTAAGGAATATTTCAATTCCCATTGGAAGAGCTATTACAGGGCATGAAATGAAGAAAGAGAATCTACGGATGGGTTATGACATGACATGACATGATATGACATGATATGATATGACATTTATAACGCGCCTGTACACAAGTGCTTCAAGGCGTGATGAGACGAGAGAGGGGGAACAGAGGGAAGGCAGAGACAGCGATCCTACTAGGCCAGGTGACATGAAAATGGCGCAAGTGCATGATTGACCGAAATCGACAGCGCAGCTTCTCAAGGTTCCAATAGGTTACACCATATGAGGGGAACTAATTGGAAACGTCATTGACTGAAGCTGTAGCACTGTGTCTGGGGGAGACAGGTCCAGTAAGTCTTGAACGTAACGAGGACTTTGAGGCCTCGCCGGATTTCATACAGAGTGCTTGTCATAAGTCCCCGGTGAATGTCTCCCCAACTTCCCTAAAAAAGACAATGGTGGCTGCCAGAGAAAAGAGAAAAATAGTGAACATCTTTACTATTTTGATGGCGGCCATCTCAGGAGAACATCGATAGAGTGGCACGGGGCGGATGCCGTCAACCTAACGGGATTGAGGACCGGGGAAGCCAGGTAGGGGGGTGATGGAAACAGGCCGGGCTTCGAGGGGGCAGCACCACCCAGACCCAACCAGATGAGATCAGCCACCCATACCACATCGAAAGCCAACATCGCCAATCTCAGCATCAACAACCAAAGCACATGCCCCCAATCTCAAAGACAGGTTTCTAATAAAGCCTAGCACCACTTAGGACAGAGGTCTAGTGTCTAATGACTCTATAGTGACAATGAAACTCAACTGTCCAGTTTTGAGTTTCTACAATCTTGGCGCAATACCCAAACTCATTTGCATCGCACCAAACTCAATCACACAAGCCCCTGCACCCAGGGGCGTTGCTAGGGGGGGGGCTAAGGGGGCTATAGCCCCTGATCTTTTGGTTGTAGCCCCGGATAGAATCTCAGGAGCTACAGCCAAAAGACTAGCTAGCCCCCAGTCCCAACAGTTCCGACATCAGCTTAGCCTCGGGTCTTTTCCAGACCTAGCAACTCCCCTGCCTGCACCCTAGACATACCACGAACTACCAGTCTCTGCAGCACCCCCACCACACTAACTCTGACATAAGGAATCCACCAGAAAATTATATGATATGATATGATATTTTATTAGTATTGCACTCGTACATAAGTGTTTCAGAGTGCGACGAGGCAAGGGAGGGGAACAAGGGAGAACAAAAAAACCAACTATCTTACTAGGCCCAGTGACATTGAGAACGTGCAAGTGCAGGGGAGAGGAAAAGGGGGAAAATGGAAAGTGCAGAGCAATGGAAAAAAAACACATAAATAATACCATAAAACAATAATAAAAGGTAACCAGCAGTGGTAGTGCAGATAGCAAGTGGCAAGTGCTGGGTTTAAGGCAGCAGACAGGGTATGTGATAAGTGCAGGAAAAAAAGGGGGAGCTGTATGGTTACAGGTACAGACCATAGTGCAAAGGATGGCCCGCAGGCAGTGCAGGTGGGTGTCAGGGGGAGCAGGTACCTGGGCCCGGGAGACAGAGGATAGGTCAGGTGAAAAGTGCAAATATAGTTAAAGTACATGGAATCCCCTCCGTTGTAATCTCCAATAGGGGAAGCCAGTTTTTCTCCCGATTCTGGAAGACCTGCTGTTCCATTGCCCAAATAGAGATACACTTGTCAACCAGCCATCACCCACACACTGCTGGTCAAACCAAAGGAACAAACCAGACCCTGGAGCAATACCTGAGTTGCATGTTCACACAGACAGATAAAAGCTGGGTCGACTATTTTGGGTGGCAGAATATGTCTATAATTATACCACCCATAGTGCCACAGGTTTTCACCCTTCTTTACCCTATATGGCAGACACCAATGCACCTCTGCTTATGACCCTCCTGCACCCTTAGAGATGCCCGCTATTGCTTCCTTTCAGGAGACCCTAAATCAGGCTACAGTTACACTCCAGAAAACCAAAAACACCCACAAGAGATTTGCAGATCAGAGGAAAAAGGATTCCCCGATATAACACATAGGGGACAAGGTTTTGTTGGCTACTAAACATATCCATTAGAAGGGTATAAAAAGGTTCCACCAAAATATCAGTCCCTATCCGATCATATCCATAATCAATCTGGTAGCGGTTAAACTGGAGCTGCCGTCTGTCTTACGGGTGCACCCAGTTTTCCATGTATCACTGTTAAAAACCTGTTCAGCCCGGTACTCTGGATTCCATGACTAAACCACCCCCGGTGAAAACTCAGGATGATGAACCCAAATACGAAGTTCAGGATATTTTGGATTCTAAATTGGTGTCAAGAAATCTTGTTGACAAAAAGGGGTATATGTGCTAGAAAGGACCTGGGAAACGGCTTCCAATGTACATGCCCCACGTGTAGTAGCCCGTTACTACTACAACTACCCAGGAAGGCCAGGACAAGGCCTGGCTCTGAAAGGGTTTTTTTTGGTGGGCGGGGGGGTTCTGTCATGATCACACAAAACACACCTTCAAGATACAGAAGTCATGAATGTACGGACATGGGAGAAGGCTGGACCACCTTAGTTGCTGGATGGCGTAAGCGCTCTATGGCTGGTGTAGGCACACCATGCAAATATGGGTCCAGCCCCCTCCAAGATGGCCACCAGGGATGGATGCAACCTGGAAACCAACATGGCCCCCAAGCTCCCCATTGACCATTGACTTCATAAACCTATGCAGGCTAGACACGCAAGGAGTGAGCCAGCGCTATGAAGACCAACGCTGCTGTACATGCCTCGCTGGCCCGCCAGACCACAGCACCTGCAAGGGGAGAAAGGAAAGAAACATTAGAAAATACATTATCTGCGCTGCTGCGCACCACTTGAGCACTGCGCTTTGCAGTAAGACTAAACCCCATGAAAGATGACAACTACAGCTTGGACATTGATCCCCTGGACCCAGGGAACATTTGCTGCATTATACAAAGACAAAGAAGGGCACCCAGCCCCAGCATCACACGAGTCGCAGCTGGACTGGACCATATATCTCCAGTGAAGGAACTGGTACAGGGTGCATGCCCATTTGCACATGTGTGTGCTCATCAACAAACTAAGAGCTAAGTCCAGCCTTCTCTCCAGTCCTGTGAAGCTAGTGGGTATAGCGGGGTGAAGGAGGTAGTAGCACATAGCGCATTTCCCCTTGCCTTGTTCTTAGGTCTTACGACGACACAACCCATCCCTCCATTGTAGGGACACAGCACATCCATCTCTGGGACCAACATTCCAGCTCTCCCTGCCGCACAGTACACAGGGTTTATTCATACTACACTGTGCTACTTTGAGGAAATTATGGGTTTGGCAGTTCTTTACCAGTGTTGGGAATGTACCAAAGGCTAAAGCTGGCAAAGTGAAATGCACATGCAACGTTCAACTCAGTCGCGGACTACCGGGACAGTACTCCTACGGGACCATATCCAGCCACCGCCACACCAAATCCAACACTGCAATCCTCTCAGAAAGGTTGTTCCTTTCTTAGCAAGTAATAGGCTGTCTTCCTCCAACTCATTTTCCTCAAACAATACTGTAACCGCACAGCCTACTTCTGTGAGACACAAAATCCCACCATCTACCTGCAAGCGATGCAAGAGGTTGTTGATCTATATCTTCTGATGAGAACAGTACTCTGCATATACTGCAACACACCACTCTGTAGGGAGGAGCAATTTCGAGGTACTTTTGAAGCTGTAATCACAGAGTATGAAAAAGACTGCCTCCTATTGTATATGTAACACACGGCCAACATCTTCCCCTGTCCACCTGCCCCTCCATATTTGTGTTTGGTGCCTCTTCCCTCATTTCCCTCCTCACTTTACTTTCTGACCTCTCCTGCAAAAAAATCAGAAACATTAAAAAACACCCCAAAAAGGTTGCTTTAGGAACCACATTTCACAGTTAACAGATAGAACAAAAACAATTATCTTATAGACGCCATCTACTTTGCATTTCTCAGTGAAGCAGATAGACTCAATAAGATTTTCCAACATTTCCGTTAGCATTTTGTGTTATGCTAATAGGAATAATGGACAATTGTATACTACAGAAAAATATACAAGGACAGAAACAATTTTCTGTCCCAAGTACTTTTCAATAGCAAATAATAAAGACCATAATCGATGGACCTTTATAACTATCCACAGTCTCCACAGTCCCCTTTCCAGGCCATGGATCATTAAAAGACCCGGATGGCACGAGCAGACCATCGCACAGGACAGCCCTGCTACCCGTTTTTATGTTATATTTGTAACACTCCCTCAATGCCTGCTTTCAAACAGTCACACATCAATACATCAGTCACTTCCGAAAACTGCACATATACCCCTACCGACATATCAGGCTTCCACACACCAACTGCCACTTAACAATCTTCTACACATTGTTTGCATCTGCATTTCTCTTATACAACAAAAATGTACACAGTGCTCCTATAAATGCACATATGCATTGTGCAGTGAGAGAAGTGCATAAATAGGAGGGGCAGTATGGAAGTGTCAGTGCTCATGTTAACCCAGGAGGGAAGTGCCAAGGGTTGCCAAGGTGAGACACCACTGGCTACCTACTGGAGCAGAGTAGCCCCAAGGCCGGGGTGCATCTTAACCATAACACCCCCACAACAAGGTTATAAACCTCCTTTAAGAAACATATTTTTGCAACACCTACTTATGGCTGTCATTATCAGCAGCAGCACATTCTGGGGGTGCAAATCATCACTCAATTGCCTACGGCATATGGCTCCCCCATGACCCCAGCCGAACCATACCACCCCTATTATTCACTGCACCTATGCTGCATCCTAGCTCATTGTCCACTGTACCCTAAAAATGTAACCAATGGTCAGGGTTTATGGCTTGCAGCCATGGCCAGTCTCCACAATCCATGGGGCATGGGCTTCGGCCATGCTGCATTCCCCAATAAGCAAATCAGAGTACAGATTTGTATTTGCCGAGGGCCAGGCCCACTACCCAGACACCAAATGTATATCACTAGTTTTTCTACTTACATTCTTACATTTTGGAGAAAGAAAAATACAACACATATTTTGCAAAACATGCTTTGAGGTCCTTGCTAATGCTCATCGCGCAAGTTTGTTGTAATCTAGTCCACCACTTCACGCTGTAACCACAAGCACAATATTCTTTCCCATTCAAACCCACTGCTTCGGCCATATCGCATGCCCCAAAAAGCAAATTACAGTACACATTTCTCCTTGCTGACAACCAGGCCCATTGCCCAGACTCCAATGTTATATCACTGTGGTGTGTACTTAGATTTTCGCACTTAAAAAAAAATAAAACACAGGACATATTTTACAGGACATATTTTCAAAACCATGCTTTGAAGTTCTTGCTGACCCTCCTTTTGCATATTTACTGCAATCCCATCCAGTACTTCAACCTCTACCCACAAGCAGATTTTATTTTTTCCCATTCAAACCTATCCCAATTTCAAAAAACTTTACCACATAGTCGGTCCCTGGTGGCCATGTCCACTTTAACTCCATTGCTTGTCCTTTGTGGTCATGGCCAGTAGCCAGATTGTCCGAAAAACATGCTTTCAGGTCCTTGCCAATGCTTCTTACACGAGTTTGCTGCAAATATGTGCATGTTTTTTTTTTTAAAAGTGTAAAAATGTATGTACATAAAATAGTCATATAACGTAGCCCCCACTTGACAAAATCCATTCAGACTTTACACAAACATTCAATGTTGGGTCTATAATCTTTCTGAAAACGTCCGCATATCAAACAGCAACAAAATTATAAGCCATCTAAAAATGTTGATACTCCCCCTCTAATGTTGCATCCTCTTGACAAAATCCCAGCAATCTTTGCAAAAAGATTCATATATAGGTCTAAAACTGTTTGGCAAACCTTTGTGCAAATTCGTCAAATGGTACCACATTTATAAGCCTTTAAAATATTTTGGGAACCCGCTTTAATTTTGTTCCCTCTTGAAAAAACAGTGCTACACTTTGCAGAACCACTCAGAGTTAGGTCTAGTTTCATTGAGTGGTGCCAAAGTTATAAGCCATCCGACCATGTAATGCAGAAATAGGCATAGATGTCCCCGAACATCGGGGATGTTCGTGAATATCACAGAACTGCCCCGGACATCCGGAATGTTCGTGGACATAAGAGTTGAAAAGTCACCAGTTTTTTGGACTTTTTAAGGCCATACCGCATCCCATCCTCATGACCCCTCACCTCCCCAGACATTGTTTCATTAGTTTGAAAAGTGCAACGTTGTGTTTTTTAACATGTTTGCACTGCAATATTTCAGGCAACGGTGGCTGTCCGCGAATCCAACATGGCAAGCGTTTCCAAAAATATGACACACCTCACGCTTATCACCATCCAATCAGTGCATGCATCTGATGTCTGCAGACATCACGCCGCCCTCTGGACCAATCAGAGGTCCGTTCAGGGAGTGAACAGGAAAGTGAGTCTGCGGACCGAAACCCAGATATACTTTTTTTTAACCTACTTTTTGGTCTTTTTAAACAAAACTACTTTACAAATTTACACCAAATTTACAAAAGCATGCTTTCAGGACCAAGCTGCCACCCTTTCTGCAAATTTGGTGAAAATCAGTCCAGTGGTTTGGGCTGTAGGCGTGACTAAAACTTATTTCCATTGCATCTATGAGGAAAAACCCCACATTGTAGGACCCCTATAACTTTACCCCCCTGTACAAAACCTCACCAAACTTCACAGAATCAATTTGACGGGGCATATACCTTTTTTGCAAAGTTTTGTGAGCATTTGTCCGGGGGGGGGGGGTGAACTATAAGCAACCCAAAAAGTGCTCTTCCTATGGGTTGAGCAACTTAACCATAACTACAGGGCCGCTACCGCAGGCCCTGTAAAGGTCGGCAGTCGGACTCCCATAGGAACCCCATAAAATTCTATTGTTAATAACTTTGGATTCTAGTGACGGATTTGAACACAATTCTGAAGGTGATAAGGCATTTGCGGACCCCCCCCTTGCAAAGTTGTGAAGATACATTCAAAAAAAGTTATTAAAAAGACACCAAAACATTTTTTTTCCAAAGTTGCAGCCTACTTCCCATTCATTTTCCCACAGACAAAGAAGGTCAACTTTTGCTAAACTGCACAGCCCAAACCACTGGACGGATTTGGACTAGGTCTGAAACAACTTGGGCATGAAGCGTTAATTCGCGATCCATGCTTGGTTTGAGGTTATTCGGTGCAGTAGTTATTTAAATATTTGACGGAGAAGGAGGTGCCCCTTCTTAAAAAGAGACAGCTATATGTCAGGGATTTACCCCAAACAGATTGTTTTTGGAAATGAAACAGCCTCCATATTGTTTTTCTCTTGATGTGAGAGATAGTCAAGGTTATTGCCAAGGATATGGGAAAACACAGAAAAACAACAATTTGTAGGTCAAAAAACATGTAAATGCCATCACGCGAGAGGTTTCAGTGTGGGGGTAGCTATAGGGCACCAAGTGAAGTTTGGGAGTTGAAGGGGGCATAGGGATTGAGTTTGAACACAGCTTTGTGAAGTTTTGGCTAGCCAACATCTCAAAGCAAACTGCATCACAGAAACAGTGTGTGTTGTGGGGGGAAAGCGAGAGGGCAGGGGAGGTGAGGAGGCCATCTGTGAAGTGTGGGGGGCTTGCACAGATGAAGAGGGCACTTGGTGAGGATCTGGGAGGCAGGAAAACCTTTTTGTTTTTCTGATATTCGCGGCTATAAAAGACTACAAATAGCTGAGGGTATGTGGAGTTCAGTACGCGTGGTTACAGTTGTTTAAAAAAATGTATTTTTACAGCTATTGTGACATCGGGGTTAAAAATCACGATAGCCATCAGGTTTCCCATCCATGCAGCACATAGGATAGTCCCTGTTTCGCTTCAAAGTGAGGAAGGGGCCAGTGTCCTCAGTCCATGTTGCCCAATAAATAAGCCAAAATTACAATACCACTTAGAGAAATGGTTCGGCCTTGTCCTTGTTTTGAAGCTAAGCAGGGTCGGTGCCAGTTACTGCATGGATGGACGACCGAATGGCCATCCAAATTGTTTCTTTTTTTTAAACAATGGTACTATCAGTTCTTAAAAGATTTGCACTCACAGACCATGTTCTGCCTTACGCTGAATTGCATTCTGGTATTTATAGTCTCACAATCAATAATAAAAATAGGTATTTTTACAGCAACAGTGGGTTTCCCATCCCGGCAGTAACTCAGAAGAACACTGCTTAGCTTTGAAGCAAGAAAGGGTCAGCCTCTAAGGCCATGTTGCCTAATAAATATGTCCACTGTACAAGACCACTTAGAGAAACATGGCCTAAGGGGGCTGGATCCTTCCCCGCTTTGAAACTAAGCAGGGTTGGTCCCGGTTACTGTATGGATGGGAGACAGTCCACAGTCCCGAATGCTGTGTGTTGTCTTAGTTTTAAGCATCTCATAACACATGGCATCCACATTATCTTTTTTTAAACCATGCAACTGTCAGTCCTTGAAAGATTTGCACTCAGAAACCATTTCTTTTGACGTTTGCTGTATTGCATTCTGGTATTTGTAGATTCACAGTCAAGACGGGGGGGGTAGTGCCACAATTGTACACTTTTTGCCTAACATAGTTCTATAAAGATTTATATATTTGAGTGACACTATGGTATGCATACTTTTCAAGTTAGCTTTATAAAGCTGAGTATTGTTGAAAGCCAGACGTGGGGGTGAGTAGGGGAAATGATGAGAGGGCAAGTAAGTCATGAGTATTTGCCCATGATGTGGCAAGAGAGTTTGCAATCCTGGACACTGGTGCAGTTATTTTCCCCCAAGTTTGGCTGCTTTTCAGGGCATCAGTAAAGGACACATGTGGATGGACAACATAACATTTTTTCACAGGGCGGACGAAACACATATACATTTATTTAGGTTGGCAAGCTTACTTAAGTATTTGGATACCGGGATTTTACTCAGGTTGTCATGTTCCCAGTGCAGACGCTTACCTACAAGACCACAAGCAATTGTTTTGAATTCAGATTTTGTTTTCCATAGAAAATTTTACTACAGATTGCTGGGTTTAAAAGTTGAGCACATTTTATACTTTGCCTGGATATTTATTGGAACTTTTCCTCTCTCAGGTAATTTTTCTGGTGTTCATTACTTTTTTAAAAAGCTCAATGCTATTTTGTCTTCCACACTTTCTTCTAAGGAGGATGTCTAATGAACTACATTTGTATATTTCACTTTAAGATGTGTGTTCACTTACTGTGTATATATTCATGGGTGCAGTTTTGATTTTTTCTATAGGGGCAAATGTACCTAGGCATAAGTTATTATTGCAGCTGGTCATTTTTTTCCCTTTTCCGGGTTGCTTAAATGTGGTTAGCTGGGTTTGTGCAATGTATCACAGCAGTCACCAGGAGACCATCCATAAAACAAGGGACAGGTAGCACGCTGCTTAATCAAAGTGTATGATCCTCCACAAATAATTTAATCACACTGTGCATTGACTAAAAATATTATGAGTCCTCAAAGCCTGCAATCTTTTATACATAATGATAACAAAAATAGATATGTTCACAACTACAGTGGGTTTCCCACCATGCAGTACCCAGGACCGACCCTGTTTAGGTTCAGTGCGATGAAGGGACCAGCCCCCTCAGGCCATGTTGCCTAATAAATGAGCCTACCTTACAAGACCAATTAGAGCAGCATGGTCTGAGGGAGCAGGATCCTTCCTCACTTTGAAACTAAGCACGTACTGCATGGATGGGAGACAGTCCTGAAAGCTGCATGTTTTCCTAGTTTTAAATATTTTGTGACACACAGGATCCACATTATTATGTTTTAACCATGCTACTTTCAGTCATTGAAAGTTTTTCACTCGGAGACCATTTATTTTTTCTATTTTTCCCTTTGATGAATTGCATTCTGGTATTTGTAGTCTCCCAGTCAAGATGAGGGGAATAATGCCACAATTGTACATTTTTTGCATAACATTCTTACGTAAGGATTTATATATTTGAGTGACACTATGGTATGTGTAATTTTCAAGTAAGTAATGAGTATTTGCCCACGATGTGGCAAGAGAGTTTGCAAACCTGGGAACTGGTGCCGTTATTCTACCCTGATGGTGGCTGCTTTTCTGGCCACAAGTAAAGGACACGTATGGGTGGACAGCATAACTTTTTTTTTCAGAGGGTGGACACAACACATGTTTTTTTTTTTGGTAGGCTAGCTTGCTCAAGTATTTGGCTACCAGGATTTTATTCAGGTTGTCATGTTCCCAGTGCTGACGCTTACCGACAAGACCACAAGCACTGTTTTTGTTTTGGGATTTTGTTTACCAGGGGATATTTCACAACATATTGCTAGGTTTAAAAGGTGAGCACCTTTTATACTTTGCCGGCATATTTATTTGAAGATTTCCTCTCTCAGGATGTTTTTCTGGTGTTCATTACTTTGAAAAAAAAACTCCAATGCTATTTTGCCTTGCGCACATTCTTCTAAGGGGAAGGTCAAATGAACTACATTTCTATATTTCACTTTAAGATAAATGTTCACTTTCTGTGCGTATATTTATGGGTGCCAGCTTTTGATTTTCGCTGTGAGGGCAATAGTACACGGGCATATGTTATTCTTGGAGCTCGTCATTTTTTTCTCTTTTCCATTCTGCTTAAATGTGGTTAGTTGGGGTTGTGCGATGAATCTGATATGATATGATATGATATGATAAGTCATTTATAACGTGCCTGGACACAAGTGTTTCCAGGCATGACAAGACAACAGTGGGAAGACAGCGGAAACACCAAGTGCAGGGGGGAGCATGAGGGGAGTGCCTGGGGAGGGAAGGAGGGACTACATTCAGGGCAGCATTGCTCCGAGTAAGTGCAGCCAGGGCAGAGCGACTCTGGGTAAGTGCAAGGAGGCAGGGGACAGTAGGGTTACAGTTACATCCCCTAAGGGCACGGTTGGCCCGGAGGTAGTGCAGGGGAGACTGATCATGGAGGACCCAGGTACCCAGTGAGACTCTGAGAGTAACCAGGCAACCATTTGGTGCTCGCTGCAGACAGGAGGCCAGCACGGGAGTGAGAGAAAGCAGAGGAAAAAAGGAATGTTTTAAGCTGCTTCTGGAACTTCCGGTGGTCCGGCTCAAGTTTGATAGGGACAGGGAGGCCATTCCAGAGTGAGGCACCTGCAGAGAGAGGAGAGAGATCTACCCCACCCTCGGCCTGGAGAAGCATCTGACCTTGAGAGAGTTGGAGGTAGCTGAGCGAAGGGCTCTAGAAGGAAGGTATTTCGGAAGAGAGAGTTGGATGTAGTACAGCGGCTCCAGCAAGTCTTGCGGACGATGCAGAGGGTCTTGAACTTGATTGTTGCAGCCACCGGGAGCCAGCGGAGAAATGTCAGGGCTCCATTAATGGACCCCTCAAACCTATTGCTTTGGTTTGGCTTGCCTAACCTGACCTTTTCCAGTGCAGCACAGTCTTCAGCTGTACTCCTTTGGGCTTTTGCTAATTTTTTATGAGGAAACTGACACGTCCTTCAGGCTGTCAGTACTGGGAAACTTTGTTTCTCTTAGTCTTTGACTATGTTGCCATTTCTTGGTGACTTTTTATCTATGTGCCTAGTTCGAACTGGTGGCAGCAGTTTACTTTTAAAGTATTTTTACTTTGTTGTTAAGGACCATATCACGTTTATCAGGTTTGGTCCCTGACTGTGGCCAGTGCCGGAAATGGTTGTGCCACAAAGTCTTTTGTTCTGTCCTTTGGCTATGTTGTCCCTTTGCCTTCCCCCAGGGAGGACAGCTCAGGGGCAATGTGCTCGCCTTGGAAGCAAAACGACACAGAGCAACACAGGTTTAATCCCTGTGTCCGCGCTTAGAAACATGTGGTTATTACGCATGTTATAAATAACCTATCATATTATATTCCTTATTTGGGCATGCAGCCTCCTGTGCATCTTTCAAGGGCTCCTGCATGTCACGTGTGCTAGTGTGCTACCCGGGAAGAGGGTTGGAACTGTCTGGTCCCAATCCACACTACGGGTGCCAGTATGTTTGGCAGACCCAATCCCAATACATAATAATTTTCGATTTTGGGATACGAAAAATAATTAACTTATTTGTTTCTTCACAATTGCCCCACAACAAGGGGCACGTGTTTTCCTCAATAAGGTTACAGCTTACGATGAATATTACTGTTTCTTTATTTCATTTTCTTCAATTTCATACTTTCACTTGTTAAGAGTTCATTTGTCAACCAACTGTGACTGTTAACTAACTTATGTTAAAAAAGTTTTTTTCATTACGTATTCTCAATTTTTTTAATGATTCTACACCTAATTCGTGTATGTACCATTTAAACCATTGTTTTTACATGCTGTTACATGTTAGACCTTACTTTTGTATATCATTTTCTGTTTCTTTGATATAAAGCTTTTAATTTGCAATTTCCATAATGTTTATGTCTCATTTTGAAGGAATGACTTTAATTTCTGACTGCATGCAATATCTATGAATTATACTAGATATAAAGGTTTTGGGACCGGATGAATAACTTTAATTTATTCACACCCCATAGGGGCCAACCTTAGATACACCAGGACTTTGCTTTGTTGTAAACAAGTATGTCTGGTAGGCCTGAATGACTGGAACCACCATGGGTCACGATTGGCCCACCCCTGGCGTGCATGCAAGAGAGTAGATCTTCCATTGGCTATCTCAGATTTGAGCACAAAACGAATAAGAGAAGTGGCTCTGCATCCGTTCCAGGTCCACCAGATGAGGTTCACATCAAACTACAAAAGGAGCCATGTATCCTGAAATGAAAGGGCAGACCTGTGGAACCACCAGAGACATGCTGGAAGGTTTGGCCCCCTGCTGTTGTCTCGTTGGACCCTTGCTTCTGCATCGAACCAAGAAGGCCTCTAATGGCACTTCGACCCTTTGAAGTAGTTGGACCAACTACTTTCGGGACCTCATTCTTCTAGCTCCACTGGGTCCCGATTTTGGAGAGTGCACCATGCGATGAGCTTTTGCAGTCCATGTGTCGCCCCGCTGTGGTGGTGGTCACTGTAAGTGCATGCAGACCTGCCCCCGAGATGTGCTGCACTGGAAATGTCTTCCTTTCCATTCTAGCCAAGTCACACATTCCACAAGGCCACCTAGTAGCCATTGCTGGAAGTTCACCTCCAGTTCTGAGCCACAACAGCAAGGCATTACAGGAAAGCACATTTGCACAAATGTAAACCTTTCTCTCAAGGAAATTGTCTTGGTCTACGCTTATAATTATGTTGCCAAACCCAGAGGAAGAGCACATTTTGGGCGGTTTATAACTTCACCGCCCCTGGACGAATCTTCACTAAATGTGCAAAAAAAGTGTATGCCCCCCTCGGATTGATTTTGTGAAGTTTGGTGAGGTTTCATCCAAGGGGGGCAAAGTTTTAGCGGCGGTCCCAAAATCTATGGTTTCCCTCATATACGCAGTGGAAAAAAGATTTTGCTCACGCCTACAGCCCAAACCGCTGGACGGATTTTCACCAAATTCATGGCAGGTGCAGCGGGATGCCCCCGAAAAGGATGCTTTTGTAAATTTGGTGTAAATACCTCCATTGTTTTTTTTTTTTAAAAAACAGCTAAAAAGTAGGTACAAACATTAGTGATATCTGGGTTTGGTCCACAGATGCACTTCCCTATTCGGTCCGCGGACAGACCCCTGATTGGTCCAGTGGGCGTGGCAAGGTCCGTGTGTTAGGACTGATTTTCTATACTCTGGCGTGGTGGACAGATATAGAGAAGGCCAACCTATATCATGACAGAGACAACTCTGGGGAGCTGTAGCCAAACCAGTTCAGGTAGCAGTGACAGGCAAGGTGGTTCTTCCGAGGTGGAGTGCTTGTAAAGGGTCCACAATGAGGTCACACAATGGGAATCACAGATTGTACTTAGGCAGGATGTATAGAAATACATTTATTTATTAATGTCCAAAAGACACTAGGAAAATGACTACTAGCAAGTAAAGTTATCACACAACACTATTAAACTAAATACATGTATTCATTCACTTTGTTATAGGGCATAATACACATCAGAAACTCCTGTGAAGGAAAGGTTAGAATAGTATTATGCACATTAGGTCCACAGAGCTGATCGCAAACTAAAATTGTCCAGCCCTAAATTGTCTGGAGCCTTTTGCCAATAATTCAGGGAAAAGTTCCACAGAAGTTATGAAGCAGGAAACAAATGCTGGTAGGGTTTCTAGGGTCCAGTGAAATGTTCTTAGGGTTAGGGTTCAAGTTATACTAATGCCCGAAAGTAGCCCCAACATTGCACATGCAAGCAAAGGCAAAGCCAATAATGTTAAAATTAAGTTTTATTATAAGCCCATTGACTTATAATGGGAGTATGGAGCAGGTAAGAAGCTCTGTAACTTACCCCCGTAGTCTGATTCTTCTGCAGGTTTGGCAGGACAAATGAAGAGGGTCCGATGTTGCTTTTCCCACAAAACGTCTCAGTCCTCGATTCACAGAGGTTGCAGGTTTGAGCTGATCTCTGGTTGGTGTATTCCACTGTTGCAAGGACTTTCGATGGAAGAATGCATCCAAACACGATGCAGGACCCGTCTCAGGACTGAACTCGAGTCAGGTAAATTATTTTTGATGGTGGTCACCGCAACACGGTAATATAAAAGAACTCAGCAGCCGTGGTCAGACTGTCCCTCCTATCTCGGGTCCCCTCGATGCTAGAAGGTAGTCTTGTAGGGCCAGCTGAGGATCCCCCCGAGTATCCCGCAGGTTTCCCAAAGCAGGTCAGCCACAGGACATTTCCAGGGCACTTCCAAAGGCTTCCTTTGGTAGGGAACCGAGCAGACATCAGGAATGGATGGGCCCTCCACTCCAAGGATCGCAGCTCCTTCGCGGGACTGCTAAAGATCACGAGCAAGACAGGGCTCCTCCAGGACAGCAGCAGAGGTTGGTTGCTAGGCCTCCTTCAGTCAAGTCCCAGGTCTATTCGCGGGTCTCACAGCTGAACAGGATACTTGGCTCATTCAGGTTTCTCCAGGATCTCTGAAGAATGGGTACAGGGGTCCTTTTCTTATCCTAAAAGCCAGGTAAGAGCTGATGCCCTCACTAGCCATTAGCAGGACTGGCCCACACACACACCCCAGCAGTGGTCCAATCAGGACCACTGGCGTGAACATTCATGCATACCACTCAGACACACTGAAACTAGTTTGTGAATTGGGACCAGACAGTCCCAGCCCACATCCTGCTAGCAAACATACACAGCCCTTGAGTAGCCCGCCAAAAGCTCCTGCTTTCCGGGGAGCTGAAAGTCCTTATAAATATATTAAAAAACACAACATTGCATTTGTCAAACTAATGAAACAATCTCTGAGGAGGTGAGGGGTGATGAGGATGGGATGGGATATGGCGGTAAGAAGCCACAAAACGGTTGGTTTTCTACCTCCCAAGTTCGCCAGAACAGTACAGGACTGTCCTGTGATGTTCCCGAACATCTCGAATGTTCGGGGGCATCCATACATATTTTTGCATTACAGGGTTGGTAAAAAGCAGTTTTTGGAGGGCTTATAACTTTGGTGACACTCAATGAAACTGCATGAAATGTTGTGATATCACTCTAGATCTGCCCTTGAATGGTTTGAATGAACGTTTGGTGCTGTTTTGCCAAGAAGAAACAAAATTAGTGGGGGGGGGGTCCCAAAATATTTGAAAGACTTAAACATTTGGTGCCATTTCACGAATCTGCACAAAAGATTGCAAAATGATTGAAGTCCCGGATTTGAATGTTTTTGCAAAATTTGGTGGGATTTTGTGAAGAGGGATCAACATTAGAGGCAGTGGAGCAACTTTGCTGAAAATGTTGGGGGGGACATGACATCTGTAGAAAAGGTGTCCCAGCCAAATGAATGGGGACAAAATGGTGTGCCACATGAAAGGTGGGGGGACAAACACCCCTGTCCGCCCCCTAAAATTACGCCCATGATTAGAGGGGGGAGTTGAACATTTTTAGATGGCTTATAACTCTGTTGCTGTTTGACGAATATGTACAAAAGATTTTAGAAAGATTATAGACGCAACCTTGAATGTTTGTGCAAAGTCTGAATGGATTTTGTCAAGTGGGAGCTATTTCATATGACTATTTTATGTACGTACAGTTTGACACTTTGCAGCAAAGTCATGCAAGGAGCATTGGCAAGGACCTGAAAGCATGGGTTTGTAAATGTGCCTTGTTTTATTTTTTGAAAAGTGTCATAATGTAGCTACAAAAAATAGTGATATAGCTTTGGTGACTGAGGTACAGCCTGTGGCCTTGGGCAGTGGCCAGATTGTCAGAGTCATGGCCAACGGCTACTGGCCATGTCCAGGAGGGACTGGCAATGTTTTTAAAGTGGGCATGTCCACCAGGGACTGGCTATGTGCTAAAGTTTTTCAAAATCGGGATAGGTTTGAATAGAAAATGATTGCATCAACAGATTGCTGTGACTACCGCAGTATACACTCTGAGATAATGCTAACCAGCAGATAATTACTGAGGACGCTGAACCAGGTGCCCACGTGGTTACCAGGCCACCCCTTCAAATCATTAACCACATTTATTTGTGACCATATAGCCCACAATTTACACGCATTGAGAAAGACACTAGTGAGTTCAAACACATGTTGGCTGGCTTCTAACAATGAATATAGCACCAACAATGGTTTTCAAGACTGCTTCATTATGACAATAGTAACTTGTTGAATAACCCAGTATTCAGTTGAACAGGGCTCACTCTCCTACTCAAAACCAAACACGTGAAGAAAGAAGGGGACCTTCACATAGGAACGCCATCAGCAGCAGCAGGGTCATCTGTTTAAAGGACTAGATGAAGCACAGTGCTCCACCCATTCCACCGCCCTGCAATTACTTGATAATCGTGTACTCTGATTTGATTATTGGGGCATGCAGCAGGGCCGAATCCCTAGATTTGAATGGGAAAAAAATATTTTGCTTGCGGCTACAGCCTGAAGTGCTGTATTGAATTACAACAAACTTGTGCAAGGAGCATTAGCAAGGACCTGAAAGCATGGCTTTTGCAAATCTGTTTTGTTTTTTATTTTTCCAAAGTGTCCAAATGTAAGTACAAAAAATAGTGATATAAGTTTGGTGCATGGACAATGAGCCTGGCCCTCAGCAAGGCTGAATGCCTACTCTGCGTTACTTATTGGGGCGTGCAGCATAGCCGAAGCTCTAGGTTTAAACGGAGAAAAATAATTCTGCGCTCGGCGTTAGCCCGGAGTGCTGGGTGGGATTGCAGCAAACCTGCACGAGGAGAATCAGCGAGGACATGAAAGGATGCTTTTGCAAATCTGTCCTGTGTTTTATTTTTTTGAAAGATCGAAACGTAAGTACAACAAAATATTGATATAACTTTTCTTCTGTGAGCAGTGGCACAAAAAATAGTGATATAAGTTTGGTGAATGGACAATGGGCCTGGTGCTTGGCAAGGAAGAATGCCTACTCAGATTTACTTATCGGGGCATGCGGCATGGCCGAGGCTCTAGCTTTAAATGGGAAAAGAAAGCCTTCTTACGGCTGCTGCCCGGAATGCCAGACGGGATTGCAGCAAACGTGTGCAAAGAGCATTAGCATGGACCTGAAAGGATGTTTTTTTTCTTCAAATCTGTACTGTGTTTTACATTTTTGAAAGTGTCAAAACGTAAGCACAAACCATAGTAATATAACTTTTCTGTTGTGGACAGTGGGTGTGACCCTTGGCAAGGACAAATGTCTACTGTAATTCGCATATTGGGGTATGCGGCATTGCCGAAGCCCATGCCCCATGGATTGTGGGGACTGGTTGTGCAAGCCATGATTACTGGACATTGGTTACATTATGAGGGTATAGTGGGCACTGAAATAGGATGCTGCGTAGCTGCAGTGTATAAGGGGTAGTCGAGCCTTATGCCCTAGGCAGTTGAAGAATGACTCGCATCCCCAGCATACACTGCTGATAATGGTTCACATAAGTATGCGTTGATAAAAATATGTTTGTTAAACGAGATGTATAGTTCTATCATATATTAAAAGAGGAATTTTTAATAAGTTATATTTAGTGATGTAAAATTATGAAACATTTTCACTTAGAAAAACATATCCAATTGATAGAAAAAACATTGTTAAAGTGATGTTACGGTTACAATGTAACCCACCCCTGGGACTCCTGTGCCCCAGCAGTTAGCTAGTGACCTTCCACCTCGGCATCCCTTGGCACTTTCCTCTTGGGCTCCCATGAGCACTTGTCTGTCCGTACTGGCCCTTCTTTCACTGCTCAATGCACGTGTGCATTTATAGGAGCACTGTGTAAAATGTGTTGGTATAAGCATGGGAAATGCAGATGCAAAAGATGTGTAGAACTTTGTTTAGTGTCAGCTGGTGGGTTGAAGTTTAATATATTGATGGGTTATATGTAGAGTATTTCTAAGTGATTGGTGGGTACATGTGTGGATGGTTTAAAGCAGGCAATGAGGGAGTGTTACAAACTTGACAGAAAAAAGAGTAGAAGGGCTGTTTTGTGTGATGGCGGGCATGTGCAATCCAGGTTTTCTAATAAGGCATGGGCTAGACAGGGGAATGCGGAGACTGTGGATATTTATAAACTGCAATGCATTATGGTGTTTATTGTAGGCTAGAGAGAAGAATTTCAGACAGAAATGTGTTCCTGTGTTTTTTTTTCTAGTATACAATAGTTCATTATTCCCATTAGAAGACTAGAAAATGCGATTGGGAATGTTGGAGAATCTTATTGAATCTAAATACTTCACTGACAAATGTAAAGTTGATGGCGTCTATATGCTTATTTTGTTAGCTCTATGTTTTAACCCTGAAAGGTGGTTCCTAAAGGAACCTTTCTTTATGTTTTGAGTTTTTTTGTTGGGGAGGTCAGAAAGTAAGGGGAGGGAAATGAGGGAAGGGGCAGCAAGCACTAATGTGGAGGGGCAGGTGGACAGGGGAAGATGTTGTGCGTGTGTTACATCTAAGGTAGGGGGCAATGTTTCTCATGCTCCTTGATTACAGCTTCAAACGCATTTTGAAAATTGCTCCCCCTGCAAGAGTACTATTGTCTTCGAAAGATATGGATCAACAGCCTCTTTTATTGCTTGCAAGGTAGCTGGTGGGATGTTGTGTCCCACAGAAGTAGGCTGTGGGGTTACAGTATTGGTTGAGGAAGATGATGTAGAGGAAGGCAGCTTACTACTTCCTAAGACAGGAACATCCTTTCTGAGAGCATTTGGTGGTTGGATTTGGTGTGGCGGTGCATGGAGGTGGTACCGTAGGAGTAGTGACAAGGTTATCCACAGCTGAGTACAATGTTGCACTTCACTTGGTAGCTTTAGCCTTTGGTACATTTCCAACAGTGGTAAAGCACTGTCACACTTATGATTCTTTCTGAGTGCTAGAGGTAGGCACTTCCTATACCTCATCTTCATGGTCATCTTCATTTGTCTTTGGAAGCATTGTGCTTCTTTTGTTGTGTAGGTCCTCCAGCTGGTGATGGTGGTGGATCTTGGGGTGCAGGCATGACAATAGCTGGTGCCATTTCTAAGATAAATAGCAGTTTTTCTAATATTCTTCCAGGTATGTGCGGTGTGCTAGCTTGTTAATGGACAATGAGTAAGAATAGGTCATGAACCATACATTCATTTAGGGATGGGACACCTATAGATCAGCTGTGGACCATTCTCAGAAGGGCAACCTCTAGATTAGTCGTGGACCATACATTAATTTGCAGATAGGACACCTATAGATCAGCTGTGGACCATTCTCAGAAGGGCAACCTCTAGATTAGTCGTGGACCATACATTAATTTGCAGATAGGACACCTATAGATCAGCTGTGGACCATTCTCAGAAGGGCAACCTCTAGATTAGTCGTGGACCATACATTAATTTGCAGATAGGACACCTATAGATCAGCTGTGGACCATTCTCAGAAGGGCAACCTCTAGATTAGTCGTGGACCATACATTAATTTGCAGATAGGACACCTATAGATCAGCTGTGGACCATTCTCAGAAGGGCAACCTCTAGATTAGTCGTGGACCATGCATTAATTTGCAGATAGGACACCTATAGATCAGCTGTGGACCATTCTCAGAAGGGCAACCTCTAGATTAGTCGTGGACCATGCATTAATTTGCAGATAGGACACCTATAGATCAGCTGTGGACCATTCTCAGAAGGGCAACCTCTAGATTAGTCGTGGACCATACATTAATTTGCAGATAGGACACCTATAGATCAGCTGTGGACCATTCTCAGAAGGGAAACCTCTGCTGTGGACCATTCTCAGAAGGGAAACCTCTTGATTAGTCGTGGACCATACATTCTTTTGTGTTAGGGAGATTTCTCATTCTATGGCTAATTTCCTGAACCTATAGAGTTCCCCAGCAGCTTTGCTGGATTTGAAGGGTGTGTTTCTTTTTACCTCCTAAGAGTGAGACTCTTTTTCCCACTCTTAGGCATTTTTTGCTATGTGTGTTCTAGACTATTTTTGTGGTTAATGCCTATGGAGTTTCTCTCCCCTCCATAGGAACCATCTTTATTCACTGTGTTACACAGCACCCTCTGTGCAGTAACACAGGGGTGTTGTAGCGACCCCCAAACATAGACTCCATACCCTGGGACTGACTACTGTCTCCCAGGGCATGTAAAGTCCCAATTGACTTAACTAGTCAATTGTTATGAACTAAACCAGTACAAACCATTTTACTATGGAGGTACTGGAAAGGGTTAATATTTTTTCCCGTATGCTCATTTTCGAGAGGGTACCGTACAGTTCCTCTCTCAAAATTTTCTGGCTGGTGGCAGTGGTTACTACTGTAAATATTCAACCGCGAATATTTCCCTATGGGATTCTCATTGGTCGAGGCTACCACTTTTTCTGACAGCTTCTAACATACCGCCGGTGTATTCTTCACTTTACGCCGGAAGGTTTTTATTGCCAGAACTTTAATATAACTTCTTTCTTGTGTCTTTCTCTAAACTGCTAACCCAGGTCAGGGATCCTTTGTTCGTCCTTTTGACAGGCTTCTACCAAGAAGCCCTCCTTGCGGTGCCACTTAATCTGGGGTGGGTCCATTATATGGGAGAGGGAGTAGGACCCCTGGACAGGGTTGCCTCAGCAACCCATGTCGCACTCTATCCTGATAGGCTGGAGGGTCTCCCGCCAAGATGACGACTCCACTGTGTGAGCGACAGGTAGGCTGTATGAATGGAGATATTTTTTCATAAAAGCAGGGTCCTGAGGACTGGAAGAGCAAGACGTCGCCACTGGAATTAAGAAGCCGAAGAGGAGAGAAGCCAAAGACATCTGCACGACTAAACCACCGGTGAAGCTCTGCTGCAGCGTCTCACCACTTTTCTCCACACGACGAGAGAAGATCTTCACCTGCAAGAGCCTTCTACCCTTGAGCTGGTGGGGCCAACCAGTTTGCCAACCACCTTCCCGGACCTGCCTTTGTCGAATCTCTCGTACCCAGTACTCAGAGGCTGGATAGCCAGGCACCAGTCCACCCGGACTGCGATTTAAAGGAGCGTACCTTTAATTCATCGGGCAGCACCGTGCCTGGTTTCATCCCTGGGTAGTGCAGTAACTCGAACCTTCCTCCACGACGAGAGCCTCTCTTCCTCTGCTGGATCACCCAAACTGCAGGAGCTACCAGGAACAACCGACACCGCAGGAGCCACTTCTGCATTTAAAGGTACATTGTTCCGCCAGGCCGCCCTTTCTTCGCGGTACCACTAAAGGTGTTTTAAATTCTTTACCTACCTGTTGGGTTGGCCGCCCCTCTCTCTTAACATTGTCTTTTCAACTTATGCATCCAACTCTTCAAAATCGTTAACCAAAGACATGACTGCAGCTAAGAGAACATTTTGTTCCTGGGCCCTTGTTCTGTACCAACTGACTTTGGCACAGGCCTACTGACTCTGGTCACATTTGTTAGACCTGCTTTCTTTAGATTGATTTTCATCTAGAACTTTGTGGTGCACCTAATTCTTACAACTACCTTCTCCTTCCCATTTTTAAACCTTGTGAAATGCCATTTTGCTCAGTTTTCATTTAAGTATTGCCTATACCGATGCACTGTCTTGCTTAAACTGGCCCACAAACTCATGGGAAGTGTTGCTAGGGTGTGTAGGAAATTATTTCTGAATAACTGGCGTTTTCCCTCCCCTGTAAGGAATTGTTAGAGTATCCCTTTTGTGTAGTTTTCACTGTGCCATTTTGCTCAGTTTTCACTCTGGTTCAATTGGTCAACAATTTAACTTGGGAGTGTGTTTATTTTTCCCTTGACTTAATTTAACTTCTTGGTGACTGTGATACATGTGTTTTATTAGAAGTGTATCAAATAAATATATAT
The DNA here is from genome assembly GCF_040938575.1 of Ambystoma mexicanum. Classification (NCBI taxonomy): domain Eukaryota; kingdom Metazoa; phylum Chordata; class Amphibia; order Caudata; family Ambystomatidae; genus Ambystoma; species Ambystoma mexicanum. Next base: position 29,083,725 of record NC_090931.1, read on the forward strand.
ATTCTTTTTGATACAAAGCTTTAGTCAGTGTTTTCTTGTCCCATAGTGCTGTAGTCCTATTGCGTAAACCTTGAATACTGCTCATCTCACTCTTGAGATAAGTCTGACTGCTCAGCCACAGCTACCAACTAAATCTTTGTGGTATGGACTGATACCAAAGGGGATTTATTGCTCTCACCTGTAGTCCTAAACTTGTGTAGTGCTCCCTAAGGGAACAGCCCAGGATTCTGCCTAACATTTTGCAGAAAGGAAATCTTTAGATTTGCCGTAAACTATACATACATTTGCACAAGGGAAACCTCTAGATTTGCTGTAGACCATACATTCTTTTACAGTGGGGAAACCTTGAGCTAAGCCGTGGACCATACATTAATTTGCAGAAGGGAAATCTTGTTGTGGAGGAGCAACTGAATGCCCCTGCAGGAAGTCCCGCCCCCCCACTGCCTGTAGGTTGGAAGCTAGAAATCATGCCATGCATCACACCAGTGGTTGTGCCTATTCCGTGGAGAACCTTCGAGAAAAGGTATCTATTAAGAAAACACTATCTGGTGTATTCCAGAAGAGATGATAATCTCTTGGAAGAAGTCCCCGAAGGGACATGAAAATGGAGAAAAGAGAAGCTGGTGACGTCACAAGAAGTAAGTGTGACGTACTAAGAAGATTGGCTGAAGAAAGGAATGTATAGACTGTATAGAAATCGATGGCAAAGTAAAGGATCAAGAAAGTCTTCATGAGCAAAAAGAAGATTGCATGTGTGAGACGCACTGCAGAGAATCCAAGATGTTCAATAACTGTTCAGATACAGCAACACAAGTAGACTAAGTAATCATAAAGGCTGGCTATACGTAGTGAATAGACTGCAGGCGATGCCACCATTATATAGAAGATGGACGTTGATGCAACAATACTAGTAAGCTCAAGTCTGCAGAGAAAGAAGGACCAAGAGCTGAAGCTGTGTCGCAGCAAGAAAAGCAGCTAAGAATCATGGAAGAACCAAGAAGGACTGTCTGACCTGGTGTCAAGGGCTGGGGCAGCCAAGAACCGGTTATCTATTCTCAAAGGCAGTAAATGTGAGAAGCAACATAACTCCTCATTAAAGTTGCAAAGATAGAACACCATGAGTGCCACGTTTAATAATCCAAGACAATTAAATGCTGAAAATCAGGCTGAAGTATGGTCTCCTGTCACTTGAGTCAAGGATAGAAAAGGTAGTGGCCATGCAGACCAGAACATTGACAAACAGGTGCTCACACTCCCTTTTACTCCCAAGAGAAGAGAAACTACTGAAGGCCAAATTCAAAGGCAATCTTCATGCCATAGAGCAGGAGTGGTGAGGGATGTAGGGCTAATTGGGAGGGGAGACCCAGTCAAATGCACCTCCTAGTACCTGTAGTCTGGGCTTACATGCTGCTAGTGAATTGAATGTTCCCAGAAGGGTACAAGACTGCTAACCAACTATAAAGGGCCATATAAAGAAAGGCCTTATAGTCTGAGATCCAACAGTATACTGTGTACTTAATAACTTTTGAGGATGGCTTGCACTAGCGGCAGGCTTAAGTTGTCCTCCTGATTGTAGAGACACAATCCCAACCCGATCCCTTATAGAAAGCATACTTAGATGTTTCCCTTAGTCCAACCACAACTCCCCTTAGGTTTGTCTTATTTGCCACGTAGTATGACGTCACTTATGACAAGTTTTTAGTCTAAAGCTGTGTTGTTTATGTGAAACATTTGCGAGAATTTAAGCGAACGTCTGTTGATGTCGTTGTATCTCCCTGTTTTAGACAATTGATATTAAACAGTCAGAGGAGACTTTTGCCAAACCTCCTGAGTCAGTGTTATTATTTAGTGCATGAGTTACTCTGCATCCCATCCGTGCATGATATGTTACTAATTAAGGACCTCATGTTCATCTAGATTACCCATGGTCCATACATGCTTTCACAGAAGGGAAACCTCTAGATTTGCCATGGTCCATACATGCTTTCACAGAAGGGAAACCTTGAGATAAGCCGTGGACCATACATTAGTTCGCAACAGGGAAACCTCTAGATTAGTCATGGACCATACATTTATTTGCAAAAGGAAACCCTCAAGATTAGCCCTGGTCTATACATGCTTTCACAGAAGGGAAACCTTGAGATAAGCCATGGACCATACATTAATTCGCAACAGTGAAACCTCTAGATTAGCCGTGGTCCATACATTCATTCGCAGAAGGGAACCCTCTAGATTAGCTGTGATACATACATTCATTCACAGAAGGGAAACCTCTAGATTACCTGTGGACCATAAATTCTTTCACAGAAGGGAAACCTCGAGATAAGCCATGGGCCATACATTCATTCGCAGTAGGGAAACCTCTAGATTATCTGTGGACCATACATTAATTCGCAACAGGGAACCTCTAGATTAGCGGAGGTCCATACATTCATTCACAGAAGGGAAACCTCTAGATTAGCTGTGGTACATGCATTCATTCGCAGAAGGGAAACCTTTAGATTAGCCGTGGACCATACATTCTTTCACAGAACAGAAACCTCAAGCTTAGCTGTGGTCCATACATTCATTTGCAGATGGGAAACCACTAGATCAGCTGAGGACCATACATTAATTTGCGGAAAGAAAAGCTCTTGATCAGCCTTGGACCATGCATTCATTCACAGAAGGGAAATCTCTAGATTAGCCGTGGTCCATACATTCATTCGCAGACAGGAATTCTCTAGATTAGCTGTGGTTCTTACATTCATTCACAGAAGCGAAACTTCTAAATTAGCCGTGGTCCACACATTCATTCACAGATGGAAACCTCTTGATCAGCCATGAACCATGTATTAATTTGCAGAAGGGAAACCTCAGGATTACCTGTGGACCATGCAGAAGGGAAACCTCTAGATTAGCTGTGGTATATGCATTCATTCACAGAAGGGAAACCTCTAGATTACCTCTGGACCCTAAATTCTTTCACAGAAGGGAAACCTCTAGATTTGCCATGGTCCATCCATTCATTCACAGAAGGGAATCCTCTAGATTAGCTGTGGTACATGCCTTCATTCTTAGAAGGGAAACCACTAGATTAGCTGTGGTCCATACATTCATTCGCAGATGGGAAACCTCTATATTAGCCGTGGTCCATACATTCATTCACAGAGGGGAAACCTCTATATTAGCCATGGTCCATAAATTCATTCGCAGATGGGAAACCTCTAGATCAACCATGGACCATACATTAATTTGCAGAAGGGTAAGGTCTTGATCAGCCGTGGACCATACATTCATTCACAGAAGGGAAACCTCTAGATTAGCTGTGGTCCATACATTCATTCACAGAAGGGAAACCTCTAGATTAGCCATGGTCCATACATTCATTAGCAGAAGGGAAAACTCTAGATTAACCATGGTCCATACGTTTATTCACAGATGGGAAACCCCTAGATCAGCCGTGGACCATACATTAATATGTGGAAGGGAAACCTCTAGATTGGCTGTGAACCATATATTGTTTCACAGAAGGGAAACCTTGACATAAGCCATGGACCATACATCCATTTTAGAAGGGAACCCTCTAGATTAGATGTGGTACATGCATTCATTCGCAGATGGGAAACCTGCAAATTAGCCGTGGTCCACACATTCATTCGCAGATGGGAAACCTCTAGTTCAGCCGTGCGCATACATTAATTTGTGGAAGGCAAAGCTCTTGATCAGCTGTGGACCATACATTCATTTGCAGAAGGGAAACCTATAGATCACCTGTGGACCATACAATGTTTCACAGAAGGGAAACTTTGTGGTAGGCAATGGACGATACATTCATTTGCAGAAGGGAAACCTCTAGATTAGCTGAAGTCCATACATTAATTCGCAGAGGGGAATCCTCTATATTAGCAGTGGACCACACATTCATTTGCAGAAGGGAATCCTCTAGATTAGCTGTGGTCCATACATTCATTCGCAGAAGGGAATCCTCTAGATTAGCTGTGGTCCATACATTCATTCGCAGAAGGGAATCCTCTAGATTAGCAGTGGACCACACATTCATTTGCAGAAGGAAATCCTCTAGATTAGTGGTGGTCCGTACATTTATTTGCAGAAGGGAACCCTCTAGATTAGCCGTGATCCATACATGCTTTCACAGAAGGGAAAACTTGAGATAAGCTGTGGACCATACATTAATTCGCAACAGGGAAACCTCTAGATTAGCCGTGGTCCATGCATTAATTCGCAGAAGGGAACCCTCTAGATTAGCTGTGGTACATAAATTCTTTCACAGAAGGGAAACCTCAAGATAAGCCATGGACCATACATCCATTAGCAGAAGGGAAACCTCTAGATTTGCCATGGACCATACATTAATTCGCAGTAGGGAAACCTCTAGATTACCTGTGGACCAAAAATGTATTTGCACAGGGAACCTCTAGATTAGCTGAGGTCCATACATTCATTCACTGAAGGGAAGCCTCTAGATTAGCTGTGGTACATGCATTCATTCGCAGAAGGGAAACCTTTAGATTAGCCGTGGACTAAACATTCTTTCACAGAACAAAAATCTCTAGATTAGCCATGGTCCATACATTCATCTGCAGATGGGAAACCACTAGATCAGTCGAGGACCATACATTCATTCGCAGAAGGGAAATCTCTAGATTAGCCGTGGTCCATACATTCATTCACAGAAGTGAAACCTCTAAATTAGCCGTGGTCCACACATTCATTCGCAGATGGAAACCTCTTGATCAGCCATGGACCATGCATTCATTCACAGAAGGGAAACCTCTAGATTAGCTGTGGTACATGCATTCATTCACAGAAGGGAAACCTCTAGATTAGCTGTGGTACATACATTCATTTGCAGAAGGGAAACCTCTAGATTAGCTTTGGTACATGCATTCATTCACAGAAGGGAAACCTCTAGATTATCTGTGGTACATACATTCATTTGCAGAAGGGAAACCTCTAGATTACCTGTGGACCATAAATTCTTTCACTGAATGGAACCCTCTAGATTTGCCATGGTCCATCCATTCATTCACAGAAGGGAATCCTCTAGATTAGCTTTGGTACATGCCTTCATTCTTAGAAGGTAAACCTCTAGATTAGCTGTGGTCCATACATTCATTTGCAGATGGGAAACCTCTATATTAGCCATGGTCCATACATTAATTCACAGATGGGAAACCTCCAGATCAGCCATGGACCATAAATTAATTTGCAGAAGGGTAAGCTCTTGATCAGCCGTGGACCATACATTCATTCGCAGAAGGGAAACCTCTAGATTACCTGTGGACCATGCAGAAGGGAAACCTCTAGATTAGTTGTGGTACATGCATTCATTCACAGAAGGGAAACCTCTAGATTACCTGTGGGCCATAAATTCTTTCACAGAAGGGAAACCTCTAGATTTGCCATGGTCCATCCATTCGTTCACAGAGGGGAATCCTCTAGATTAGATGTGGTACATGCCTTCATTCTTAGAAGGGAAACCTCTAGATTAGCTGTGGTCCATACATTTATTCGCAGATGGGAAACCTCTATATTAGCCATGGTCCATACATTAATTCGCAGATGGGAAACCTCTAGATCAGCCATGGACCATACATTAATTTGCAGAAGGGTAAGCTTTTGATCAGCCGTGGACCATACATTCATTCGCAGAAGGGAAACCTCTAGATTACCTGTGAACCATATATCCATTTGCAGAAGGGAATCCTCTAGATTAGCTGTGGTCCATACATTCATTCGCAGAAGGGAACCCTCTAGATTTTCCATGGTCCATGCATTAATTCGCAACAGAGAACCTCTAGATTAGCTGAGGTCCATACATTCATTCGCAGAAGGGAATCCTCTAGATTAGCTGTGGTCCATACATTCATTCGCAGAAGGGAAACCTCTAAATTAGCTGTGGTTCATACATTCATTCGCAGAAGGGAATCCTCTAGATTAGCTGTGGTCCATAGATTCATTCGCAGAAGGGAAAACTGTAGATTAACCGTGGTCCATACGTTTATTCGCAGATGGGAAACCCCTCAATCAGCCGTGGACCATACATTAATTTGCGGAAGGGAAACCTCTAGATTGCCTGTGAACCATACATTGTTTCACAGAAGGGAAACCTTGAGATAAGCCATGGACCATACATCCATTTTCAGAAGGGAAACCTCTAGATTAGCTGTGGTACATGCATTAATTCGCAGATGGGAAACCTGCAAATTAGCCATGGTCCACACATTCATTCGCCGATGGGAAACCTCTAGATCAGCCATGCGCATACATTAATTTGGGGAAGGCAAAGCTCTTGATCAGCTGTGGACCATGCATTCATTTGCAGAAGGGAAACCTATAGATCACCTGTGGACTATACAATGTTTCACAGAAGGGAAACCTTGTGGTAGGCCATGGACGATACATCAATTTGCAGAAGGGAACCCTCTAGATTAGCTGAGGTCCATACATCCATTTGCAGAAGGGAAACCTCTAGATTAGCTGTGGTCCATACATTCATTTGCAGAAGGGAAAGCTCTAGATCAGCTGTGGACCTGACATTCCTTTCCAGCAGAAATACCTCTCAAACCTCCATGCCTTCAAAATGTATGCACACCTGTCTGGTCATGTGATACAGCATTTGCTCTACTTGCCTGTTTATCATCAGTCGAAAACAATGGCATCTGGGTGACTATGGCTGTCAGATCTTCGTTACATTGATTTAACTTCTTATTTATTATCATTATTAGGGTATTAATTGAGCATGGACCCAGCTTCAGGAAGCAACAGAGCTCTTAACAATCATAGGGGGAAGAACAAAGTGAGGGAAGCAGAGAAAAAGGGAGGGAAGTGCTAACAGGTGTGGGTGAGGGGGGGCGGGTAATTGGCAGCAAGGGATCTATAAGGAACCAGGGGAGGAAACAATGAGGAGTAGATCACCGAGTCTCAGGTAGGGTTGGGAAGTGGAGGGTGTGTGGACCTAGGTGTTAGGGAGGATTCATTCCCTGGAGAGGTGGGCCTTGAGCTCCTTCTTGAACTGTAGAAGTCAGGTGGACAGTTGGGCATTAATGGAGAGGAGGTTCCAGAGTCGTGCGTGTACTCAGAGAAGGCCTGTCCTCCGGTTCATTCCTTCCTGCACCAGCCGCGTTAAAGTCTGCACATGTTCTTACTTCTGGTGGATCCCAGCCTGCAGAGATGATGAGTCTCTCAGTGAGTTCAAGTCTGCACATGTTCTTACTTCTCGTGGATCCCAGGCCTGCAGAGATGATGAGTCTCTCAGTGAGTTCCAGTCTGAACATGTTCTTACTTCTGGTGGATCCCAGCCTGCAGAGATGATGTGTCTCTCAGTGAGTTCAAGTCTGCACATGTTCTTACTTCTCGTGGATCCCAGGCCTGCAGAGATGATGAGTCTCTCAGTGAGTTCCAGTCTGAACATGTTCTTACTTCTGGTGGATCCCAGCCTGCAGAGATGATGAGTCTCTCAGTGAGTTCAAGTCTGCACATGTTCTTACTTCTGGTGGATCCCAGGCCTGCAGAGATGATGAGCCTCTTAGTGAGGTGGCTTGGGGACTTTAGGGTGGCAGATTTGAAGATGATACAGGCTTGCAGCGGGAGCCAACACAGTTAAATGAGGGTTGTGGTGATGTTGTCAAATTTGCAGAGTGCTTTGATGAGTCTTGCTACACCATGCAAGACACATTTCAGGGGTACCAGGGTAATCGCTAGGCCTTCCAAAAGGGCATTGCCACCATTCAGTTGGGAGAGGACCAAGGCTGGCACAGTGGATCTGAAGTTGTTTTCTGAGATGAAGGTCTTGATTTTCTTCAGGAGCGAAAGGTTGTGTCTTCCTTGATTTGCGCTGTTTGAAGGAGAGGTGTCTGTCGATGTTGAACCCAAGGGACTTGCTCATGTGGCCTAGCTGGGCTGTGGAGCTCTCAAGGTTTATAGCAGAGACCCAGCGCTGGATGTCAGGGCGTCCAGCGTTGTTGGTCAGGAGTAGGAAGTCAGTCTTCTTTGCACCACTTGCTAAAGGCCCCCCCATTCTCTTTCAGACCCACCAGAGTGCCAAGAGACCATGCCAATGGTGGCGCAGCGTAGTCTACAACACAATAACATAGCATAGCTACAGCCTTCATAAAGTGGAGAGCACCACTGCTCTTGCCGACTCCGGCCTGCTTCCGTCATGCGTGTAACTTCATTGTTAAAGGCGAGAGCAGCTGACAGCTTATCATGGCGAGAGGGAGTCATCCAGCGGAAACAAGAATAATCTCCAACTAAGAAATCTGTATTTAACTATAAACCCAATTATCTACTATTTCAATTTGCCTCAACTAAATACACCACCTTTGGAAAAAGACCTTGGTTCTAGGATACCTCACAAGAACAGTTACAAAAATAGGACAAACACTATCTTCCTTTTTTTCTCCTGATGAACCATTACAAATGATAATGGGGAAACACGTGTTGAGAAAGTGAATTTGTTAAAAGGGTGTGAAATTAACACCAAGCTCATGGAAATTTTGCTTATGAAAAATGGTTATAAGTAAAATAAACTGGAATCAAGAACAAGAATTGAATGGTTCTTCATTGACTCACCAACAACTCATAAGTTTTGGTAAACTTTAAACAGGAATTGTCGCAATGGAGTGATATTATTCCCATATCGGTTAATTTAAGTTAAATGATTAAACACTCTGACTGCACTAGGCCTGATGGCCCTCACTCAGAGCAGGTGGCAGCCGAAGACCCTCTCGCTTTCCTGTCTGTGAATGCAACGCTGGTTTCCACAGGAGAAGGTAGGGGAGGAGTAGGGGGTGTCTCTCGGGGGTGTCTCTTTATTCCTGACCCTGGGATTGTACTCTCTCGCTGCACCCTGGCAAGGAAGGAGCAGGTCGTTTTCGCGGAAAGTGGCATGAGAGCCAAGCCGGGAGGCAGGGGGCGGGGGCGGCCTTCACTTCGATCAGTACAAAGCTCTCTTGTGGAGACAAGGAACTGAGAAGCTGCACCGCGTGGGATCCAGCCTAGAACAGGCTCTAAAATTACACCAGCCTCTTTCTAAGAGCGTTGCAAATCAGGAAGAAGCCTGTAAAAAAAACAAACAAAAAAAAAAGAACCCTAGACACGGCCACTTCCGGAGGATGGAGAGAGAGGAGGGAGGAAGGGCAGATCAGAAGTGATGAAAAGTGGCAAAGAGAGACACAGGCTGGCGGGGTGGGGGGGGAGTCATAGATACGAGTGATCAGTGAACAAGGGAGGGAAAGAGAGGAAGAGAGAAGGGTAGAGAAAAAGTGTGGGAGAGATAGAGAGGGTAGAGAGAAGAGAGAGAGGATTGGGAGAGAGGGAGTATAGAGAGAGAAGAGAGTGGGAAAATGGTGGAGAGAGAGGGGGAGACCGCAAGATCACAGAGAGAGAAGAGTGCTTTAGAGAGAGGAAAGAGAGAGACAGGAGAGAGAGCACAGAGAGAAACGGCGGCGAGAGAGAAAGATGGAGAGGGGGGGAGAGAGGAGAGAAAGAAGAGAGAGAGAAGGGAGGGAGAGAGAGAAGAGGGAGAGAGAGAGAGAGAGAGAAGAGAAGGGGGAGGGAAAAGGAAATACAGAGAGAGAAGAGAACGGGAAAGGATGGAGAGAGGGGGAGATAGCAAGAGCACAGTGAGAGAAGAGTGCTTTAGAGAGAGGAAAGAGAGAGACGGGAGAGAGAGAAAGATGGAGAAGGGGGGAGAGAGGAGAGAGATAAGAGGGAGAGAGGAGTGAGTGAGAGAGAAAAAAGTGTGAGAGAGACTGAAAGAGAGAAAAAAGAGAGGGAGGAAGAAAAAAGAGGAAATACAGTGACAGAAGAGAGCGGGAAAGGGTGGGGGCACTCTTATGTCAGGGAGGGAGGACTTTGAGGTGGGGAAGGAGTGTAGAAAGGCACTCTAATGTCGGGGAGGGAGGACCTTGAGGTGGGGAAGGAGTGTAGAAAGGCACTCTAATGTCGTGGAGGGAGGACTTTGAGGTGGGGAAGAAGTGTAGAAAGGCACTCCAATGTCGGGGAGGGAGGATTTTGAGGTGGGGAAGGAGTGTAGACAGGCACTCCAATGTCGGGGAGGGACGGCTATGAGGTGGGGAAGGAGTGTACAAAGGTACTCTAATGTCAGGGACGGGGGACTTTGAGGTGGGGAAGGGTGTAGAAAGGTACTCTAATGTCAGGGAGGGAGGACTTTGAGGTGGGGAAGGAGTGTAGAAAGGCAGTCTAATGTCAGGGAGGGAGGACTTTGAGGTTGGGAAGGAGTGTAGAAAGGTACTCTAATGTCGGGGAGGGAGGACTTTGAGGAGGGGAAGGAGTGTAGAAAGTTACTCTAATGTCAGGGGGAGAGAGGACTTTGAGGTGGAAAAGGAGTGTAGAAAGGCACTCCAATGTCAGTGAGGGAGGACTTTGAGGTGGGGAAGGAGTGTAGAAAGGCACCTGGAGTGTAGAAGGGCACTCTAATGTCAGGGACGAAGGCTTTAAGGTGGGGAAAGAGTGTACTTGGGCACACTAGAGTTAGGGAGGGATAGGCGCCATGGAGGAGCCTAGCAGGGGACTGGGCAGTCACAAAAGGAGAGGTGTTGGGTGGGCAAGAAATGTGCAAGTGACACTCCTTCCAGGGAATGAGGGATATGAGGCGGGGAAGGAGTGTAAGATAACTGCGCCCATCTGGGTACCCTGTGCACTATATCAGCGGACCGTAGTCCAAAGGCTAATTGTAAGAGCAGTATATTGGCATGGGTGGCGCGATTCGCTGTGTGCACTATGTGTTGTCCCTTCTGGTGCATGAAAGTCAAGACCCACGAGGAAAGCAGAGCAGGAACATTCATGAACGCACATGCCAACTCACAGCACTGCCCTACTGTGCATACCCCCACTCTGCTCTCGAGCTAGGTCCCCAATGCTAGCTGCCCAAACTCTGTACAGCGCCACGCTGCTCCTGAGCACGCGCATGCCAACTCACAGCACTGCCCTAGTGTGCCTACCACCACTCTGCTCTCGAGCTAGGTGCCCAATGCTAGCTACCCAAACTCTGTACAGCGCCACGCTGCTCCTGAGCACGCGCATGCCAACTCACAGCACTGCCCTATGTGGCAGCCCACACTCTGTACAGCGCTACCTTGTACAGCGCTACCCTGCTCTCGAGCAGGTGCATGCCAACTCAGAGCACTGCCCTACTGTGCCTACCCCCACTCTGCTCTCGAGCTAGGTGCCCAATGCTAGCTACCCAAACTCTGTACAGCGCCACGCTGCTCCTGAGCACTCGCATGCCAACTCACAGCACTGCCCTACTGTGGCAGCCCACACTCTGTACAGCGCTATCTTGTACAGCGCTACTCTCGAGTACGTGCATGCCAACTCAGAGCACTGCCCTACTGTGTTTATGTTTATGTTTAGGTTTTTGAATTTATATAGCTCGCCAGGTACCCGAGGGTTTAAGGGCACTGAACATAGAAACAAGTGACTGACAAGAAAAACATAAAAGTAGCTGGCAGATCATAGCCGTGAGTTCAAGAGAGGACCATGTCATTTGAAGGCAGGATCAGAATTTAGGAAAAGAGAAGTTTTCAACCCTTTCTTAAAAACCTCAGTAGATGCGGTGACCCTCAAAGAAGGAATAAGGGAGTTCCATGTCTGGGGAGCTGCAGAGATAAAATCAGCATCCCTAGACTTCTTGGTCTTAAGACATGGAACATTAAGAAGATTCGACTCATCGGATCTGAGGGTTCTGATGCTTTTCTTGGGGATGATAATTTCTTTCAGATAGGCGGGCATAATTCCATGAACACATTTATGTGTAATGAGAAGTAACCTGAAATAGACCCTAGCCTGAACAGGAAGCCTTCTACGTGCTTCCGACACGTGGTCTCTTTTCGCAAGACGTTAAACAACTCTTACGGCTCCATTTTGTATGACCTGGAGATGATGAAATTCTGATAGGGGCAAGCTTACCAGGAGGCTACACCATTAGCCACCATCCAATGCTGAATTTTTTGATGAATTTCATTGATGAGTATTTCATCCTCCGTATAAGATCCTGAGATGGGGATAACACACCGAGTGTCGTCTGCATAGTTTGCGACGATGATCCCTTCCTTTTACAACATCTGGAAAAAAGGGATAATAAAGATGTTGTAAAAGCAGGGCGACACACAGGCTCCCTGTGGGACACCGTACATAAGCGCGGTGGGTTTCGCTTCTGCACTGTCACTAGCCACTCTGATTTGCCTCCCCTCCAAAAAGGAGGAGATCCAATCTACGGCTGCTTGGGAAAATGAGCATTATTCTTTAACCTGGTGGACAAGATGGAATGATCCACCAGGTCAAATGCTGCTGACAAGTCAAGAATCATGAGAAGCGATATGTGACCCACATCCATCCTGTGACGTAGGTGGGACTTAAGAGCCAGCAGAGCAGTCTCGGTTCCATGGTTCATTCGGAAACCCGACTGGTAGGCACGATAGATATGATTATTCTCCAGGAAGATGGAAACTGGTTGTATTCTACTCTGTCCAAAATCTTCAACAGGAAGGTGGTATTTGTGATGGTTCTATAGTTTGATGCATTCTGAGGACAAAGATTAGGCTTCTTAAGAAGTGGAGTGATCCATGCATTTTTGATATTATCTGGAACCTTCTTAAGGGTTTAGGAGGAGTTGACGAATTTCATCAATAATAAGAATGGGAGAACATTATTTTATGATAATGGATGAAAAGGGACCACCTTTACAGCTAGTACGTTTTATGGCCTTAGCCAATTCTTGTTCCAAAATTGGCTGAAAGCTAAAGGAGGGTTGGTCATCAACCATGTTAGTAAAAGTATGTAAATTAGCCTCCAAAACTTGTTTCAGCATAACACATTTTTTTCCTCAATCACCTCTCTAATTTTTTCCAGCGTATTAGACAGGGCATACTGAATTTCCGTGCACCATGACTCGTTTTTAAGAATAATGTCTTGCGTGGGACCGGGTGTGTGAGATTGCTCCTTTAGGATTTTAAAGAGTTCTCTGCTGTCAGACTTGGCATTCATTATTGTTTTATTAAAAGACTCTTTTTTTGGCAGTATATATGGGCAGTTTATATTCTGCTAAATATTCTGCTAAAACTTTTTGTAAGCTTCGAGGCTGGATGGATCTCTACAATTAAACCTTTTTTTTTCATTTAAGTTCCTTCAGGTCCTTGTTGAACCAAGGATTGCGTGCTACAGAAGGTTGTATATTCTTTTTAACTGGTGCAAACTTCTCTGTGGCTGCGCCGAGACAGTTCATACATGTAGTCGAGATATCTTCAAAGTTGTTTTAGGTGCAAATCTTGCTATTGAGGCAGCACACACTCTGTACAGCGCTACCCTGTTCAGCACTACCCTGCTCTCGAGCACGCTTATGCAAACTCACAGCACTGCCCTACTGTGGCTACCCCCACTCTGTACAGCGCTACACTGCTCTTGAGCTAGGACCCCAATGCTGGCTACCTGCACTCTGAACAGCACTACACTGCTCTCGAGCTTGGTCCCCAATGCTGGCTACCCACGCTCTCTACAGTGCTACACTGCTCTCGAGCTTGGTCCCCAATGCTGGCTACCCACACACTGTACAGCGCTACACTACTCTCGAGCTATGTATCCAATGCTGGCTACCAAATCTTGGTACATTGCTACACTGCTGTCGAGCTAGGAGCCCAATGCTGGCTACCCACGGTCTGTACAGTGCTTCACGGCTCTCAAGCACGTGCATGCCAACTCACAGCACTGCCCTACTGTGCCTACCCCCACTCTGTACAGCGCTACACTGCTCTCGAGCTGGGACCCCAATGCTGCCTACCACGCTCTGTACAGCACTACACTGCTCTCGAGCTAGGACCCCAATGCTGGCTACCCATGCTCTGTACAGTGCTACACGGCTCTCAAGCTAGGTCCCCAATGCTGGCTACCCACACTCTGTACAGCGCTACACGGCTCTCGAGCTAGGACCCCAATGCTGGCTAACCACACTCTTTACAGCGCTACACATCTCTCGAGCTAGGTCCCCAATGCTGGCTACCCACGCTCTGTACAGCGATTCACGGCTCTCGAGCATGCACATGCCAACTGACACCACTGCCCTGCTGTGGCTACCCCCACTCTGTACAGCACTACGCTGCTCTCAAGCTAGGACAACATTGTTGGCTTCCACACTCTGTACAGCGCTACACTGTTCTCGAGCTTGGTCCCCAATGCTGGCTACCCACGCTCTGTTGCTCTGTACAGCGCTACACTGCTCTCGAGCTAGGTCCCCAATGCTGGCTTCCCACGCTCTGTACAGTGCTACACGGCTCTCGAGCTAGAACCCCAATGCTGCCTACCTAAGCTCTGTACAGCGCTACACGGTTCTGGAGCTAGGCCGCAATGCAGGCTAGCCACACTCTGTACAGCGCTACATGACTCTTGAGCTAGGTCCCCAATGCTAGCTACCCACACTCTGTACAGCACTATACGGCTCACGAGCTAGGTCCCCAGTTCTGGCTACCCACACTCTGTACAGTGCTACACTGTTCTCTAGCTAAGTCCCCAATACTCGCTACCCACAATCTGTACAGCGCTACACGGCTCTCGAGCTAGGACCCCAATGCGGGATACCCACACTGTGTACAGCGCTAAATGGCTCTCGAGCTAGATCCCCAATGCTGGCTACCCACACTCTGTACAGCGCTACACAGCTCTCGAGCTAGGACCCAAATGCTGGCTACCCACACCGTGTACAGCGCTACATGGCTCTCGAGCTAGGTCCCCAATGCTGGCAACCCACACTCTGTACAGCTCTACATGGCTCTCGAGCTAGGTCCCAAATGCTGGCTACCCACACACTGTACATCGCTACACAGCTCTCGAGCTAGGACCCCAATGCTGGCTACCCACACCGTGTAAAATGCTACATGGCTCTCGAGCTAGGTCCCCATTGCTGGCTACCCACACTCTGTACAGCTCTACATGGCTCACGAGCTAGGTTCCCAATGCTGGCTATGCACACTCTGCACATCGCTACACGGCTCTCGAGCTAGGTCCCCAATGCTGGCTACCCGCACTCTGTACAGCGCTAAACTGCTCTCGAGCTAGCTCCCCACTGCTGGCTACCAACGCTTTGTACAGTGCTACACTGCTCTTGAGCTAGGACCCCAATGCAGGCTACCCACGCTCTGTTCAGCACGTCACGGCTCTCGAGCAAGTGCATGCCAACTCACAGCACTTCCCTTCTGTGGCTACCCCAACTCTGTACAGCGCTAGCTACCTACACGCTGCACAGTAGATTGGTCCCCAATGCTGGCTACTCTTGCTCTGTACAGCGCTACACGGCTCTTGAGCTTTTTCCCCAATGCTGGCTACCCAGGCTCTGTACAGCGCTACACGGCTCTCGTGCTAGTACCCCAATGCTGGCTACCACACTCTGTACAGCGCTACACTGCTCTCGAGCTTGGTCCCCAATGCTGGCTTCCCACGCTCTGTACAGCGCTACACTGCTCTCGAGCTAGGACCCCAATGCTGCCTACCTAAGCTCTGTACAGAGCTACATGGGTCTCGAGCTAGGCCGCAATGCAGGCTAGCCACACTCTGTACAGCGCTACATGACTCTTGAGCTAGGTCCCCAATGCTAGCTACCCACACTCTGTACAGCACTATACGGCTAACGAGCTAGGTCCCCAGTTCTGGCTACCCACACTCTGTACAGTGCTACACTGTTCTCTAGCTAGGTCCCCAATACTCGGTACCCACAATCTGTACAGCGCTACACGGCTCTCGAGCTAGGACCCCAATGCGGGATACCCACACTGTGTACAGCGCTAAATGGCTCTCGAGCTAGATCCCCAATGCTGGCTACCCACACTCTGTACAGCGCTACACAGCTCTCGAGCTAGGACCCAAATGCTGGCTACCCACACCGTGTACAGCGCCACATGTCTCTCGAGCTAGGTCCCCAATGCTGGCAACCCACACTCTGTACAGCGCTACATGGCTCTCGAGCAAGGTCCCAAATGCTGGCTACCCACACACTGTACATCGCTACACGGCTCTCGAGCTAGGACCCCAATGCTGGCTACCCACACCGTGTAAAATGCTACATGGCTCTCGAGCTAGGTCCCCAATGCTGGCTACCCACACTCTGTACAGCTCTACATGGCTCACGAGCTAGGTTCCCAATGCTGGCTATGCACACTCTGCACATCGCTACACGGCTATCGAGCTAGGTCCCCAATGCTGGCTACCCGCACTCTGTACAGCGCTAAACTGCTCTCGAGCTAGCTCCCCACTGCTGGCTACCGACACTCTGTACAGCACTACACTGCTCTCAAGCTAGGTCCCCAATGCTGGCTACCAACGCTTTGTACAGTGCTACACGGCTCTCGAGCTAGGACCCCAATGCGGGATACCCAAACTGTGTACAGCGCTAAATGGCTCTCGAGCTAGATCCCCAATGCTGGCTACCCACACTCTGTACAGCGCTACACAGCTCTCGAGCTAGGACCCAAATGCTGGCTACCCACACCGTGTACAGCGCTACATGGCTCTCGAGCTAGGTCCCCAATGCTGGCAACCCACACTCTGTACAGCTCTACATGGCTCTCGAGCTAGGTCCCAAATGCTGGCTACCCACACACTGTACATCGATACACAGCTCTCGAGCTAGGACCCCAATGCTGGCTACCCACACCGTGTAAAATGCTACATGGCTCTCGAGCTAGGTCCCCATTGCTGGCTACCCACACTCTGTACAGCTCTACATGGCTCACGAGCTAGGTTCCCAATGCTGGCTATGCACACTCTGCACATCGCTACACGGCTCTCGAGCTAGGTCCCCAATGCTGGCTACCCGCACTCTGTACAGCGCTAAACTGCTCTCGAGCTAGCTCCGCACTGCTGGCTACCGACACTCTGTACAGCACTACACTGCTCTCAAGCTAGGTCCCCAATGCTGGCTACCAACGCTTTGTACAGTGCTACACTGCTCTTGAGCTAGGACCCCAATGCAGGCTACCCACGCTCTGTTCAGCACGTCACGGCTCTCGAGCAAGTGCATGCCAACTCACAGCACTTCCCTTCTGTGGCTACCCCAACTCTGTACAGCGCTAGCTACCTACACTCTGCACAGTAGATTGGTCCCCAATGCTGGCTACTCTTGCTCTGTACAGCGCTACATGGCTCTTGAGCTTTTTCCCCAATGCTGGCTACCCAGGCTCTGTACAGCGCTACACGGCTCTCGTGCTAGTACCCCAATGCTGGCTACCCACACTCTGTAAAGCGCTACACTGCTCTCGAGCTTGGTCCCCAATGCTGGCTTCCCACGCTCTGTACAGCGCTACACTGCTCTCGAGCTAGGACCCCAATGCTGCCTACCTAAGCTCTGTACAGAGCTACATGGGTCTCGAGCTAGGCCGCAATGCAGGCTAGCCACACTCTGTACAGCGCTACATGACTCTTGAGCTAGGTCCCCAATGCTAGCTACCCACACTCTGTACAGCACTATACGGCTAACGAGCTAGGTCCCCTGTTCTGGCTACCCACACTCTGTACAGTGCTACACTGTTCTCTAGCTAGGTCCCCAATACTCGCTACCCACAATCTGTACAGCGCTACACGGCTCTCGAGCTAGGACCCCAATGCGGGATACCCACACTGTGTACAGCGCTAAATGGCTCTCGAGCTAGATCCCCAATGCTGGCTACCCACACTCTGTACAGCGCTACACAGCTCTCGAGCTAGGACCCAAATGCTGGCTACCCACACCGTGTACAGCGCCACATGTCTCTCGAGCTAGGTCCCCAATGCTGACAACCCACACTCTGTACAGCGCTACATGGCTCTCGAGCAAGGTCCCAAATGCTGGCTACCCACACACTGTACATCGCTACACGGCTCTCGAGCTAGGACCCCAATGCTGGCTACCCACACCGTGTAAAATGCTACATGGCTCTCGAGCTAGGTCCCCAATGCTGGCTACCCACACTCTGTACAGCTCTACATGGCTCACGAGCTAGGTTCCCAATGCTGGCTATGCACACTCTGCACATCGCTACACGGCTATCGAGCTAGGTCCCCAATGCTGGCTACCCGCACTCTGTACAGCGCTAAACTGCTCTCGAGCTAGCTCCCCACTGCTGGCTACCGACACTCTGTACAGCACTACACTGCTCTCAAGCTAGGTCCCCAATGCTGGCTACCAACGCTTTGTACAGTGCTACACTGCTCTTGAGCTAGGACCCCAATGCAGGCTACCCACGCTCTGTTCAGCACGTCACGGCTCTCGAGCAAGTGCATGCCAACTCACAGCACTTCCCTTCTGTGGCTACCCCAACTCTGTACAGCGCTAGCTACCTACACTCTGCACAGTAGATTGGTCCCCAATGCTGGCTACTCTTGCTCTGTACAGCGCTACACGGCTCTTGAGCTTTTTCCCCAATGCTGGCTACCCAGGCTCTGTACAGCGCTACATGGCTCTCGTGCTAGTACCCCAATGCTGGCTACCCACACTCTGTACAGCGCTACACTGCTCTCGAGCTTGGTCCCCAATGCTGGCTTCCCACGCTCTGTACAGCGCTACACTGCTCTCGAGCTAGGACCCCAATGCTGCCTACCTAAGCTCTGTACAGCGCTACATGGGTCTCGAGCTAGGCCGCAATGCAGGCTAGCCACACTCTGTACAGCGCTACATGTCTCTTGAGCTAGGTCCCCAATGCTAGCTACCCACGCTCTGTACAGCACTACACGGCTCTCGAGCTAGGTCCCCAGTTCTGGCTACCCACACTCTGTACAGCGCTACACTGTTCTCGAGCTAGGTCCCCAATGCTCGCTACCCACAATCTGTACAGCACTACACGGCTCTCGAGCTAGGACCCCAATGCGGGATACCCACACCATGTACAGCGCTACATGGCTCTCGAGCTAGGTCCCCAATGCTGGCTACCAACACTCTGTACAGCGCTACACAGCTCTCGAGCTAGGACCCCAATGGCATGGCTCTCGAGCTAGGTCCCCAATGCTGGCAACCCACACTCTGTACAGCACTACATGGCTCTCGAGCTAGGTCCCCAATGCTGGCTACCCACACACTGTACATCGCTACACGGTTCTCGAGCTAGGACCCCAATGCTGGCTACCCACACCGTGTAAAACGCTACATGGCACTCGACCTAGGTCCCCAATGCTGGCTACCCACACACTGTACAGCTCTACATGGCTCTCGAGCTAGGTTCCCAATGCTGGCTATGCACACTCTGCACTTCACTACACGGCTCCAGAGCTAGGTCCCCAATGCTGGCAACCCACACTCTGTACAGCACTACATGGCTCTCGAGCTAGGTCCCCAATGCTGGCTACCCACACACTGTACATCGCTACACGGCTCTCGAGCTAGGACCCCAATGCTGGCTACCCACACCGTGTAAAACGCTACATGGCACTCGACCTAGGTCCCCAATGCTGGCTACCCACACACTGTACAGCGCTACACTGCTCTCGAGCTAGGTCCCAATGCTGGCTACCCACATTCTGCCCAGCGCTACACTGCTCTCTAGCTAGCTCCCCAGTGCTGGCTACCGACACTCTGTACAGCACTACACTGCTCTCAAGCTAGGTCCCCAATGCTGGCTACCAAAGCTTTGTACAGTGCTACACTTCTCTTGAGCTAGGACCCCAATGCAGGCTACCCACGCTCTGTTCAGCACTTTACGGCTCTCGAGCAGGTGCATGCCAACTCACAGCACTGCCCTACTGTGGCTAACCCAACTCTGTACAGCGCTAGCTACCTACACTCTGCACAGTAGATTGGTCCCCAATGCTGGCTACTCTAGCTCTGTACAGCGCTACACAGCTCTTGAGCTTTTTCCCCAATGCTGGCTACCCACGCTCTGTACAGCGCTACACGGCTCTCGTGCTAGGACCCCAATGCTGGCTACCCACACTCTGCACAGCGCTACACGCTCTCGAGCTAGGTCCCCAATGCTGGCTACCCACAATCTGCACAGCGCTATATGGCTCTAGAGCTAGGTGCCCAATGCTGGCTACCCACAATCTGCACAGCGCTATATGGCTCTAGAGCTAGGTGCCCAATGCTGGCTACCCACACTCTGTACAGTGCTATGCGGTTCTCGAGCTAGGTCCCCAATGCTGGCTACCCACACTCTGTACAGCGCTACACTGCTCTCGAGCTAGGTCCCCAGTGCTGGCTACCCATACTCTGCACAGCGCTAAACTGCTCTCGAGCTAGGTCCCCAGTGCTTGCTACCCACACTCTGCACAGCGCTAAACTGCTCTCGAGCTAGGTCCCTAGTGCTGGATACCCACTCTGCACAGTGCAACACGGCTCTCGAGCTAGGTCCCCAGTGCTGGCTGCCCACCCTCTGTACAGCGCTACACGGCTCTCGAGCTAGGTCCCCAGTGCTGGCTACCCACACTCTGTACAGCGCTACACGGTTCTCGAGCTAGGACCCCAATGCTGGCTACCCACACTCTGTACCACGCTACACGGCTCTCGAGCTAGGTCCCCAATGCTGGCTGCCCACACTCTGTACAGCGCTACACGGCTCTCGAGCTAGGTCCCCAATGCTGGCTACCCACACTCTGTACAGCGCTACACTGCTCTCGAGCTAGGACCCCAGTGCTTGCTACCCACACTCTGCACAGCGCTACACTGCTCTCGAGCTAGGTCCCCAGTGCTGGCTACCCGCACTCTGCACAGCGCTACACTGCTCTCGAGCTAGGACCCCAGTGCTGGCTACCCGCACTCTGCACAGCGCTACACTGCTCTCGAGCTAGGTCGCCATTGCTGGCTACCCGCACTCTGCACAGCGCTACACTGCTCTTGAGCTAGGTCCCCAGTGCTGGGTACCCACACTCTGCACAGCACTGCACGGCTCTCGAGCTAGGTCCCCAGTGCTGGCTACCCACACTCTGTACAGCACTACACGGCTCTCGAGCTAGGTCCCCAATGCTGGCTACCCACACTCTGTACAGCACTACACGGCTCTCGAGCTTGGTCCCCAATGTCGGCTACCCACGCTCTGCACAGCACTACATTGCTCTCGAGCTAGGTCCCCAATGCTGGCTACCCACGCTTTGCGCAGGGCTACACGGCTCTTGCGCTAGGTCCCCAATGCTGACTACCCATGCTCTGCACAGTGCTACACTGTTCTCGAGCTAGGACCCCAATGCTGGCTACCCACACTCTGCACAGCGCTACACTGCTCTCGAGCTAGGTCCCCAGTGCTGAGTACCCACATTCTGTACAGTGCTAAACCGGCTCTCGAGCTGTAAAAGCAAAAGAAAATATCAAGGCTGAGTACCCCAAAAGGAAATACACCAAACACAGGCTTATAAAGATTCTCAGATCTTTATTCAAACAACTGTACAGTTTACAAAGAAACAAATTATCAGATAGTTATCTGGCCCTCGGTACATCACAGCAAATACCAGCCCTTTTGGTGTGAGAAGTGAGAGGTACTGGACGCCTAAACATTTGCATCTTTTATACAGTTTCCACTCGTAATGTCCAACCCCTCTGCAGGTTAATAATTTTCAGTCTAGGGTTCGTGCCAAGTTCACCTCTAATGTATCCAACTATATCCCCAATGCTGACTACCCATGCTCTGCACAGTGCTACACTGTTCTCGAGCTAGGACCCCAATGCTGGCTACCCACACTCTGCACAGCGCTACACGGCTCTCGAGCTAGGTCCCCAGTGCTGGCTACCCACACTCTGCACAGCGCTACACTGCTCTCGAGCTAGGACCCCAGTGCTGGCTACCCGCACTCTGCACAGCGCTACACTGCTCTCGAGCTAGGTCGCCATTGCTGGCTACCCGCACTCTGCACAACGCTACACTGCTCTTGAGCTAGGTCCCCAGTGCTGGGTCTCCTCACTCTGCACAGCACTACACGGCTCTCGAGCTAGGTCCCCAGTGCTGGCTACCCACACTCTGTACAGCACTACACGGCTCTCGAGCTAGATCCCCAATGCTGGCTACCCACACTCTGTACAGCACTACACTGTTCTCGAACTAGGTCCCCAGTGCTGGCTACCCACGCTCTGCACAGCACTACACTGCTCTCAAGCTCAGTCCCCAGTGCCAGCTACCCATGCTCTGCACAGTGCTACACGTCTCTCGAGCTAGGTCCCCAATGCTAGCTACCCACGCTCTGCACAGCACTACATTGCTCTCGAGCTAGGTCCCCAATGCCAGCTACCCACGCTCTGCACAGCGCTACACAGCTCTCGAGCTTGGTCCCCAATGCCGGCTACCCACGCTCTGCACAGCACTACATTGCTGACGAGCTAGGTCCCCAATGCTGGCTACCAACGCTCTGCGCAGGGCTACACGGCTCTTGCGCTAGGTCCCCAATGCTGACTACCCATGCTCTGCACAGTGCTACACTGTTCTCGAGCTAGGACCCCAATGCTGGCTACCCACACTCTGCACAGCGCTACACTGCTCTCGAGCTAGGTCCCCAGTGCTGAGTACCCACATTCTGTACAGTGCTAAACCGGCTCTCGAGCTGTAAAAGCAAAAGAAAATATCAAGGCTGAGTACCCCAAAAGGAAATACACCAAAAACAGGCTTATAAAGATTCTCAGATCTTTATTCAAACAACTGTACAGTTTACAAAGAAACAAATTATCAGATAGTTATCTGGCCCTCGGTACATCACAGCAAATACCAGCCCTTTCGGTGTGAGAAGTGAGAGGTACTGGACGCCTAAACATTTGCATCTTTTATACAGTTTCCACTCGTAATGTCCAACCCCTCTGCAGGTTAATAATTTTCAGTCTAGGGTTCGTGTCGAGTTAACCTCTAATTTATCCAGCTATATGCATGTGGATTATGTCCTGTTTGTACAACAACAAATCACAATGGCAACAGTGTATCTTTGAATTTAACATTTAAGCCTTAGTACATGTCCTATACAATGTAGTTCAACAAGTGTTCCTGTTTAGTATCTAAACAACAATGTTTTTGATGTATGTTATGTTATGTTATTTTGCATTTATATCGCGCTTTATATACCATTGGTATGGTCTGAAGGCGCTGGTAGGTTGAACGCCCTTGGGAACCGAAGTTCAGATCATTAGAGAGAGTAGACAGAGGCAAAAGGTGCGTGTGAGCACCGGATATGTGTGCAGCTCATGCGGTATTCGTGTAATAGCTGCTTCTTAGCGGTAGGTGTGGTGGTTGAGAGATCAGGAGTTTGTGTTCGTTCTGGCAGGATTTATCCAGACCGGATGTGGCTGCGTTAGGCCTGAGGAGAACACCTGTCTGGGGGGTGTGTAACCAGCAGTGTTTACTTAGAATGATGTGGAGTGAGCAGCGGATGTTGGTATGAGACCAGTTATACCGAATGGTGTCATAGTATCTCTGTGTTCTAGTTGAGTGGTGATGTAAAGGAGAGAGTAAGCGTGGTGGTGTGAAATGATGGGTTATATGCTCTTTCAAACATTCTCTGCATTCCAAACCATACTATATATGTCACGCAATTCTATGCACTCCAGTCCGTTCCGTGCACTCCTATCCACTCCATGCACCCCAGTCTGCTCCATACACTCCGGTCCGCTCCACGCACTCATGCATTGCAGCCCGTTCGCGTGCTCCAGTCTGCCCCGCGTGCTCCAGTCCGCCCTGCGTACTCCAGTCTGCCCCACGCATGCACTCTTGTCTGCTCTACGCATGTACTCTTGTCTGCCCCACGCATGCACTCTTGTCTGCCCCACACATGCACTCTTGTCTGCACCACGCATGCACTCCTGTCTGCCCCATGCATGCACTCCTGTCTGCTCCATGCTCTAAGCATTCAGCAGCTCTACGTACTCAACCATTCTAGCACTCATCAATAGTGGATGCAATCTGTGCTTGTTCGTTCTACATACTTGTCAGTTCTACGCAACACCTCCGTTCACTCTGGGCACTCGTTTGCTCCAGGCACTCGTTCGCTTTATGCACTCACCCCCTCTACGCACTCATCCCCTCTACGCACTCATCCCCTCTACGCACTCATCCCTCTGCGCACTCATCCCCTCTATGCACTCATCCCCTCTACACACTCACCACCTCTATGCACTCATCCCCTCTATGCACTCATCCCTCTATGCACTCATCCCCTCTACACACTCATCCCTCTACGCCCTCATCCCTCTACGCACTCATCCCCTCTACGCACTCATCTGCTCCCCGCACTCATCCGCCCCCGCACTCATCCGCTCCCTGCATTCTTCCGCTTTAAGCACCCGTGTTTTCCCGCATTCAACAGCAATATCCTGTTCTATATATTCATCTCTACACTCATCTGTTCTATACCTTCATCTGCTCTGTACACTCATCATCTCTGTACACTCATCCGCTCCATATACTCATCCGCTCTATACACTCATCCGCTCTATCCACTCATCCGCTCTATCTGCTCATCTGCTCTATCCACTCATATGCTCTATCCACTCATCCGCTCTATCTCCTCATCAGCTCTGTATACTCGTTCGCTCTATCCACTCGTCCGCTCTATCCACTCGTCCGCTCTATCCACTCATCCGCTCTATACACTCATCCGTTCTATACACTCATCCGCTCTATACATTCGCCAGGTCTGTACATTCATCTGCTCCAGCGATCTACACACTCGCCGCACTTCCGTATTCATCCACTATCCACACTCATGCGCTCTACATACTCATCCGCTCCACATACTCATCTGTTCTACACACTCATCCGGTTTACGCTCATATATTCTGCACATTGATCTATTTTACGCACTCCTGCATTCTTCTCGCTTCTCTGTATTTATACACTCATCCGCGCTACACGCGCGTCAGCTCTACACACCCAGCCGCTCTACGCACTCATCCGCTCAACATGTTCATCCATTCTATACAATCATCCGATCTACATATTCATTCGATTTCCACACTCATTCAAGCTATATAGTTATCTGTTCTTCCACTCATGCATTCTTCCACTCAGCGCATTCATCTGTTCCACCTGCTTCATCCATTCTAACTATTTCATCCACACCATTCACTTCGTTCACTCCTCATGCATTATGTGCATTTCAGGAGTTTAAATCTATTTACTGTTTCCGTATGATTTACTCTTATTAACCATTTCACTGATTTGATATACTTTATTCGTTTAATTCTGTTTGTCCTTCTATTTTATATTAGGGGTTATTAGCTGTCAATTTCTCGCATCAGGTAGTTTGTTGCATTGGTGTCATTGGGCCTCATTACGACCCAGGCGCTAATGGGTTAACGGCGCCGTAAAAGGCTGCAGCGCCGTTAACCTATTAGCGCCTAATTACGAGGTCCCTTTGCGGGACCCGACCTTAACGGCTGGTTTTACCAGTCATTAAAGTAGGGACCCTCAAAGGGACCTTGGTGCTAAGTACGGTGCCGCAATTTGCGGCACCGTACTTAGCGCCTTCCCCATTCCCATTGAGCCCTATGGGGCAAAAATGGGAATGGGGAAGGGACATGGAGGAAGGGGGACTTACCGCCCTGCCAACCTTGTAATGGGGTGGTAATTCCCCCTTTCTCCATGGCAGAGTCGGTAAGTTACCGGCATGGACCATGGTTCTATTAGCACCATGGTCCTCCATCTGGGTCGTAATGAGCCCCATTGAGTTGCTGTTAGTCTGTTTGGGTTAGTTTGGTACGGGTTGGTTTTAGGGGAAGAGCCAGGTTTTCAGCAGTTTGCGGAAAGACGTTAGGTGGATGTGGGGTGGGAGTGAGTTCCATAGCGTGGGGGCCAAGGCTGAGAATGATGATCCGCCTTACATGACTGAGTTTGTCTTCGGTATGACTAGGAGGCCGGCTGAGCTTGATCTTAAGGTGCGTGGGGGGTGATAGGGTTTTAGCATGTCTTGAAGATATTGAGGTCCGGTTTTATGCAGTGCTCGATGGGAGATGCATAAGGTTTTGAAAGACACCCTTCGGGCTACTGGAAGCCAGTTCAGCATATTAAGGGCTGGGGAGATCTGGTCTTTTGGGCCAAGCGCAAGTAGCAATTTGGCTGCCGCGTTTTGTGCCCTTTGGAATTTATTCAGTTGGTACGCGTGGACTCCGAGGTATAGGGGGTTTGAGTAGTCCAGTCTTGATATAACGATTGATTGGACCCCGGAGAGTCTGTTGGGAAAGGAGAGATATGGAAAGATGCGCCTAAGGGTTTTAATGGTGTCCACAGATCTGGCTTGTTGCCGTAGGTAATCCTCAATCTACAGGTCAAACGTAGGACAAGGTCTTATTACACGGTCCTAACAATTGGCCTACGGGCAGTTTGGACATTAACTCTGCGCGAAGGTCAGGACGGCTAGGTTACAAGCGGGAAAATACTGTCCACCATTTTAGAACACGGACTGACTTTGAAAGAGAAATCAAAAGGGCGGGTGTACCCAAAATGGCGGCTAGGTTGATCTAAGATCGGAACCTTGCAACGAGGATTTCTTCGCAGAGCGGCTGGGCTTAGGCCAATATATACAATAAAGGAGGTACAATATGAAATCCCATTTAACAAACCCTCCTTTTGGCCTAAGCCAAACACTAAACTTCTTCTAGCCACTTCACGAGTAACTCCACATCTCAATGTCCATGCATCCTGAATCACTATCGGAGATATCAATTGCCATGAGGTCGGAAACTAAAATTTCCTTCAGCACAAATTTGTTAGATATTTTCTCTGGGGCTTATACCGTGTGCCCTAATGCACTCCATCGCTTGTGCACAACATTCTCGTAGCATCGAACACATACCAGGAAGACATTGTATACAACAGCAGAGAAACAGCAAAATACCAAAAATAATCAGCATGACCGAAAGCAGCTTCCAACCCCAAGATCGCAAGAAGTCCCAGAACCAAGCGCCAAGATCCCAATTTCCCTCGAGAACATGCACTTCTGAACTAAGGACGTGCAGATTTTGAATTGCTCTGAAAATCGTTGGAGAGGAATCTGGCACGAAAACGCAGCAAGCGGACCCCACTAATTTGCATACCCCACCACGTTCAGCCAGAATGACATCTAATGACATCCGGTTCTTAAGTGCCACTAACCTTATTGCTTTCTGTTCTAACGTCATATTATAGAGTATGTCAATGTTCTGGTTGATGGTCCTCTCCAGTACTCTTGCTAGTCTCCTGATATTTTCTGAGTTCAGTATTTGTCCCCAAAATGGCACAACGGATTTAGCTACATCGCCCAGAATTTGTGCTGAAGTATCTCCATTCTCATCCTGCCGTGAACGAGCCTTCGAAACTGCTATAGTGCTAGCAATAAATACCCCGGGTAACAGAATCCCTAAATAACAAGTTCCCTGCCACTCCCTGGGTAACCATGGAAATGCTACATTACCGCAAACAAAGTAGACAGGTTCGCCTACATACAAAGGTCTGTCCTCACTAGTCAAATTTGCAACGTTGGCACAACCCTTAAAATCACCCATTGACTGAGTACCATTCCTCTGTATGCAGAAAGAAACTGAATCGGGGCTGTGGTTAAAAGTATAAGAAGGAGGCATGGCATCGCTATTGCCAATAGGAGCCATCTTAAAAGAGATCAAGGATTGAAAAGGATGGGACAGTCTGTCAGAAGGCCCAATAGAAACAACATTTGGCTTGCTCCTATTCGCAAATAGTGAGCATCCCAGGGGGGTTAGAACACGTTTCTCAAAATCATTTAAGTTAGTTCCATCAAAATTCCCTGAGATGCTATCATTCCATCGGCCAAAGAATAGTGCTCTTAGAGAAGCATAACAAGCAGTTGTCAAAGGTAAAGGATGAATATACCAACCCAGCCCCTTATCCCTGTGTTTCTGTAAATGTGAACAAACGCAACAGTTGGACCTATTAAAAATGGCATGTGTAGCATTCATAATGAGTAGCAGAGTGTTGTTCTGGTAACCCCGTCTGTGGTAAGAGTCTCTAGGAGATAGAGTGTGCAGATGCACGAATGGGGTAGAAACAGTGGGTACATTTTCAGTGGGTAACACATTTTCAAGCAGCTGAACTTCTTCCAGATACCAAAATCTTAAAGCAGTGACTATTGTAAAACCAGTTAATATTGTCACTAGATAACAATACGTTTTTGGGGCCCACACATTCAATCGTTCTTTTCCGTGGCTGGTCACACTGTCTCTTATCGGTTCCGTACGAGCGTGAGAAGTTGCAGGCATTGTACTCTTCAAAAGGTTTGCAGCAAAGTTAATTTGCTGGTGACCTCCAGGCTGAGCGTCTTCTTAGTCCTTTCACAAACCCTAGCCAACAGAATCCCCTTGTGTACAAATGATCGGCCCAAAAAGACATGCCCTTTGCTGATTTTCTCAGTGGCACAGCCGAACTGTGCAGTAGGTCTATTTCCTCGGATGCAGATCGTACCTTGTGACTCCTGGTACTGAGTGATCTGTGAACAACATGTCGTCACTTACCGTTGGAAGTGACAAATCCAAAACAGGATCTGATGCAAGATCTGGAACAAATTCAAAAGATGGAAATGTTGGAGAGTGTGGAGGTGAAATTGCTGTTTCCCCAGGCCCCACGGGCTCAGGGAGAGTCTCTGATGCACTCTCGATGCTGTTTACTGCTTTGTGATCATTGGTTGCAGTACTAATAAGGGGTTCTGTATCTTCAGTAGCAAGTGGAATGGGGCACGGAATTCTCTTGATGTGGGACGCGTGGATCCAGTTCTTCTTGCCTGCTACCCGTACTGCCATCTGTGTGACCAGGAGGACCTGGTGGGGGCCCCTCCAATGAGGTACGAGGCAGGAAGATCGCTCAAATGCTTATGTGAGGACCCAGTCTCCCGGCCGTATGCTGTGACCGGGGCCCTCGTATCTAACAGGTAAAGACTCTCGCACCTGGTAATAAATCAAATACAGATTTTTAGTTAACTTGCCACAGTCGTCAGAAAGAAGTACATTTTCGACATCTTTGGGAGATTCCAAATGTTAGTTGGCCTACCCATGAGCACCTCAAAGGAAGAGAGCCCAGCCTTAGTTTGAGGGGTCATCCTCATGGACAATAATATGATCGGTAAGGCGTCCGGACATTTTAGTTTGGTGCCGGCACACGTTTTAGCGAGTTTGTTCTTAATGATGCCATTGTGTCTCTCTACTAGTCCAGCACTCCGTGCATGTCTGGCCGAATGGAACCGTTTATCGATCTGTAATCCCGCACATATCTGCAGAATTACAGCAGCGATAAAATGTGGACCATTGTCTGACCAGATGACTCTTGAAAGACCAAATCTTGGAAAATATTCCTTCAGCATGGTCTTTGCCGTGGTCATAGCGGTGGCATCTTTGACGGGAAAAGCTTCAACCCATTTGCTAAAGGCACAAATGACAACCAAAACATATTTAAAATTGTTACAACGCTCCATTTGTATGAAGTCAAAATGGATTACTTCAAAGGGGACCAGAAGGTGGACCAAAACTACCCCTTTGAGTTGATGTGCCCTTTACCACATTGTGCTGTAAACAAATCATACACCCCTTAATGAAACGTTCAGCTACTTTAGGGATTTTTTCATTTACCCACACTTTTTGCAACATTTTGGCGACCTTACGAGCACAAATATGGGTGGGACCGTGAGCCATAACAACCATCATCATAATATACGCGTCGGGCAATAACCATTTCCCTTCAACTTTGTCCACCCAACACCCGTCATCATCCAATTTCGCCAAACCCTCAGCCACTTCTTAGATTCCTCTATAGTGGCATCAGCTTGAATGTTTGTTATGGATTCGATACCCTTATCCAAAGTACAGGCATTTGTGGCTTCCTGTGAAGTATACATTTCCGAAGAGAGATCAGTAGCAGTCTGTTTGGCTATCTGGTCAGCAAAAGCGTTCCCCTTTCCTATATTATCTACAATCCTCTGATGCGCTGCGCTTTTTATAATCGCTAGCTGAGTAGGGAGTGCAAGCGCTGAAAGTAACCATACTATCAAGGAGCCGTGTTGAATTTTTGTGCCATGTGAGGTCAAGAAACCTCTTTCTGCCCAAAGTCTGCCAAAGTTGTGAACCAACCAAAAGGCATACTGACTGTCAGTATATATGTTTACGATAAGCCCTTCGGAAAGTTCACAAGCTCAGGTCAATGCTATAATCTCTGCTGCCTGTGCAGAATTATGCGTGATTCTTTTGGTCTCCACGACCATGCTCATTGTGGTGATTACATAAGCAGCTGTGGATGTACCATCCGGGAGTTTCAAACAGGAGCCATCACAAAACAGCTTCCTTTGCGGTTTGTTCAAAGGAATGTCTCTTAGATCGATTCTGCCTTTGGTCTCTTGTTCTGTAGTGTAAAGGCAGTCATGTGACTCTTCGTCACTGCAAGCAGTACCTTGCGAGAAAGGTAAAAGTTCAGCCGGATTAAGAACACAACACCTCTTGATTTGGATGTGCGGTGCAAACAAGATTAATTTGTATCTTGTTAATCGTGCGGAGGTAAGGTGTTTCATTTGTGTTCTGTTTAATAGAACATCTACAGAGAGAGGTACCATCAGGGTTAAAGCATGGCCTAGGACCATTCCCTCGCTCTGTTTTATGGATGCAGTGGCAGCAGCGACAGCTCTCAAACATCTTGGCAAAGCGCATGCAACAGGATCAAGGGCGGAAGAAAAATAGCCGCATGGCCTATTCTTCCCTCCATGTTCCTGCGTTAATACAGCCAAAGCACATCCATCACATTCATTCACATACAACACAAAGTCCTTTTCATAGTTTGGTGTGCCCAAAACTGGTGCCGAGCACAATGCAGTCTTGAGCAGATCAAATGATTGCTGGTGTTCCAAGTTCTATGGTAATGGCGAAGAAATGCCCTTCTTCGTCAGAGCCAACATTGGTTTAATCACTAAGGAGAAATTTGGGATCCACTGCCTACAGTAAGAAGCCATTCCTATAAAGGCTCTAACTTCCTTCTGTGTATTTGGGACAGACATGCTAGAAATGATTTGTATCCGTTCAGGCATCAACCTTCTTCCCTCCTTTGACAGGAGATAGCCTAAATAGGCGACCTTCTGTCGACAATATTGACATTTTTTAAGCAAAGCTTTATGTCCATGTTGTGCTAAGTGAATAAGCAACAACACTGTGCCCTCCTTACAAGCGCTCTCTGAGTCAGCAGCTAAGAGAATATCGTCTACATACTGAAGCAGTGTACAAGTAGAGGGCAACTCAAGTGTGTCGAGCTGCTCTTTCAAAGCCCTACTATAGATGCTAGGACTTTTCGCGTAACCTTGTGGTGCACAGGTAAAGGTAAATGAGCGTCCCCCTTAGGTGAACGCAAACAAGTATCTACTGTCCTTATGTATAGGGATACTAAAGAAAGCATTCTTTAGATCCACAACACTAAAGTGAGTAGCTGAAGCCAGAATCATGGTCAATATTGTTGTCACATGAAGCACAATGCAAAATTGTGCAGCAACAATCTTGTTAATGGCACGTAGTTCAATAATAAAACGGAAGGGAACCGCATTATTGCCTTTTTTATACACGGGCAAAATCGGACTATTGCACAAACTACCTGCAATTAACTCAATCACCCCTCGATGCACAAAATCGGAGACGATGCATTTCAAAGCTTGCTCACCATCGACCGAGATCTTATATTGGGGAATACGTGGCAACTTTACTCCATGTTTCAGAATAATCTTAACAGGCTTAATTTGCAAAATAATGACATCATTGTCATCGATTGCCCACAAACACTCCGGAACATTACTAAATTCCAGCGGCAAAGGTCTGGTTAAGAATTGGGAGACAGAAAGTTGCTGTGGTGAAATCGTCAAACGCACTCCATCAGAAGAACAATGAATTACCGCATTTAATTCTTTCAACAGATTCAACCCCAACAAATTCTCTCCACAATTCGTGGTCAAAAGGAATGGACAGTGGTCCAGGAATGGACCCAAAGTAATAGGTACCGGTAAAGAAACCGGACAGGCAACTGGTGTTCCAGAAAACCCTACAGAAACATTGGTTTGCCCTGACAGTGAAATGTTTGGAACCCGTGAATGATCAATTGAACACTTCTGTGCGCCTGTATCTATCAAGAATAGATGTTTCCTATTTCCCACTATCATTTCAACGTAGGGACCTTTCTGATTAACGGGAATAGGCTTTGGTTCCAAACCTTGCTTTGGGCAATCCTAGCGAAACAGAATGTCATTGAAAGGAAGTTCTTCAGAGAGGTAAGCGGCAGAAGGATGATCAAAAATGTTTCTATTGTCCACACTTGGTGCCTGATTGTCTTGCGAAAAAGGTTGCTGTGAATCCTGTGAAAACTGACTTCTACCAGGACCCCCTGACCCTGCGTGACCTCTGGATCGTCTACCCATATTCCCAAATGCGTTATTCGACCTCTGCTGGAGGATCGGGCATTGTGCACGCCAATGACCCTCTTGTCTGCAATAAGCACACTGGTTTATGTTTACAGGACCCAATGGTGCATTTCCCTGTGGAACGTACTGACCTCTAAATTGCGAAGTACCCCCTCTAGGGCCTATAACAATTTGTTGCAATAGTACTTTTGTCTTTAAGTCAACTTTTCTCTTTTCAACTCTTTCTTTTTCATTATTGACACGATTCTCATAGTACTCAGCCATGTGTAGTACTTCTGACTGAGACTTTGCTTACCAAGCACTCTCGGGAGACATAATTTGTGACTGGATGTCAGGCAGCAATCCACGCACAAATGTATCCACGAATAGTCATTTCCCAGACTCTGTGCATAAATCCTGCCCACTGTAATCCAAAAATACTTGTTCGAACCGGTTAAAGAACTTGGTAGCACCCTCAGATTTTCCTTGGACACAGGCCGTAAGCTTGTCCCAAATAATCCTTCTTTCAGGAATAATAGTTTTCTACTTTGTAACTATTCTATCAGGCAAAGTTAGTATTACCTGTGGAGGTCTCTCACCAGCTGGCCTTTCTCTATCGAGTCTGGTCATAGTATCCCATGAATCTCCTAACCCTGGTACATCATCTATAGCCCTAATCTGCTTCCATACATCAACAGGCAGGAGTACAGGAAATAACAAATCAATATCACTTAAGGTGAATACTGATGATTGCAAGACGGACTCTATTTCTTTATAGAACCCTGTCGGATTCTTCCTAATATCAGGAATAGATAGTTTAAAGGTGTTCACTTCCTGTCTCGAGAACGGGACGTGAACGAACTGCGACACATAACGTGCAGGAATATCTTGAGCAGCAGTACCTGCTTCAGGATTAGCAGGAATCTCTTCTTTTGGGACAAATGTTGGAGGAACCTCTCTCTTTGGCAACTGAGAAATAGGCAACTCCAAATGCTTACTAAGCAACAGAGCTAAATCGAGTGTTAAAGCAGCCGAAGAAGTGTCAAACGAAAAAGCCCTCTTATAAATACTCAATAACTCTGCGGGACAACAAATCTTTCTTT
This sequence comes from Ambystoma mexicanum, assembly GCF_040938575.1. Classification (NCBI taxonomy): domain Eukaryota; kingdom Metazoa; phylum Chordata; class Amphibia; order Caudata; family Ambystomatidae; genus Ambystoma; species Ambystoma mexicanum. Next base: position 29,117,132 of record NC_090931.1, read on the forward strand.
TTACGCACTCATCCTCCAGGTACTCTACCATCACCTGCATCACTTTCCTCTGCATTTCTGGCTATAATGTCTATACGTGTCATGTACTTTAACAGGAGTTATCGACATATCTGACATCCACCTAATGGCATCTTTTGTACAAATTCATGTTTCCTAATTTATCGATTTTCGACAAGGAAAGAACTGTTTCTGCACGAACATAACGCCTGAACTATCACCATCTTCATTTTCATTCTTCACACTTTCCAACTCCTTTCTATACTCAAAAACCCTCTTTACATGGTCTTGTACTTTCTCCGCAGTATCTCTAGAGAATGCTAAAGTATTCAGATCCCTTAACCCTTGTGGGAGATCTATATCATTTAGCCTATTCCACATTACACATAAATGAATTCCTAATCCTTCAATAAAAACGTTTTTCTCAGGAAAATTGTCCAAATTACAGAGTGTGGCAAGAGCATCATCTTGCTCGTCCCCCTCCATGCAATGTTTAGCCCACGCAATTAATTCACGCTTTTTATCTGAAGACACAGTATTACGAGTTACAACCCTCGATCCTGCTCGCGATCTACTTCTAGCGGTATAGAACCACTATAGAACCAGGGAGAGTAGGCAATTTTTGAACATCTGGAAACAAAGGTACTATCACTGGCGTGGCAGGCGAGCCCACCGGACCCGTAACAGTAGGCAAATGTGGAGGAGCAGGTGGAGGAGCAACGACAAGAGGAGGATCAACGGGAGGAAGAAGAGTAACATTAAAAGAAGCAATAGGAGGAGCAGGAGGGGCTATGGGAGGAGGAATAACAGCAGGAAGAGGAACATACGGAGGTGGCACAGTGGCACCAGGCCTATGTTCATTTAGAAGTTTGTCAATAAGTTCATCAGATACATGAAAGTCTTTGGAAGGATACATTTTATGGATACAAGTGAGAAAGCCCTATCCATATTCCTAACTGACTCAGACTGTTTATTCTGGTAAATAACAACGCTTTTTCGGCGTTCGTCATATGACGGCGCGCATGCTTTTCTCTACTCTTAAGCTGCTGCATAGCTTCTTTCTTCCAATTCTGTAATACATCGAATGCTGCAGGTCTAGCCTTTTTCTTCAATAATATGGATTCTAAGTATTCAATGCGAGGAATTTCAAAACTACCATTGATTGGCCACTGAAGTTCGGGAGCATGTCTAGTTTGTCTGTGCCAAATATCATTAAATACTATACTACCAATGCCGTGCTTACAGTACATAGTACACGCCGGCGACCCATCCATGGGTGCCGGTCGGCCAAATTCCAAAGATTGTCTGTCACTGCGGAATAACGCCCTGAAGCAGGCAGACAATTTCCCAGGCATATCAGAATACTGGTGATACCTGGTCAATAATTGTACTTGTAAGTGCAATGCACCAAAACAAATTATCAGGATACTTAAGAATGGGGTCATGACTCACCTGATCAAATCCTAAGGCGGTCCGATCGGATTGCAAAAAGGTTCTAACCAAGGTCCCACGTTCTTGGTGATTTTGGCAAATCTGCCCGCCTCGATATATGGACCCTTGTCAAGATGCCGAATCGGACCGCCTGCTCACTGTCTAGGGATCGGGTTGTGCAGCGCTGCTGAGGTGCCGCTTCTCATCCAAGAAAGGGGCCCCTTTTACACCGTCTGATTCTGGTCCAATAGCCGTGTCAACCTTCAACGAGCTGGCATCAATCTTGAGGGTCCCTATTCAGGCGCCGTCTGTAAAAGCAAAAGAAAGAATCGAGGCTGAGTACCCCAAAAGGAAATACACCAAACACGGGCTTATAAAGATTCTCAGATCTAAATTCAAACAACTGTACAGTTTACAATTGAATCAGTCCGCAGATACTGGGAACAGGTAGGCCTAGCCACCCTCGGGGACATATGGCAGGAAGGGGAGGCGGTGGACTTTCAGCGGCTGCAGGAAGAGACGGGAGTACATGGTGGCCAATATATAACCTACACTAGGCTGGTGAAAAAGACTAGAGAAAGATGGCTGGAGACAGTGCTCGCAGGGGATCCGGATGCCTCCCTGGAAACCATGTATGATGTATCGGAGGGCGGGCACGAAATATCGAGGATATATGAGCTCCTGCGAGCAAGGGCAGGGAAGGATTTGCTCCAATTGAGACAAGATTGGGAGGAGGAGGTGGGGGGACCCATGGCGGATGGGCAGTGGGAACGGGCCCAGAGGTACCATAAAAAGGTGTCCCATAACGCGAGATTCCAACAGTTTCAATTGTATGTTACCCACAGGGCTTATTTAACCCCCGGGAAGATTGCAAAGTTTGGGGGATCAGCTATGCAGCAATGCCCCACGTGTGGGGAGGTGAACGCGAGACTGCTACACATGTTTTGGGCTTGCCCGGAGGTGCATAGATTTTGGAACGAGGTCAAGACGAGACTGGCTGGCGGGGGGGTGGTGCTGGATGTGGAATCGGCTTGGTCATCCATGCTTGGACTATTCCCTAGACCCCGGCATTTGAAACACATAAGCAAGATGAAGGACCTGGCCTATGTCTTGGCCAAACGTAGGATCGCCATGGGCTGGAAGGCAGCCCACAGACCTTGGTTGGAGTTATGGTGGACAGACCTCTTGAGGTGGGCAGAAGCTGAATCCGTAGTCTGGTTTGAAGCGGTCACCAGGGGGGGCGAAGAAGAAGCAGGGCCCTTGCTGGCCTGGCGGCAATTGGTGGCCTCGTTAGCAAACCCTCACCAGGGTGACAACGAAACAGAGGACCCGATTGATGGCTGTCTAAGTAGTGTGACACCCAAAGATGTTCCCGTAAACAATATGTGAGAACCGGCTCTAGTTTAAAGGGGGAGGGGGGAGTTGGGGAGTTTGAAAATGTGTTGGAATATGATGCTTTCTATGTTTTGAAACAGTTGTAGAGTGTTTGTTTGACCTGAAAAATAAAAATATATTTAAAAAAAACTGTACAGTTTACAAAGAAACAAAGCATCAGAATGCTATCTGGCCCTCAGTACATCACAGCGAATACCAGCCCTTTTGGTGTGAGAAGTGAGGGGTACTGGACGTCTAAACAATCGCATATTTTATACAGTTTCCAATCGTAATGTTCAACCCCTCTGCAGGTTAATCATTTTCAGTCTAGGGTTCATGCCGAGTTCACCTCTAATTTATCCAACTATATGCATGTGGATTATGTCCAGTTTGTACAACAACAAATCATAATGGCAACAGTGTATCTTTGAATTTAACATTTAAGCCTTAGTACACGTCCTATACAATGTAGTTCAACAAGTGTTCACGTTTAGTATCTAAACAACATTGTTTTTCATGTATGTCCACGGATCGGGCTTGTTGCCGTAGGTAATCCTCGATCTACAGGTCAAACATAGGACAAGGTCTTATTACATGGTCCTAACATTTGGCCTAAGGGCAGTTTGGACATTAACTCTGCGTGAAGGTCAGGACAGCTAGATTACAAGCGGGAAAACACTGTCCACCATTTTAGAACACGGAGTGACTTTGAAACAGAAATCAAAATGGCGGGTGTACACAAAATGGCGGCTAGGTCGATCTAAGGTGAGAACTTTGCAAGACAGATATCTTCGCAGAGCGGCTGGGCTTAGGCCAATATATACAATAAAGGAGGTACAATATGATATCCCGTTTACCAGAGCTAGGTCCCCAATGCTGGCTACCCACACTCTGTACAGCGCTACACGGCTCTCGAACTAGGTCCCCAGTGCTGGCTACCCACAATCTGTACAGCGCTAAACTGCTCTCGAGCTAGGACCCCAATACTGGCTACCCACACTCTGCACAGCGCTACATGGCTTTCGAGTTAGGTCCCCAATGCTGGCGCCCACACTCTGTACAGCGCTACACTGTTCTCGAGCTAGGTTCCCAATGCTGGCTACCCAAACTCTTCACAGCGCTACACTGCTCTTGAGCTAGGTCCCCAGTGCTGGCTACCCATACTCTGCACAGCGCTACACGGCTCTCGAGGTAGGACCCCAGTCCTGGCTACCCACATTCTGCACAGCGCTACACGGCTCTCGTCGTAGGTCCCGAGTGCTGGCACTGGAGCTCTGCACAGCGCTACACTGCTCTCGAGCTAGGTCCACAGTGCTGGCTACCCACGCTCTGCTCAGGGCTACAAGGCTCTCGAGCAAGTTCCCAATGCTGGCTACCCATGCTCTGCACAGCGCTACACTGCTCTTGAGCTAGGACCCCAATGCTGGCTACCCACGCACTGCACAGCGGTACGCGGCTCTCGAGCTAGGACCCAATGCTTCCTACCCACGCTCTGCACAGCGCTACACATCTCTAAGAACGAGGTACCCAATGCTGGCTACCCACGCTCTGCACAGTGCTACACGGCTCTCGAGCTAGGTCCCCAATGCTGACTACCCACGCTCTGCACAGTGCTACACTGCTCTCATACTAGGTTGCCAATGCTGGCTACCCACACTCTGCACAGTGCTACAATGCTCTCGAGCTAGGTCCCCAGGGCTGGCTACCGACACTCTGTACAGCGCTACATGGCTCTCGAGCTAGGTCCCCAGTGCTGAGTACCCACACCCTGTACAGCTCTAAAATCAGCTCTCGAGCTAGATCCCCAATGCTGGCTACCCACACTCTGTACGGCGCTACACAGCTCTCAAGCTAGGTCCCCAGTGCTTGCTACACACACTCTGTACAGCGCTACACGGCTCTCGAGCTAGGTCCCCAGTGCTGGCTACCACTCTATTTACTGTGCTACATGGCTCTCGAGCTAAGTCCCCAATACTAGCTACCCACACTCTGCACAGCGCTACACTGCTCTCGAGCTAGGTCCCAAATGCTGGCTACCAACACTCTGCACAGCACTACACGGCTCTCGAGCCAGGACCCCAATGCTGGCTATGCACACTCTGAACAGCGCTACATGGCTCTCGAGCTATGTCCCCAATGCTGGCTACCCACACTCTGCACAGTGCTACACGGCTCTCGAGCTAGGTCCCCAATGTTGGCTACCCACACTCTGCAAAGCGCTACACTGCTCTCGAGCTAGGTCCCCAATGCTGGCTACCCACACTCTGCACAGCACTACACGGCTCTCGAGCTATGTCCCCAATGCTTACTACCCACACTCTGCACAGTGCTACACGGCTCTCGAGCTAGGTCCCCAATGTTGTCTACCCACACTCTGCACAGCACTACATGGCTATCGAGCTAGGTCCCCAATGCTGGCTACTCAAACTCTGCACAGCGCTGCAATGTTCTTGAGCTAAGTCCCCAATGCTGGCTGCCCACACTCTGTACAGCACTACACGGCTATCAAGCTAGGTCCCCAATGCTGGCTACCCAAACTCTGAACAGCGCTACATGGCTCTCATGCTAGTTCCCCAATGCTGGCAACCCACACTCTGCACCATTCTATATGGCCCTCGAGCTAGGTCACCAATGCCGACTCCCCACACTCTGTATAGCGCTCCAAAGCTCTTGAGCTAGGTCCCCAGTGCTGGCTACCCAAACTCTGTACAGTGCTATAGGGCTCTTGATCTAGGACCCCAATGCTGGCTACCCACACTCTGTACCGCTCTACATGGCTTTCGAGCTAGGTCCCCAATGCTGGCTACCCAAACTCTGTACAGCGCTATACAGCTCTCGATCTAGGACCCCAATGCTGGCCACCCACACTCTGAACAGCACTACACAGCTATTGAGCTAGGTCCCCAATGCTGGCAATGCACACTCTGTACAGCGCTACACTGTTCTCGAGCTATTTCCCCAATGCTGGCTACCCACACTCTGTAAAGCGCTATACTGCTCTCGAGCTAGGACCCCAATGCTGGCTACCCACAGTATGCAGAGCGCTACACTGCTCTCAAGCTAGATCCCCAGTGCTGGCTACCCAGAGTCTGCACAGCGCTAAACAGCTCTCGAGCCAGGTCCCCAGTGCTGGCTACCCACACTCTGCACAGCGCTACATGGCTCTCGAGGTAGGACCCCAGTGCTGGCTACTCACACTAAGAAACAGCGCTACACGGCTCTCAAGCTAGGTCCCCAGTGCTGGCTACCCATGCTCTGCACAGCGCTACACTACTCTCGAGCTAGGTCTCCAATGCTGGCTACGCACGCTCTGCACAGCGCTAGACAGCTCTCAAGCTAGGTCCCCAGTGCTGAGTACCCACACTCTGTACAGCGATACACAGCTCTCGAGCTAGGTCCCCAATGCTGGCTATCCACACTCTGCACAGTGCTACACGGCTCTCGAGCTAGGTCCCCAATGCTCGCTACCCACACTCTGCACAGCGTTACACGGCTATCGAGCTAGGTCCCCAATGCTGGCTACCCAAACTCTGCACAGCGCTACACTGTTCTTGAGCTAGGTCCCCAATCCTGGCTGCCCACACTCTGTACAGCGCAACACGGCTATCGAGCTAGGTCCCCAATGCTGGCTGCCCAAACTCTGCACAGTGCTACACGGCTCTCGTGCTAGTTCCCCAATGCTGGCAACCCAAACTCGGCACCATTCTACATGGCCTTCGAGCTAGGTCACCAATGCAGACTACCCACACTCTGTATAGCGCTCCAAAGCTCTCGAGTTAGGTCCCCAGTGCTGGATACCCACACACTGTACAGCGCTATACGGCTCTCGAGCTAGGTCCCCAATGCTGGCTACCCAAACTCTGTACAGTGCTATACAGCTCTCGATCTAGGACCCCAATGCTGGCTACCCACACTCTGTACAGCACTACACAGATCTCAAGCTAGGTCCCCAATGCTGGCAATGCACACTCTGTACAGCGCTACACTGTTCTCAAGCTATTTCCCCAATGCTGGCTACCCACACTCTGTAAAGCGCTATACTGCTCTCGAGCAAGGACCCCAATGCTGGCTACCCCCAGTATGCAGAGCGCTACACTGCTCTAAAGCTAGATCCCCAGTGCTGGCAACCCACACTCTGCACAGCGCTACACAGCTCTCGAGCCAGGTCCCCAGTGCTGGCTACCCACACTCTGTACAGCGCTACACGGCTCTCGAGCTAGGTCCCCAGTGCTGGCTACCCACTCTATTTACTGTGCTACATGGCTCTCGAGCTAAGTCCCCAATACTAGCTACCCACACTCTGCACAGCGCTACACTGCTCTCGAGCTAGGTCCCCAATGCTGGCTACCCACACTCTGCACAGCACTACACGGCTCTCGAGCTAGGACCCCAATGCTGGCTATGCACACTCTGCACAGCGCTACATGGCTATCGAGCTATGTCCCCAATGCTGGTTACCCACACTCTGCACAGTGCTACACGGCTCTCGAGCTAGGTCCCCAATGTTGGCTACCCACACTCTGCAAAGCGCTACACTGCTCTCGAGCTAGGTCCCCAATGCTGGCTACCAACACTCTGCACAGCACTACACGGCTCTCGAGCTAGGACCCCAATGCTGGCTACGCACACTCTGCACAGCGCTACATGGCTCTTGAGCTATGTCCCCAATGCTGGCTACCCACACTCTGCACAGTGCTACACGGCTCTCGAGCTAGGTCCCAATGTTGGCTACCCACACTCTGCACAGCACTACATGGCTATCGAGCTAGGTCCCCAATGCTGGCTACTCAAACTCTGCACAGCGCTGCAATGTTCTTGAGCTAAGTCCCCAAAGCTGGCTGCCCACACTCTGTACAGCACTACACGGCTATCAAGCTAGGTCCCCAATGCTGGCTACCCAAACTCTGTACAGCGCTACATGGCTCTTGAGCTAGTTCCCCAATGCTGGCAACCCACACTCTGCACCATTCTACATAGCCCTCGAGCTAGGTCACCAATGCCGACTCCCCACACTCTGTATAGCGCTCCAAAGCTCTCGAGCTAGGTCCCCAGTGCTGGCTACCCACACTCTGTACAGTGCTATAGGGCTCTCGATCTAGGACCCCAATGCTGGCTACCCACACTCTGTACCGCTCTACATGGCTTTCGAGCTAGGTCCCCAATGCTGGCTACCCAAACTCTGTACAGCGCTATATGGCTCTCGATCTAGGACCCCAATGCTGGCTACCCACACTCTGTACAGCACTACACAGCTCTCGAGCTAGGTCCCCAATGCTGGCAATGCACACTCTGTACAGCGCTACACTGTTCTCGAGCTATTTCCCCAATGCTGGCTACCCACACTCTGTAAAGCGCTATACTGCTCTCGAGCTAGGACCCCAAAGCTGGCTACCCACAGTATGCAGAGCGCTACACTGCTCTCAAGCTAGATCCCCAGTGCTGGCTACCCACACTCTGCACAGTGCTACACAGCTCTCGAGCCAGGTCCCCAGTGCTGGCTACCCACACTCTGTACAGCGCTACACGGCTCTCAAGGTAGGACCCCAGTGCTGGCTACCTACACTCTGCACAGCGCTACATGGCTCTCAAGCTAGGTCCCCAGTGCTGGCTGCCCACGCTCTGCACAGCGCTACACTGCTCTCGAGCTAGGTCTCCAATGCTGGCTACGCACGCTCTGCACAACGCTAGACGGCTCTCAAGCTAGGTCCCCAGTGCTGAGTACCCACACTCTGTACAGCGATACACAGCTCTCGAGCTAGGTCCCCAATGCTGGCTACCCACACTCTGCACAGTGCTACACGGCTCTCGAGCTAGGTCCCCAATGCTCGCTACCCATCCCCAAAGCTGGCTACCCAAACTCTGCACAGCGCTACACTGTTCTCAAGCTAGGTCCCCAATGCTGGCTACCCACACTCTGTACAGCGCTACACAGCTCTCGAGCTAGGTCCCCAGTGCTGGCTACACACACTCTGTACAGCGCTACAGGGCTCTTGAGCTAGGTCCCCATTGCTGGCTACCCACTCTCTGTACTGTGCTACATGGCATTCGAGCTAAATCCCCAATGATGGCTACCCACACTCTGCACAGCGCTACACTACTCTCGAGCTAGGTCCCCAATGCTGGAAATGCACACTCTGTACAGCGCTACACTGTTCTCGAGCTATTTCCCCAATGCTGGCTACCCACACTCTGTAAAGCGCTATACTGCTCTCGAGCTAGGACCCCAATGCTGGCTACCCACAGTATGCAGAGCGCTACACTGCTCTCAAACTAGATCCCCAGTGCTGGCTACCCACACTCTGCACAGCGCTAAACAGCTCTCGAGCCAGGTCCCCAGTGCTGGCTACTCAGCCTCTGTACTGTGCTACATGGCATTCGAGCTAAGTCCCCAATGATGGCTACCCACACTCTGCACAGCGCTACACTACTCTCGAGCTAGGTCCCTAATGCTGTCAACCCACACTCTGCACAGCGCTACACTGTTCTCGAGCTAGGTTCCCAATGCTGGCTACCCACACTCTGTAAAGCGCTACACTGCACTCGAGCTAGGACCCCAATGCTGGCTACCCACAGTATGCACAGTGCTAGTCTGCTCTCAAGCTAGGTCCCCAGTGCTGGCTACCCACCTGCTGCACAGCGCTACAAGGCTCTCAAGCTAGGTCCCCAGTGCTGGCTACCCAAACTCTGCACAGGGCTTCACGGCTCTCGAGGTAGGACCACAGTGCTGGCTACCCACACTCTGCACAGTGCTACACGGCTCTCAAGCTAGTTCCCCAGTGCTTAGTACCCACACTCTGTACAGCGATACACAGCTCTCGAGCTAGGTCCCCAATGCTGGCTACCCACACTCTGCACAGTGCTACACGGCTCTCGAGCTAGGTCCCCAATGCTCGCTACCCACACTCTGCACAGCGCTACACGGCTATCGAGCTAGGTCCCCAATGCTGACTACCCAAACTCTGCACAGTGCTACACTGTTCTTGAGCTAGGTACCCAATCCTGGCTGCCCACACTCTGTTCAGCGCTACACGGCTATCGAGCTAGGTCCCCAATGCTGGCTACCCAAACTCTGCACAGCGCTACACGGCTCTCCTGCTAGTTCCCCAATGCTGGCAACCCAAACTCTGCACCATTCTACATGGCCTTCGAGCTAGGTCACCAATGCCGACTACCCACACTCTGTATAGCTCTCCAAAGCTCTCGAGTTAAGTCCCCAGTGCTGGCTACCCACACACTGTACAGCGCTATACGGCTCTCGATCTAGGACCCCAATGCTGGCTACCCACACTCTCTACCGCTCTACATGGCTCTCGAGCTAGGTCCCCAATGCTGGCTACCCAAACTCTGTACAGCACTACACAGCTCTCGAGCTAGGTCCCCAATGCTGGCTACCCACACTCTGTAAAGCGCTACACTGCACTCGAGCTAGGACCCCAATGCTGGCTACCCACAGTATGCACAGCGCTAGTCTGCTCTCAAGCTAGGTCCACAGTGCTGGCTACCCACACGCTGCACAGCGCTACAAGGCTCTCAAGCTAGGTCCCCATTGCTGGCTACCCACACTCTGCACAGCGCTACACGGCTCTCGAAGTAGGACCCCAGTGCTGGCTACCCACACTCTGCACAGCGCTACACGGCTCTCAAGCTAGGTCCCCAGTGCTGGCTAACCACACTCTGCACAGTGCTACACGGCTCTCGAGCTAGGTCCCCAATGCTGGCTACCCAAACTCTGTACAGCACTACACAGCTCTCGAGCTAGGTCCCCAATGCTGTCAACCCACACTCTGCACAGCGCTACACTGTTCTCGAGCTAGGTCCCCAATGCTGGCGACCCACACTCTGTAAAGCGCTACACTGCACTCGAGCTAGGACCCCAATGCTGGCTACCCACAGTATGCACAGCGCTAGTCTGCTCTCAAGCTAGGTCCCCAGTGCTGGCTACCCACATGCTGTACAGCGCTACAAGGCTCTCAAGCTAGGTCCCCTTTGCTGGCTACCCACACTCTGCACAGCGCTACACGGCTCTCGAGGTAGGACCCCAGTGCTGGCTACCCACACTCTGCACAGCGCTACACTGCTCTCGAGCTAGGTCTCCAGTGCTGGCTACTTATGCTCTGCACAACGCAACATGGCTCTCGAGCTATGTCCCCAATGCTGGCTACCCACACTCTTTACAGCGCTACACAGCTCTCGAGCTAGGTCCCCAGTGCTGGCTACACACACTCTGTACAGCGCTACAGGGCTCTCGAGCTAGGTCCCCATTGCTGGCTACCCACACTCTGCACAGTGCTACATGGCTGTCAAGCTAGGTCCCCAATGCTGGCTACCCACACTCTGCACAGCGCTACACTGCTATCGAGCTAGGTCCCCAATGCTGGCTACCCAAACTCTGTAAAGCGCTACACTGCACTCGAGCTAGGACCCCAATGCTGTCTACCCACAGTATGCACAGCGCTAGTCTGCTCTCAATCTAGGTCCCCAGTGCTGGCTACCCACGTGCTGCACAGCGCTACAAGGCTCTCAAGCTAGGTCCCCATTGCTGGCTACCCACACTCTGCACAGCGCTACACGGCTCTCGAGGTAGGACCCCAGTGCTGGCTACCCACACTCTGCACAGCGCTACACTGCTCTCGAGCTAGGTCTCCAGTGCTGGCTACTTATGCTCTGCACAACGCAACATGGCTCTCGAGCTAGGTCCCCAATGCTGGCTACCCAAACTCTGTAAAGCGCTACACTGCACTCGAGCTAGGACCCCAATGCTGGCTACCCACAGTATGCACAGCGCTAGCCTGCTCTCAAGCTAGGTCCCAAGTGCTGGCTACCCACATGCTGCACAGCGCTACAAGGCTCTCAAGCTAGGACCCCAGTGCTGGCTACCCACACTCTGCACAGCGCTACACTGCTCTCGAGCTAGGTCTCCAGTGCTGGCTATTTATGCTCTGCACAACGCAACATGGCTCTCGAGCTAGGTCCCCAATGCTGGCTACCCACACTCTTTACAGCGCTACACTGCTCTCGAGCTAGGTCCCCAGTGCTGGCTACACACACTCTGTATAGCGCTCCAAAGCTCTCGAGTTAAGTCCCCAGTGCTGGCTACCCACACACTGTACAGCGCTATACGGCTCTCGATCTAGGACCCCAATGCTGGCTACCCACACTCTCTACCGCTCTACATGGCTCTCGTGCTAGGTCCCCAATGCTGGCTACCCAAACTCTGTACAGCACTACACAGCTCTCGAGCTAGGTCCCCAATGCTGGCTACCCACACTCTGTAAAGCGCTACACTGCACTCGAGCTAGGACCCCAATGCTGGCTACCCACAGTATGCACAGCGCTAGTCTGCTCTCAAGCTAGGTCCCCAGTGCTGGCTACCCACATGCTGCACAGCGCTACAAGGCTCTCAAGCTAGGTCCCCATTGCTGGCTACCCACACTCTGCACAGCGCTACACGGCTCTCGAGGTAGGACCCCAGTGCTGGCTACCCACACTCTGCACAGCGCTACACGGCTCTCGAGCTAGGTCCCCAATGCTGGCTACCCAAACTCTGCACAGCGCTACACGGCTCTCGTGCTAGTTCCCCAATGCTGGCAACCCAAACTCTGCACCATTCTACATGGCCTTCAAGCTAGGTCACCAATGCCGACTACCCACACTCTGTATAGCGCTCCAAAGCTCTCGAGTTAGGTCCCCAGTGCTGGCTACCCACACACTGTACAGCGCTATACGACTCTCGATCTAGGACCCCAATGCTGGCTACCCACACTCTCTACCGCTCTACATGGCTCTCGAGCTAGGTCCCCAATGCTGGCTACCCAAACTCTGTACAGCACTACACAGCTCTCGAGCTAGGTCCCCAATGCTGTCAACCCACACTCTGCACAGCGCTACACTGTTCTCGATCTAGGTCCCCAATGCTGGCTACCCACACTCTGTAAAGCGCTACACTGCACTCGAGCTAGGACCCCAATGCTGGCTACCCACAGTATGCACAGCGCTAGTCTGCTCTCAAGCTAGGTCCCCAGTGCTGGCTACCCACATGCTGTACAGCGCTACAAGGCTCTCAAGCTAGGTCCCCATTGCTGGCTACCCACACTCTGCACAGCGCTACACGGCTCTCGAGGTAGGACCCCAGTGCTGGCTACCCACACTCTGCACAGCGCTACACTGCTCTCGAGCTAGGTCTCCAGTGCTGGCTACTTATGCTCTGCACAACGCAACATGGCTCTCGAGCTAGGTCCCCAATTCTGGCTACCCACACTCTTTACAGCGCTACACAGCTCTCGAGCTAGGTCCCCAGTGCTGGCTACACACACTCTGTACAGCGCTACAGCGCTCTCGAGCTAGGTCCCCATTGCTGGCTACCCACACTCTGCACAGTGCTACATGGCTGTCAAGCTAGGTCCCCAATGCTGGCTACCCACACTCTGCACAGCGCTACACGGCTATCGAGCTAGGTCCTCAATGCTGGCTACCCAAACTCTGTAAAGCGCTACACTGCACTCTAGCTAGGACCCCAATGCTGACTACCCACAGTATGCACAGCGCTAGTCTGCTCTCAAGCTAGGTCCCCAGTGCTGGCTACCCACATGCTGCACAGCGCTACAAGGCTCTCAAGCTAGGTCCCCATTGCTGGCTACCCACACTCTGCACAGCGCTACACGGCTCTCGAGGTAGGACCCCAGTGCTGGCTACCCACACTCTGCACAGCGCTACACTGCTCTCGAGCTAGGTCTCCAGTGCTGGCTACTTATGCTCTGCACAACGCAACATGGCTCTCGAGCTAGGTCCCCAATGCTGGCTACCCAAACTCTGTAAAGCGCTACACTGCACTCGAGCTAGGACCCCAATGCTGGCTACCCACAGTATGCACAGCGCTAGCCTGCTCTCAAGCTAGGTCCCAAGTGCTGGCTACCCACATGCTGCACAGCGCTACAAGGCTCTCAAGCTAGGACCCCAGTGCTGGCTACCCACACTCTGCACAGCGCTACACTGCTCTCGAGCTAGGTCTCCAGTGCTGGCTACTTATGCTCTGCACAACGCAACATGGCTCTCGAGCTAGGTCCCCAATCCTGGCTACCCACACTCTTTACAGCGCTACACAGCTCTCGAGCTAGGTCCCCAGTGCTGGCTACACACACTCTGTATAGCGCTCCAAAGCTCTCGAGTTAAGTCCCCAGTGCTGGCTACCCACACATTGTACAGCGCTATACGGCTCTCGATCTAGGACCCCAATGCTGGCTACCCACACTCTCTACCGCTCTACATGGCTCTCGAGCTAGGTCCCCAATGCTGGCTACCCAAACTCTGTACAGCACTACACAGCTCTCGAGCTAGGTCCCCAATGCTGGCTACCCACACTCTGTAAAGCGCTACACTGCACTCGAGCTAGGACCCCAATGCTGGCTACCCACAGTATGCACAGCGCTAGTCTGCTCTCAAGCTAGGTCCCCAGTGCTGGCTACCCACATGCTGCACAGCGCTACAAGGCTCTCAAGCTAGGTCCCCATTGCTGGCTACCCACACTCTGCACAGCGCTACACGGCTCTCGAGGTAGGACCCCAGTGCTGGCTACCCACACTCTGCACAGCGCTACACGGCTCTCAAGCTAGGTCCCCAGTGCTGGCTACCCACACTCTGCACAGTGCTACACGGCTCTCGAGCTAGGTCCCCAATGCTCGCTACCCACACTCTGCACAGCGCTACACGGCTATCGAGCTAGGTCCCCAATGCTGGCTACCCAAACTCTGCACAGTGCTACACTGTTCTTGAGCTAGGTCCCCAATCCTGGCTGCCCACACTCTGTACAGCGCTACACGGCTATCGAGCTAGGTCCCCAATGCTGGCTACCCAAACTCTGCACAGCGCTACATGGCTCTCGTGCTAGTTCCCCAATGCTGGCAACCCAAACTCTGCACCATTCTACATGGCCTTCGAGCTAGGTCACCAATGCCGACTACCCACACTCTGTATAGCGCTCCAAAACTCTCGAGTTAGGTCCCCAGTGCTGGCTACCCACACACTGTACAGCGCTATACGACTCTCGATCTAGGACCCCAATGCTGGCTACCCACACTCTCTACCGCTCTACATGGCTCTCGAGCTAGGTCCCCAATGCTGGCTACCCAAACTCTGTACAGCACTACACAGCTCTCGAGCTAGGTCCCCAATGCTGTCAACCCACACTCTGCACAGCGCTACACTGTTCTCGAGCTAGGTCCCCAATGCTGGCTACCCACACTCTGTAAAGCGCTACACTGCACTCGAGCTAGGACACCAATGCTGGCTACCCACAGTATGCACAGCGCTAGTCTGCTCTCAAGCTAGGTCCCCAGTCCTGGCTACCCACATGCTGTACAGCGCTACAAGGCTCTCAAGCTAGGTCCCCATTGCTGGCTACCCACACTCTGCACAGCGCTACACAGCTCTCGAGCTAGGTCCCCAGTGCTGGCTACACACACTCTGTACAGCGCTACAGGGCTATCGAGCTAGGTCCCCATTGCTGGCTACCCACACTCTGCACAGTGCTACATGGCTGTCAAGCTAGGTCCCCAATGCTGGCTACCCACACTCTGCACAGCGCTACACGGCTATCGAGCTAGGTCCCCAATGCTGGCTACCCAAACTCTACACAGCGCTACACGGCTCTCGAGGTAGGACCCCAGTGCTGGCTACCCACATTCTGCACAGTGCTACACGGCTCTCAAGCTAGGTCCCCAGTGCTGGCTACCCACGCTCTGCACAGCGCTACACTGCTCTTGAGCTAGGTCTCCAGTGCTGGCTACTCACGCTCTGCACAGCGCAACACGGCTCTCGAACTAGGTCCCCAATGCTGGCTACGCACAGTATGCAGAGCGCTACACTGCTCTCAAGCTAGGTCCCCAGTGCCGGCTACCCACACTCTGCACAGCACTACACGGCTCTCGAGCTAGGTCCCCAATGCTGGCTACCCAAACTCTACACAGCGCTACACGGCTCTCGAGGTAGGACCCCACTGCTGGCTACCCACATTCTGCACAGTGCTACACGGCTCTCAAGCTAGGTCCCCAGTGCTGACTACCCACGCTCTGCACAGCGCTACACTGCTCTTGAGCTATGTCTCCAGTGCTGGCTACTCATGCTCTGCACAGCGCAAAACGGCTCTCGAACTAGGTCTCCAGTGCTGGCTACTTATGCTCTGCACAACGCAACATGGCTCTCGAGCTATGTCCCCAATGCTGGCTACCCACACTCTTTACAGCGCTACACAGCTCTCGAGCTAGGTCCCCAGTGCTGGCTACACACACTCTGTACAGCGCTACAGGGCTCTCGAGCTAGGTCCCCATTGCTGGCTACCCACACTCTGCACAGTGCTACATGGCTGTCAAGCTAGGTCCCCAATGCTGGCTACCCACACTCTGCACAGCGCTACACTGCTATCGAGCTAGGTCCCCAATGCTGGCTACCCAAACTCTGTAAAGCGCTACACTGCACTCGAGCTAGGACCCCAATGCTGTCTACCCACAGTATGCACAGCGCTAGTCTGCTCTCAATCTAGGTCCCCAGTGCTGGCTACCCACGTGCTGCACAGCGCTACAAGGCTCTCAAGCTAGGTCCCCATTGCTGGCTACCCACACTCTGCACAGCGCTACACGGCTCTCGAGGTAGGACCCCAGTGCTGGCTACCCACACTCTGCACAGCGCTACACTGCTCTCGAGCTAGGTCTCCAGTGCTGGCTACTTATGCTCTGCACAACGCAACATGGCTCTCGAGCTAGGTCCCCAATGCTGGCTACCCAAACTCTGTAAAGCGCTACACTGCACTCGAGCTAGGACCCCAATGCTGGCTACCCACAGTATGCACAGCGCTAGCCTGCTCTCAAGCTAGGTCCCAAGTGCTGGCTACCCACATGCTGCACAGCGCTACAAGGCTCTCAAGCTAGGACCCCAGTGCTGGCTACCCACACTCTGCACAGCGCTACACTGCTCTCGAGCTAGGTCTCCAGTGCTGGCTATTTATGCTCTGCACAACGCAACATGGCTCTCGAGCTAGGTCCCCAATGCTGGCTACCCACACTCTTTACAGCGCTACACTGCTCTCGAGCTAGGTCCCCAGTGCTGGCTACACACACTCTGTATAGCGCTCCAAAGCTCTCGAGTTAAGTCCCCAGTGCTGGCTACCCACACACTGTACAGCGCTATACGGCTCTCGATCTAGGACCCCAATGCTGGCTACCCACACTCTCTACCGCTCTACATGGCTCTCGTGCTAGGTCCCCAATGCTGGCTACCCAAACTCTGTACAGCACTACACAGCTCTCGAGCTAGGTCCCCAATGCTGGCTACCCACACTCTGTAAAGCGCTACACTGCACTCGAGCTAGGACCCCAATGCTGGCTACCCACAGTATGCACAGCGCTAGTCTGCTCTCAAGCTAGGTCCCCAGTGCTGGCTACCCACATGCTGCACAGCGCTACAAGGCTCTCAAGCTAGGTCCCCATTGCTGGCTACCCACACTCTGCACAGCGCTACACGGCTCTCGAGGTAGGACCCCAGTGCTGGCTACCCACACTCTGCACAGCGCTACACGGCTCTCGAGCTAGGTCCCCAATGCTGGCTACCCAAACTCTGCACAGCGCTACACGGCTCTCGTGCTAGTTCCCCAATGCTGGCAACCCAAACTCTGCACCATTCTACATGGCCTTCAAGCTAGGTCACCAATGCCGACTACCCACACTCTGTATAGCGCTCCAAAGCTCTCGAGTTAGGTCCCCAGTGCTGGCTACCCACACACTGTACAGCGCTATACGACTCTCGATCTAGGACCCCAATGCTGGCTACCCACACTCTCTACCGCTCTACATGGCTCTCGAGCTAGGTCCCCAATGCTGGCTACCCAAACTCTGTACAGCACTACACAGCTCTCGAGCTAGGTCCCCAATGCTGTCAACCCACACTCTGCACAGCGCTACACTGTTCTCGATCTAGGTCCCCAATGCTGGCTACCCACACTCTGTAAAGCGCTACACTGCACTCGAGCTAGGACCCCAATGCTGGCTACCCACAGTATGCACAGCGCTAGTCTGCTCTCAAGCTAGGTCCCCAGTGCTGGCTACCCACATGCTGTACAGCGCTACAAGGCTCTCAAGCTAGGTCCCCATTGCTGGCTACCCACACTCTGCACAGCGCTACACGGCTCTCGAGGTAGGACCCCAGTGCTGGCTACCCACACTCTGCACAGCGCTACACTGCTCTCGAGCTAGGTCTCCAGTGCTGGCTACTTATGCTCTGCACAACGCAACATGGCTCTCGAGCTAGGTCCCCAATTCTGGCTACCCACACTCTTTACAGCGCTACACAGCTCTCGAGCTAGGTCCCCAGTGCTGGCTACACACACTCTGTACAGCGCTACAGCGCTCTCGAGCTAGGTCCCCATTGCTGGCTACCCACACTCTGCACAGTGCTACATGGCTGTCAAGCTAGGTCCCCAATGCTGGCTACCCACACTCTGCACAGCGCTACACGGCTATCGAGCTAGGTCCTCAATGCTGGCTACCCAAACTCTGTAAAGCGCTACACTGCACTCTAGCTAGGACCCCAATGCTGACTACCCACAGTATGCACAGCGCTAGTCTGCTCTCAAGCTAGGTCCCCAGTGCTGGCTACCCACATGCTGCACAGCGCTACAAGGCTCTCAAGCTAGGTCCCCATTGCTGGCTACCCACACTCTGCACAGCGCTACACGGCTCTCGAGGTAGGACCCCAGTGCTGGCTACCCACACTCTGCACAGCGCTACACTGCTCTCGAGCTAGGTCTCCAGTGCTGGCTACTTATGCTCTGCACAACGCAACATGGCTCTCGAGCTAGGTCCCCAATGCTGGCTACCCAAACTCTGTAAAGCGCTACACTGCACTCGAGCTAGGACCCCAATGCTGGCTACCCACAGTATGCACAGCGCTAGCCTGCTCTCAAGCTAGGTCCCAAGTGCTGGCTACCCACATGCTGCACAGCGCTACAAGGCTCTCAAGCTAGGACCCCAGTGCTGGCTACCCACACTCTGCACAGCGCTACACTGCTCTCGAGCTAGGTCTCCAGTGCTGGCTACTTATGCTCTGCACAACGCAACATGGCTCTCGAGCTAGGTCCCCAATCCTGGCTACCCACACTCTTTACAGCGCTACACAGCTCTCGAGCTAGGTCCCCAGTGCTGGCTACACACACTCTGTATAGCGCTCCAAAGCTCTCGAGTTAAGTCCCCAGTGCTGGCTACCCACACATTGTACAGCGCTATACGGCTCTCGATCTAGGACCCCAATGCTGGCTACCCACACTCTCTACCGCTCTACATGGCTCTCGAGCTAGGTCCCCAATGCTGGCTACCCAAACTCTGTACAGCACTACACAGCTCTCGAGCTAGGTCCCCAATGCTGGCTACCCACACTCTGTAAAGCGCTACACTGCACTCGAGCTAGGACCCCAATGCTGGCTACCCACAGTATGCACAGCGCTAGTCTGCTCTCAAGCTAGGTCCCCAGTGCTGGCTACCCACATGCTGCACAGCGCTACAAGGCTCTCAAGCTAGGTCCCCATTGCTGGCTACCCACACTCTGCACAGCGCTACACGGCTCTCGAGGTAGGACCCCAGTGCTGGCTACCCACACTCTGCACAGCGCTACACGGCTCTCAAGCTAGGTCCCCAGTGCTGGCTACCCACACTCTGCACAGTGCTACACGGCTCTCGAGCTAGGTCCCCAATGCTCGCTACCCACACTCTGCACAGCGCTACACGGCTATCGAGCTAGGTCCCCAATGCTGGCTACCCAAACTCTGCACAGTGCTACACTGTTCTTGAGCTAGGTCCCCAATCCTGGCTGCCCACACTCTGTACAGCGCTACACGGCTATCGAGCTAGGTCCCCAATGCTGGCTACCCAAACTCTGCACAGCGCTACATGGCTCTCGTGCTAGTTCCCCAATGCTGGCAACCCAAACTCTGCACCATTCTACATGGCCTTCGAGCTAGGTCACCAATGCCGACTACCCACACTCTGTATAGCGCTCCAAAACTCTCGAGTTAGGTCCCCAGTGCTGGCTACCCACACACTGTACAGCGCTATACGACTCTCGATCTAGGACCCCAATGCTGGCTACCCACACTCTCTACCGCTCTACATGGCTCTCGAGCTAGGTCCCCAATGCTGGCTACCCAAACTCTGTACAGCACTACACAGCTCTCGAGCTAGGTCCCCAATGCTGTCAACCCACACTCTGCACAGCGCTACACTGTTCTCGAGCTAGGTCCCCAATGCTGGCTACCCACACTCTGTAAAGCGCTACACTGCACTCGAGCTAGGACACCAATGCTGGCTACCCACAGTATGCACAGCGCTAGTCTGCTCTCAAGCTAGGTCCCCAGTCCTGGCTACCCACATGCTGTACAGCGCTACAAGGCTCTCAAGCTAGGTCCCCATTGCTGGCTACCCACACTCTGCACAGCGCTACACAGCTCTCGAGCTAGGTCCCCAGTGCTGGCTACACACACTCTGTACAGCGCTACAGGGCTATCGAGCTAGGTCCCCATTGCTGGCTACCCACACTCTGCACAGTGCTACATGGCTGTCAAGCTAGGTCCCCAATGCTGGCTACCCACACTCTGCACAGCGCTACACGGCTATCGAGCTAGGTCCCCAATGCTGGCTACCCAAACTCTACACAGCGCTACACGGCTCTCGAGGTAGGACCCCAGTGCTGGCTACCCACATTCTGCACAGTGCTACACGGCTCTCAAGCTAGGTCCCCAGTGCTGGCTACCCACGCTCTGCACAGCGCTACACTGCTCTTGAGCTAGGTCTCCAGTGCTGGCTACTCACGCTCTGCACAGCGCAACACGGCTCTCGAACTAGGTCCCCAATGCTGGCTACGCACAGTATGCAGAGCGCTACACTGCTCTCAAGCTAGGTCCCCAGTGCCGGCTACCCACACTCTGCACAGCACTACACGGCTCTCGAGCTAGGTCCCCAATGCTGGCTACCCAAACTCTACACAGCGCTACACGGCTCTCGAGGTAGGACCCCACTGCTGGCTACCCACATTCTGCACAGTGCTACACGGCTCTCAAGCTAGGTCCCCAGTGCTGACTACCCACGCTCTGCACAGCGCTACACTGCTCTTGAGCTATGTCTCCAGTGCTGGCTACTCATGCTCTGCACAGCGCAAAACGGCTCTCGAACTAGGTCCCCAATGCTGGCTACGCACAGTATGCAGAGTGCTACACTGCTCTCAAGCTAGGTCCCCAGTGCCGACTACCCACACTCTGCACAGCACTACACGGCTCTCGAGCTAGGTCCTCAGTGCTGGCTACCCACACTCTACACAGCACTACACGGCTCTCGAAGTAGGACCCCAGTGCTGGCTACCCACACTCTGTACAGCGCTACACGGCTCTCAAGCTAGGTCCCCAGTGCTGGCTACCACACACTGCAAAGAGCTACACTGCTCTTGAGCTAGGTCTCCAGTGCTGGCTACTCACGCTCTGCACAGTGCAACACGGCTCTCGAGCTAGGTCCCCAGTGCTGAGTACCCACACTCTGTACAGCGCTACACTGCTCTCGAGCTAGGTCTCCAGTGCTGGCTACTCACGCTCTGCACAGTGCAACACGGCTCTCAAGCTAGGTCCCAAATGCTGGCTATCCACACTCTGTACAGCGCTACACAGCTCTCGAGCTAGGTCCCCAATGTTGGCTACCCACACTCTGCACAGTGCTGCACATCTCTCGAGCTAGGTCCCCAATGCTGGCTACCCACACTCTGCACAGCGCTACACGACTATCGAGCTAGGTCCCCAATGCTGGCTACCCAAATCTGCACAGCGCTACACTGTTCCTGAGCTAGGTCCCCAATTCTGGCTGCCCACACTCTGTACAGCACTACACAGCTATCAAGCTAGGTCCCTAATGCTGGCTACCCAAGCTCTGCACAGCGCTACACGGCTCCCGTGCTAGTTCGCCAATGCTGGCAACCCACACTCTGCACTATTCTACATGGCCCTCGAGCTGGGTGACCAATGCTGACTACCCACACTCTGTACAGCGCTATATGGCTCTCGATCTAGGAATCCATTGCTGGCTACCCACATTCTGTACCGCTCTATATGGCTCTCGAGCTAGGTCGCCAATGCTGGCTACCCAAACTCTGTACAGCACTACACAGCTCTCGAGCTAGGTCCCCAATGCTGTCAACCCACACTCTGTACAGCGCTACACTGTTCTCGAGCTAAGTCCCCAATGCTGGCTACCCATACTCTGCACAGCGCTACACTGCTCTCGAGCTAGGACACCAATGCTGGCTACCCACACTCTGCACAGCGCTACACTGCTCTCGAGCTAGGTCTCCAGTGCTGGCTACTTATGCTCTGCACAACGCAACATGGCTCTCGAGCTAGGTCCCCAATGCTGGCTACCCATACTCTTTACAGCGCTACACAGCTCTCGAGCTAGGTCCCCAGTTCTGGCTACACACACTCTGTATAGCGCTCCAAAGCTCTCGAGTTAAGTCCCCAGTGCTGGCTACCCACACACTGTACAGCGCTATAGGGCTCTCGATCTAGGACCCCAATGCTGGCTACCCACACTCTCTACCGCTCTACATGGCTCTCGAGCTAGGTCCCCGATGCTGGTTACCCATACTCTGCACAGCGCTACACTGCTCTCGAGCTAGGACACCAATGCTGGCTACCCACACTCTGCACAGCGCTACACTGCTCTCGAGCTAGGTCTCCAGTGCTGGCTACTTATGCTCTGCACAACGCAACATGGCTCTCGAGCTAGGTCCCCAATGCTGGCTACCCACACTCTTTACAGCGCTACACAGCTCTCGAGCTAGGTCCCCAGTGCTGGCTACACACACTCTGTATAGCGCTCCAAAGCACTCGAGTTAAGTCCCCAGTGCTGGCTACCCACACACTGTACAGCGCTATACGGCTCTCGATCTAGGACCCCAATGCTGGCTACCCACACTCTCTACCGCTCTACATGGCTCTCGAGCTAGGTCCCCAATGCTGGCTACCCAAACTCTGTACAGCACTACACAGCTCTCGAGCTAGGTCCCCAATGCTGGCTACCCACACTCTGTAAAGCGCTACACTGCACTCGAGCTAGGACCCCAATGCTGGCTACCCACAGTATGCACAGCGCTAGTCTGCTCTCAAGCTAGGTCCCCAGTGCTGGCTACCCACATGCTGCACAGTGCTACAAGGCTCTCAAGCTAGGTCCCCATTGCTGGCTACCCACACTCTGCACAGCGCTACACGGCTCTCGAGGTAGGACCCCAGTGCTGGCTACCCACACTCTGCACAGCGCTACACGGCTCTCAAGCTAGGTCCCCAGTGCTGGCTACCCACATGCTGCACAGCGCTACAAGGCTCTCAAGCTAGGTCCCCATTGCTGGCTACCCGCACTCTGCACAGCGCTACACGGCTCTCGAGGTAGGACCCCAGTGCTGGCTACCCACACTCTGCACAGCGCTACACTGCTCTCGAGCTAGGTCTCCAGTGCTGGCTACTTATGCTCTGCACAACGCAACATGGCTCTCGAGCTAGATCCCCAATGCTGGCTACCAAAACTCTGTAAAGCGCTACACTGCACTCGAGCTAGGACCCCAATGCTGGCTACCCACAGTATGCACAGCGCTAGCCTGCTCTCAAGCTAGGTCCCAAGTGCTGGCTACCCACATGCTGCACAGCGCTACAAGGCTCTCAAGCTAGGACCCCAGTGCTGGCTACCCACACTCTGCACAGCGCTACACTGCTCTCGAGCTAGGTCTCCAGTGCTGGCTACTTATGCTCTGCACAACGCAACATGGCTCTCGAGCTAGGTCCCCAATGCTGGCTACCCACACTTTTTACAGCGCTACACTGCTCTCGAGCTAGGTCCCCAGTGCTGGCTACACACACTCTGTATAGCGCTCCAAAGCTCTCGAGTTAAGTCCCCAGTGCTGGCTACCCACACACTGTACAGCGCTATACGGCTCTCGATCTAGGACCCCAATGCTGGCTACCCACACTCTCTACCGCTCTACATGGCTCTCGTGCTAGGTCCCCAATGCTGGCTACCCAAACTCTGTACAGCACTACACAGCTCTCGAGCTAGGTCCCCAATGCTGGCTACCCACACTCTGTAAAGCGCTACACTGCACTCGAGCTAGGACCCCAATGCTGGCTACCCACAGTATGCACAGCGCTAGTCTGCTCTCAAGCTAGGTCCCCAGTGCTGGCTACCCACATGCTGCACAGCGCTACAAGGCTCTCAAGCTAGGTCCCCATTGCTGGCTACCCACACTCTGCACAGCGCTACACGGCTCTCGAGGTAGGACCCCAGTGCTGGCTACCCACACTCTGCACAGCGCTACACGGCTCTCAAGCTAGGTCCCCAGTGCTGGCTACCCACACTCTGCACAGTGCTACACGGCTCTCGAGCTAGGTCCCCAATGCTCGCTACCCACACTCTGCACAGCGCTACACGGCTATCGAGCTAGGTCCCCAATGCTGGCTACCCAAACTCTGCACAGTGCTACACTGTTCTTGAGCTAGGTCCCCAATCCTGGCTGCCCACACTCTGTACAGCGCTACACAGCTATCGAGCTAGGTCCCCAATGCTGGCTACCCAAACTCTGCACAGCGCTACACGGCTCTCGTGCTAGTTCCCCAATGCTGGCAACCCAAACTCTGCACCATTCTACATGGCCTTCAAGCTAGGTCACCAATGCCGACTACCCACACTCTGTATAGCGCTCCAAAGCTCTCGAGTTAGGTCCCCAGTGCTGGCTACCCACACACTGTACAGCGCTATACGATTCTCGATCTAGGACCCCAATGCTGGCTACCCACACTCTCTACCGCTCTACATGGCTCTCGAGCTAGGTCCCCAATGCTGGCTACCCAAACTCTGTACAGCACTACACAGCTCTCGAGCTAGGTCCCCAATGCTGTCAACCCACACTCTGCACAGCGCTACACTGTTCTCGATCTAGGTCCCCAATGCTGGCTACCCACACTCTGTAAAGCGCTACACTGCACTCGAGCTAGGACCCCAATGCTGGCTACCCACAGTATGCACAGCGCTAGTCTGCTCAGAAGCTAGGTCCCCAGTGCTGGCTACCCACATGCTGTACAGCACTACAAGGCTCTCAAGCTAGGTCTCCATTGCTGGCTACGCACACTCTGCACAGCGCTACACGGCTCTTGAGGTAGGACCCCAGTGCTGGCTACCCACACTCTGCACAGCGCTACACTGCTCTCGAGCTAGGTCTCCAGTGCTGGCTACTTATGCTCTGCACAACGCAACATGGCTCTCGAGCTAGGTCCCCAATTCTGGCTACCCACACTCTTTACAGCGCTACACAGCTCTCGAGCTAGGTCCCCAGTGCTGGCTACACACACTCTGTACAGCGCTACAGCGCTCTCGAGCTTGGTCCCCATTGCTGGCTACCCACACTCTGCACAGCGCTACATGGCTATCGAGCTAGGTCCCCAATGCTGGCTACCCAAACTCTGTAAAGCGCTACACTGCACTCTAGCTAGGACCCCAATGCTGGCTACCCACACTCTGCACAGCGCTACACTGCTCTCGAGCTAGGTCTCCAGTGCTGGCTACTTATGCTCTGCACAACGCAACATGGCTCTCGAGCTAGGTCCCCAATGCTGGCTACCCACACTCTTTACAGCGCTACACAGCTCTCGAGCTAGGTCCCCAGTGCTGGCTACACACACTCTGTATAGCGCTCCAAAGCACTCGAGTTAAGTCCCCAGTGCTGGCTACCCACACACTGTACAGCGCTATACGGCTCTCGATCTAGGACCCCAATGCTGGCTACCCACACTCTCTACCGCTCTACATGGCTCTCGAGCTAGGTCCCCAATGCTGGCTACCCAAACTCTGTACAGCACTACACAGCTCTCGAGCTAGGTCCCCAATGCTGGCTACCCACACTCTGTAAAGCGCTACACTGCACTCGAGCTAGGACCCCAATGCTGGCTACCCACAGTATGCACAGCGCTAGTCTGCTCTCAAGCTAGGTCCCCAGTGCTGGCTACCCACATGCTGCACAGTGCTACAAGGCTCTCAAGCTAGGTCCCCATTGCTGGCTACCCACACTCTGCACAGCGCTACACGGCTCTCGAGGTAGGACCCCAGTGCTGGCTACCCACACTCTGCACAGCGCTACACGGCTCTCAAGCTAGGTCCCCAGTGCTGGCTACCCACATGCTGCACAGCGCTACAAGGCTCTCAAGCTAGGTCCCCATTGCTGGCTACCCGCACTCTGCACAGCGCTACACGGCTCTCGAGGTAGGACCCCAGTGCTGGCTACCCACACTCTGCACAGCGCTACACTGCTCTCGAGCTAGGTCTCCAGTGCTGGCTACTTATGCTCTGCACAACGCAACATGGCTCTCGAGCTAGATCCCCAATGCTGGCTACCAAAACTCTGTAAAGCGCTACACTGCACTCGAGCTAGGACCCCAATGCTGGCTACCCACAGTATGCACAGCGCTAGCCTGCTCTCAAGCTAGGTCCCAAGTGCTGGCTACCCACATGCTGCACAGCGCTACAAGGCTCTCAAGCTAGGACCCCAGTGCTGGCTACCCACACTCTGCACAGCGCTACACTGCTCTCGAGCTAGGTCTCCAGTGCTGGCTACTTATGCTCTGCACAACGCAACATGGCTCTCGAGCTAGGTCCCCAATGCTGGCTACCCACACTTTTTACAGCGCTACACTGCTCTCGAGCTAGGTCCCCAGTGCTGGCTACACACACTCTGTATAGCGCTCCAAAGCTCTCGAGTTAAGTCCCCAGTGCTGGCTACCCACACACTGTACAGCGCTATACGGCTCTCGATCTAGGACCCCAATGCTGGCTACCCACACTCTCTACCGCTCTACATGGCTCTCGTGCTAGGTCCCCAATGCTGGCTACCCAAACTCTGTACAGCACTACACAGCTCTCGAGCTAGGTCCCCAATGCTGGCTACCCACACTCTGTAAAGCGCTACACTGCACTCGAGCTAGGACCCCAATGCTGGCTACCCACAGTATGCACAGCGCTAGTCTGCTCTCAAGCTAGGTCCCCAGTGCTGGCTACCCACATGCTGCACAGCGCTACAAGGCTCTCAAGCTAGGTCCCCATTGCTGGCTACCCACACTCTGCACAGCGCTACACGGCTCTCGAGGTAGGACCCCAGTGCTGGCTACCCACACTCTGCACAGCGCTACACGGCTCTCAAGCTAGGTCCCCAGTGCTGGCTACCCACACTCTGCACAGTGCTACACGGCTCTCGAGCTAGGTCCCCAATGCTCGCTACCCACACTCTGCACAGCGCTACACGGCTATCGAGCTAGGTCCCCAATGCTGGCTACCCAAACTCTGCACAGTGCTACACTGTTCTTGAGCTAGGTCCCCAATCCTGGCTGCCCACACTCTGTACAGCGCTACACAGCTATCGAGCTAGGTCCCCAATGCTGGCTACCCAAACTCTGCACAGCGCTACACGGCTCTCGTGCTAGTTCCCCAATGCTGGCAACCCAAACTCTGCACCATTCTACATGGCCTTCAAGCTAGGTCACCAATGCCGACTACCCACACTCTGTATAGCGCTCTAAAGCTCTCGAGTTAGGTCCCCAGTGCTGGCTACCCACACACTGTACAGCGCTATACGACTCTCGATCTAGGACCCCAATGCTGGCTACCCACACTCTCTACCGCTCTACATGGCTCTCGAGCTAGGTCCCCAATGCTGGCTACCCAAACTCTGTACAGCACTACACAGCTCTCGAGCTAGGTCCCCAATGCTGTCAACCCACACTCTGCACAGCGCTACACTGTTCTCGATCTAGGTCCCCAATGCTGGCTACCCACACTCTGTAAAGCGCTACACTGCACTCGAGCTAGGACCCCAATGCTGGCTACCCACAGTATGCACAGCGCTAGTCTGCTCAGATGCTAGGTCCCCAGTGCTGGCTACCCACATGCTGTACAGCGCTACAAGGCTCTCAAGCTAGGTCTCCATTGCTGGCTACGCACACTCTGCACAGCGCTACACGGCTCTTGAGGTAGGACCCCAGTGCTGGCTACCCACACTCTGCACAGCGCTACACTGCTCTCGAGCTAGGTCTCCAGTGCTGGCTACTTATGCTCTGCACAACGCAACATGGCTCTCGAGCTAGGTCCCCAATTCTGGCTACCCACACTCTTTACAGCGCTACACAGCTCTCGAGCTAGGTCCCCAGTGCTGGCTACACACACTCTGTACAGCGCTACAGCGCTCTCGAGCTAGGTCCCCATTGCTGGCTACCCACACTCTGCACAGCGCTACATGGCTATCGAGCTAGGTCCCCAATGCTGGCTACCCAAACTCTGTAAAGCGCTACACTGCACTCTAGCTAGGACCCCAATGCTGACTACCCACAGTATGCACAGCGCTAGTCTGCTCTCAAGCTAGGTCCCCAGTGCTGGCTACCCACATGCTGCACAGCGCTACAAAGCTCTCAAGCTAGGTCCCCATTGCTGGCTACCCACACTCTGCACAGCGCTACACGGCTCTCGAGGTAGGACCCCAGTGCTGGCTACCCACACTCTGCACAGCGCTACACTGCTCTCGAGCTAGGTCTCCAGTGCTGGCTACTTATGCTCTGCACAACGCAACATGGCTCTCGAGCTAGGTCCCCAATGCTGGCTACCCAAACTCTGTAAAGCGCTACACTGCACTCGAGCTAGGACCCCAATGCTGGCTACCCACAGTATGCACAGCGCTAGTCTGCTCTCAAGCTAGGTCCCCAGTGCTGGCTACCCACATGCTGCACAGCGCTACAAGGCTCTCAAGCTAGGACCCCAGTGCTGGCTACCCACACTCTGCACAGCGCTACACTGCTCTCGAGCTAGGACTCCAGTGCTGGCTACTTATGCTCTGCACAACGCAACATGGCTCTCGAGCTAGGTCCCCAATCCTGGCTACCCATACTCTTTACAGCGCTACACAGCTCTCGAGCTAGGTCCCCAGTGCTGGCTACACACACTCTGTATAGCGCTCCAAAGCTCTCGAGTTAAGTCCCCAGTGCTGGCTACCCACACACTGTACAGCGCTATACGGCTCTCGATCTAGGACCCCAATGCTGGCTACCCACACTCTCTACCGCTCTACATGGCTCTCGAGCTAGGTCCCCAATGCTGGCTACCCAAACTCTGTACAGCACTACACAGCTCTCGAGCTAGGTCCCCAATGCTGGCTACCCACACTCTGTAAAGCGCTACACTGCACTCGAGCTAGGACCTCAATGCTGGCTACCCACAGTATGCACAGCGCTAGTCTGCTCTCAAGCTAGGTCCCCAGTGCTGGCTACCCACATGCTGCACAGCGCTACAAGGCTCTCAAGCTAGGTCCCCATTGCTGGCTACCCACACTCTGCACAGCGCTACACGGCTCTCGAGGTAGGACCCCAGTGCTGGCTACCCACACTCTGCACAGCACTACACGGCTCTCAAGCTAGGTCCCCAATGCTGGCTACTCAAACTCTGCACAGTGCTACACTGTTCTTGAGCTAGGTCCCCAATCCTGGCTGCCCACACTCTGTACAGCGCTACACGGCTATCGAGCTAGGTCCCCAATGCTGGCTACCCAAACTCTGCACAGCGCTACATGGCTCTCGTGCTAGTTCCCCAATGCTGGCAACCCAAACTCTGCACCATTCTACATGGCCTTCGAGCTAGGTCACCAATGCCGACTACCCACACTCTGTATAGCGCTCCAAAACTCTCGAGTTAGGTCCCCAGTGCTGGCTACCCACACACTGTACAGCGCTATACGACTCTCGATCTAGGACCCCAATGCTGGCTACCCACACTCTCTACCGCTCTACATGGCTCTCGAGCTAGGTCCCCAATGCTGGCTACCCAAACTCTGTACAGCACTACACAGCTCTCGAGCTAGGTCCCCAATGCTGTCAACCCACACTCTGCACAGCGCTACACTGTTCTCGAGCTAGGTCCCCAATGCTGGCTACCCACACTCTGTAAAGCGCTACACTGCACTCGAGCTAGGACACCAATGCTGGCTACCCACAGTATGCACAGCGCTAGTCTGCTCTCAAGCTAGGTCCCCAGTGCTGGCTACCCACATGCTGTACAGCGCTACAAGGCTCTCAAGCTAGGTCCCCATTGCTGGCTACCCACACTCTGCACAGCGCTACACAGCTCTCGAGCTAGGTCCCCAGTGCTGGCTACACACACTCTGTACAGCGCTACAGGGCTCTCGAGCTAGGTCCCCATTGCTGGCTACCCACACTCTGCACAGTGCTACATGGCTGTCAAGCTATGTCCCCATTGCTGGCTACCCACACTCTGCACAGCGCTACACGGCTATCGAGCTAGGTCCCCAATGCTGGCTACCCAAACTCTACACAGCGCTACACGGCTCTCGAGGTAGGACCCCAGTGCTGGCTACCCACATTCTGCACAGTGCTACACGGCTCTCAAGCTAGGTCCCCAGTGCTGGCTACCCACGCTCTGCACAGCGCTACACTGCTCTTGAGCTAGGTCTCCAGTGCTGGCTACTCACGCTCTGCACAGCGCAACACGGCTCTCGAACTAGGTCCCCAATGCTGGCTACGCACAGTATGCAGAGCGCTACACTGCTCTCAAGCTAGGTCCCCAGTGCCGGCTACCCACACTCTGCACAGCACTACACGGCTCTCGAGCTAGGTCCCCAATGCTGGCTACCCAAACTCTACACAGCGCTACACGGCTCTCGAGGTAGGACCCCACTGCTGGCTACCCACATTCTGCACAGTGCTACACGGCTCTCAAGCTAGGTCCCCAGTGCTGACTACCCACGCTCTGCACAGCGCTACACTGCTCTTGAGCTAGGTCTCCAGTGCTGGCTACTCATGCTCTGCACAGCGCAACACGGCTCTCGAACTAGGTCCCCAATGCTGGCTACGCACAGTATGCAGAGCGCTACACTGCTCTCAAGCTAGGTCCCCAGTGCCGACTACCCACACTCTGCACAGCACTACATGGCTCTCGAGCTAGGTCCTCAGTGCTGGCTACCCACACTCTACACAGCACTACACGGCTCTCGAAGTAGGACCCCAGTGCTGGCTACCCACACTCTGTACAGCGCTACACAGCTCTCAAGCTAGGTCCCCAGTGCTGGCTACCACACACTGCAAAGAGCTACACTGCTCTTGAGCTAGGTCTCCAGTGCTGGCTACTCACGCTCTGCACAGTGCAACACGGCTCTCGAGCTAGGTCCCCAGTGCTGAGTACCCACACTCTGTACAGCGCTACACTCCTCTCAAGCTAGGTCTCCAGTGCTGGCTACTCACGCTCTGCACAGTGCAACACGGCTCTCAAGCTAGGTCCCAAATGCTGGCTATCCACACTCTGTACAGCGCTACACAGCTCTCGAGCTAGGTCCCCAATGTTGGCTACCCACACTCTGCACAGTGCTGCACATCTCTCGAGCTAGGTCCCCAATGCTGGCTACCCACACTCTGCACAGCGCTACACGACTATCGAGCTAGGTCCCCAATGCTGGCTACCCAAATCTGCACAGCGCTACACTGTTCCTGAGCTAGGTCCCCAATTCTGGCTGCCCACACTCTGTACAGCACTACACAGCTATCAAGCTAGGTCCCTAATGCTGGCTACCCAAACTCTGCACAGCGCTACACGGCTCCCGTGCTAGTTCGCCAATGCTGGCAACCCACACTCTGCACTATTCTACATGGCCCTCGAGCTGGGTGACCAATGCTGACTACCCACACTCTGTACAGCGCTATATGGCTCTCGATCTAGGAATCCATTGCTGGCTACCCACATTCTGTACCGCTCTATATGGCTCTCGAGCTAGGTCCCCAATGCTGGCTACCCAAACTCTGTACAGCACTACACAGCTCTCGAGCTAGGTCCCCAATGCTG
Source organism: Ambystoma mexicanum (assembly GCF_040938575.1). Lineage (NCBI taxonomy): Eukaryota > Metazoa > Chordata > Amphibia > Caudata > Ambystomatidae > Ambystoma > Ambystoma mexicanum. Next base: position 29,148,877 of record NC_090931.1, read on the forward strand.
TCAACCCACACTCTGTACAGCGCTACACTGTTCTCGAGCTAGGTCCCCAATGCTGGCTACCCATACTCTGCAAAGCGCTACACTGCTCTCGAGCTAGGACACCAATGCTGGCTACCCACACTCTGCACAGCGCTACACTGCTCTCGAGCTAGGTCTCCAGTGCTGGCTACTTATGCTCTGCACAACGCAACATGGCTCTCGAGCTAGGTCCCCAATGCTGGCTACCCATACTCTTTACAGCGCTACACAGCTCTCGAGCTAGGTCCCCAGTTCTGGCTACACACACTCTGTATAGCGCTCCAAAGCTCTCGAGTTAAGTCCCCAGTGCTGGCTACCCACACACTGTACAGCGCTATACGGCTCTCAATCTAGGACCCCAATGCTGGCTACCCACACTCTCTACCGCTCTACATGGCTCTCGAGCTAGGTCCCCAATGCTGGCTACCCAAACTCTGTACAGCGCTACACTGTTCTCGAGCTAGGTCCCCAATGCTGGCTACCCATACTCTGCACAGCGCTACACTGCTCTCGAGCTAGGACACCAATGCTGGCTACCCACACTCTGCACAGCGCTACACTGCTCTCGAGCTAGGTCTCCAGTGCTGGCTACTTATGCTCTGCACAACGCAACATGGCTCTCGAGCTAGGTCCCCAGTTCTGGCTACACACACTCTGTATAGCGCTCCAAAGCTCTCGAGTTAAGTCCCCAGTGCTGGCTACCCACACACTGTACAGCGCTATACGGCTCTCGATCTAGGACCCCAATGCTGGCTACCCACACTCTCTACCGCTCTACATGGCTCTCGAGCTAGGTCCCCAATGCTGGCTACCCAAACTCTGTACAGCGCTACACTGTTCTCGAGCTAGGTCCCCAATGCTGGCTACCCATACTCTGCACAGCGCTACACTGCTCTCGAGCTAGGACACCAATGCTGGCTACCCACACTCTGCACAGCGCTACACTGCTCTCGAGCTAGGTCTCCAGTGCTGGCTACTTATGCTCTGCACAACGCAACATGGCTCTCGAGCTAGGTCCCCAATGCTGGCTACCCACACTCTTTACAGCGCTACACAGCTCTCGAGCTAGGTCCCCAGTGCTGGCTACACACACTCTGCATAGCACTCCAAAGCACTCGAGTTAAGTCCCCAGTGCTGGCTACCCACACACTGTACAGCGCTATACGGCTCTCGATCTAGGACCCCAATGCTGGCTACCCACACTCTCTACCGCTCTACATGGCTCTCGAGCTAGGTCCCCAATGCTGGCTACCCAAACTCTGTAAAGCGCTACACTGCACTCGAGCTAGGACCCCAATGCTGGCTACCCACAGTATGCACAGCGCTAGTCTGCTCTCAAGCTAGGTCCCCAGTGCTGGCTACCCACATGCTGCACAGCGCTACAAGGCTCTCAGGCTAGGTCCCCATTGCTGGCTACCCACACTCTGCACAGCGCTACACGGCTCTCGAGGTAGGACCCCAGTGCTGGCTACCCACACTCTGCACAGCGCTACACGGCTCTCAAGCTAGGTCCCCAGTGCTGGCTACCCACACTCTGCACAGTGCTACACGGCTCTCGAGCTAGGTCCCCAATGCTCGCTACCCACACTCTGCACAGCGCTACACGGCTATCGAGCTAGGTCCCCAATGCTGGCTACCCAAACTCTGTACAGTGCTACACTGTTCTTGAGCTAGGTCCCCAATCCTGGCTACCCACACTCTCTACCGCTCTACATGGCTCTCGAGCTAGGTCCCCAATGCTGGCTACCCAAACTCTGTACAGCACTACACAGCTCTCGAGCTAGGTCCCCAATGCTGGCTACCCACACTCTGTAAAGCGCTACACTGCACTCGTGCTAGGACCCCAATGCTGGCTACCCACAGTATGCACAGCGCTAGTCTGCTCTCAAGCTAGGTCCCCAGTGCTGGCTACCCACATGCTGCACAGCGCTACAAGGCTCTCAAGCTAGGTCCCCATTGCTGGCTACCCACACTCTGCACAGTGCTACACGGCTCTCGAGGTAGGACCCCAGTGCTGGCTACCCACACTCTGCACAGCGCTACACGGCTCTCAAGCTAGGTCCCCAGTGCTGGCTACCCGCACTCTGCACAGTGCTACACGGCTCTCGAGCTAGGTCCCCAATGCTCGCTACCCACACTCTGCACAGCGCTACACGGCTATCGAGCTAGGTCCCCAATGCTGGCTACCCAAACTCTGCACAGTGCTACACTGTTCTTGAGCTAGGTCCCCAATCCTGGCTGCCCACACTCTGTACAGCGCTACACGGCTATCGAGCTAGGTCCCCATATGCTGGCTACCCAAACTCTGCACAGCGCTACACTGCTCTCGTGCTAGTTCCCCAATGCTGGCAACCCAAACTCTGCACCATTCTACATGGTCTTCGAGCTAGGTCACCAATGCCGACTACCCACACTCTGTATAGCGCTCCAAAGCTCTCGAGTTAGGTCCCCAGTGCTGGCTACCCACACACTGTACAGCGCTATACGACTCTTGATCTAGGACCCCAATGCTGGCTACCCACACTCTCTACCGCTCTACATGGCTCTTGAGCTAGGTCCCCAATGCTGGCTACCCAAACTCTGTACAGCACTACACAGCTCTCGAGCTAGGTCCCCAATGCTGTCAACCCACACTCTGCACAGCGCTACACTGTTCTCGAGCTAGGTCCCCAATGCTGGCTACCCACACTCTGTAAAGCGCTACACTGCACTCGAGCTAGGACCCCAATTCTGGCTAACCACAGTATGCACAGCGCTAGTCTGCTCTCAAGCTAGGTCCCCAGTGCTGGCTACCCACATGCTGTACAGCGCTACAAGTCTCTCAAGCTAGGTCCCCATTGCTGGCTACCCACACTCTGCACAGCGCTACACGGCTCTCGAGGTAGGACCCCCAGTGCTGGCTACCCACACTCTGCACAGCGCTACACTGCTCTCGAGCTAGGTCTCCAGTGCTGGCTACTTATGCTCTGCACAACGCAACATGGCTCTCGAGCTAGGTCCCCAATGCTGGCTACCCACACTCTTTACAGCGCTACACAGCTCTCGAGCTAGGTCCCCAGTGCTGGCCACACACACTCTGTACAGCGCTACAGGGCTCTCGAGCTAGGTCCCCATTGCTGGCTACCCACACTCTGCACAGTGCTACATGGCTGTCAAGCTAGGTCCCCAAAGCTGGCTACCCACACTCTGCACAGCGCTACACGGCTATCGAGCTAGGTCCCCAATGCTGGCTACCCAAACTCTACACAGCGCTACACGGCTCTCGAGGTAGGACCCCAGTGCTGGCTACCCACATTCTGCACAGTGCTACACGGCTCTCAAGCTAGGTCCCCAGTGCTGGCTACCCATGCTCTGCACAGCGCTACACTGCTCTTGAGCTAGGTCTCCAGTGCTGGCTACTCACGTTCTGCACAGCGCAACACGGCTCTCGAACTAGGTCCCCAATGCTGGCTATGCACAGTATGCAGAGCGCTACACTGCTCTCAAGCTAGGTCCCCAGTGCCGGCTACCCACACTCTGCACAGCACTACACGGCTCTCGAGCTAGGTCCCCAATGCTGGCTACCCAAACTCTACACAGCGCTACACGGCTCTCGAGGTAGGACCCCACTGCTGGCTACCCACATTCTGCACAGTGCTACACGGCTCTCAAGCTAGGTCCCCAGTTCTGGCTACCCACGCTCTGCACAGTGCTACACTGCTCTTGAGCTAGGTCTCCAGTGCTGGCTACTCACGCTCTGCACAGCGCAACACGGCTCTCGAACTAGGTCCCCAATGCTGGCTACGCACAGTATGCAGAGCGCTACACTGCTCTCAAGCTAAGTCCCCAGTGCCGACTACCCACACTCTGCACAGCACTACACGGCTCTCGATCTAGGTCCTCAGTGCTGGCTAACCACACTCTACACAGCACTACACGGCTCTCGAGGTAGGACCCCAGTGCTGGCTACCCACACTCTGTACAGCGCTACGCGGCTCTCAAGCTAGGTCCCCAGTGCTGGCTACCACACTCTGCAAAGAGCTACACTGCTCTTGAGCTAGGTCTCCAGTGCTGGCTACTCACGCTCTGCACAGTGCAACACGGCTCGCGAGCTAGGTCCCCAGTGCTGAGTACCCACACTCTGTACAGCGCTACACTGCTCTCGAGCTAGGTCTCCAGTGCTGGCTACTCACGCTCTGCACAGTGCAACACGGCTCTCAAGCTAGGTCCCAAATGCTGGCTATCCACACTCTGTACAGCGCTACACAGCTCTCGAGCTAGGTCCCCAATGTTGGCTACCCACACTCTGCACAGTGCTGCACATCTCTCGAGCTAGGTCCCCAATGCTGGCTACCCACACTCTGCACAGCGCTACACGACTATCGAGCTAGGTCCCCAATGCTGGCTACCCAAATCTGCACAGCGCTACACTGTTCTTGAGCTAGGTCCCCAATTCTGGCTGCCCACACTCTGTACAGCACTACACAGCTATCAAGCTAGGTCACTAATGCTGGCTACCCAAACTCTGCACAGCGCTACACGGCTCTCGTGCTAATTCGCCAATGCTGGCAACCCACACTCTGCACTATTCTACATGGCCCTCGAGCTGGGTGACCAATGCTGACTACCCACACTCTGTACAGCGCTAAATGGCTCTCGATCTAGGAATCCATTGCTGGCTACCCACATTCTGTACCGCTCTATATGGCTCTCGAGCTAGGTCCCCAATGCTGGCTACCCAAACTCTGTACAGCACTACACAGCTCTCGAGCTAGGTCCCCAATGCTGTCAACCCACACTCTGTACAGCGCTACACTGTTCTCGAGCTAGGTCCCCAATGCTGGCTACCCATACTCTGCACAGCGCTACACTGCTCTCGAGCTAGGTCCCCAGTGCTGGCTACCCACACTCTGCACAGCACTACACGGCTCTCGAGCTAGGACCCCAATGCTGGCTACGCACACTCTGCACAGTGCTACATGGCTCTCGAGCTATGTCCCCAATGCTGGCTACCCACACTCTGCACAGTGCTACACGGCTCTCGAGCTAGGTCCCCAATGTTGGCTACCCACACTCTGCACAGCACTACACGGCTATCGAGCTAGGTCCCCAATGCTGGCTACCCAAACTCTGCACAGCGCTGCAATGTTCTTGAGCTAAGTCCCCAATTCTGGCTGCCCACACTCTGTACAGCACTACACGGCTATCAAACTAGGTCCCTAATGCTGGCTACCCAAACTCTGAACAGCGCCTCACGGCTCTCGAGCTAGGTCCCCAATGCTGGCTACCCACACTCTGTAAAGCGCTACACTGCACTCGAGCTAGGACCCCAATGCTGGCTACACACAGTATGCACAGCGCTAGTCTGCTCTCAAGCTAGGTCCCCAGTGCTGGCTACCAACACGCTGCACAGCGCTACACGGCTTTCAAGCTAGGTCCCCAGTGCTGGCTACCTACACTCTGCACAACGCTACACGGCTCTCGGGGTTGGACCCCAGTGCTGGCTACCCACACTCTGCACAGCACTACACGGCTCTCAAGCTAGGTCCCCAGTGCAGGCTACCCACGCTCTGCACAGCGCTACACTGCTCTCGAGCTAGGTCTCCAGTGGTGGCTACTTATGCTCTGCACAGCGCAACATGGCTCTCGAGCTAGGTCCCCAATGCTGGCTACCCACACTCTGTACAGCGCTACACAGTTCTCGAGCTAGGTCCCCAGTGCTGGCTACACACACTCTGTACAGCTCTACAGGGCTCTCAAGCTAGGTCCCCATTGCTGGCTACCCACTCTCTGTACTGTGCTACATGGCATTCGAGCTAGGACCCCAATGCTGGCTATGCACACTCTGCACTGCGCTACACGACTATCGAGCTAGGTCCCCAATGCTGGCTACCCAAATCTGCACAGCGCTACACTGTTCTTGAGCTAGGTCCCCAATGCTGGCTGCCCACACTCTGTACAGTGGTAATGGCTATTGAGCTAGGTCCCCAATGCTGGCTACCCAAACTCTGCACAGCGCTACACGGCTCTCATGCTAGTTCTCCAATGCTGGCAAGCCAAACTCTGCACCATTCTACATGGCCCTCGAGCTAGGTCACCAATGCAGACTACCCACACTCTGTATAGCGCTCCAAAGCTCTCGAGTTAGGTCCCCAGTGCTGGCTACCCACACACTGTACAGCGCTATACGGCTCTCGATCTAGGACCCCAATGCTGGCTACCAACACTCTCTACCGCTCTACATGGCTCTCGAGCTAGGTTCCCAATGCTGGCTACCCAAACTCTGTACAGCACTACACAGCTCTCGAGCTAGGTCCCCAATGCTGTCAACCCACACTCTGTACAGCGCTACACTGTTCTCGAGCTATGTCCCCAATGCTGGCCACCCACAGTATGCACAGTGCTAGTCTGCTCTCAAGCTAGGTCCCCAGTGCTGGCTACCCACACGCTGCACAGCGCTAAACGGCTCTAAAGCTAGGTCCCCAGTGCTGGCTACCCACACTCTACACAGCGCTACACGGCTCTCGAGGTAGGACCCCAGTGCTGGCTACCCACGCTCTGCACAGCGCTACACGGCTCTCAAGCTAGGCCCCCAGTGCTGGCTACCCACGCTCTGCACAACGCTACACTGCTCTCGAGCTAGGACTCCAGTGCTGGCTACTTATGCTCTGTACAGCACAACATGGCTATTGAGCTAGGTCCCCAATGCTGGCTACCCACACTCTGTACAGCGCTACACAGCTCTCGAGCTAGGTACCCAGTGCTGGCTACACACACTCTGTACAGCGCTACAGGGCTCTCGAGCTAGGTCCCCATTGCTGGCTACCCATTCTCTGTACTGTGCTACATGGCATTCGAGCTAGGACCCCAATGCTGGCTATGCACACTCTGCACAGTGCTACATGGCTCTCGAGCTAGGTCCCCAATGCTGGCAACCCACACTCTGCACAGCGCTACACGGCTCTCGAGCTAGGACCCCAATGCTGGCTATGCACACTCTGCACAGTGCTACATGGCTCTCGAGCTAGGTCCCCAATGCTGGCTACCCACACTCTGCACAGCACTACTCTGCTCTCGAGCTATGTCCCCAATGCTGGCTACCCACACTCTGCACAGTGCTACATGGCTGTCAAGCTAGGTCCCCAATGCTGGCTACCCACACTCTGCACAGCGCTACACGGCTCTCGAGATAGGACCCCAGTGCTGGCTACCCACATTCTGCACAGCGCTACACGGCTCTCAAGCTAGGTTCCCAGTGCTGGCTACCCACGCTCTACACAGCGCTACATTGCTCTCGAGCTAGGTCTCCAGTGCTGGCTACTCACGCTCTGCACAGCGCAACACGGCTCTCGAACTAGGTCCCCAATGCTGGCTACGCACAGTATGCCGAGCGCTACACTGCTCTCAAGCTAGGTCCCCAGTGCTGGCTACCCACACTCTGCACAGCACTACACAGCTCTCGAGCTAGGTCGCTAGGTCTCCAGTGTTGGCTACCCACACTCTACACAGCACTACACGGCTCTCAAGGTAGGACCCCAGTGCTGGCTACCCACACTCTGTACAGCGCTACACGGCTCTCAAGCTAGGTCCCCAGTGCTGGCTACCCACACTCTGCAAAGAGCTACACTGCTCTAGAGTTAGGTCTCCAGTGTTGGCTGCTCACGCTCTGCACAGTGCAACACGGCTCTCAAGCTAGGTCCCCAGTGCTGAGTACCCACACTCTGTACAGTGCTACACTGCTCTCGAGCTAGGTCTCCAGTGCTGGCTACTCACGCTCTGCACAGTGCAACACGGCTCTCGAGCTAGGTCCCCAATGCTGGCTATCCACACTCTGTACAGCGCTACACAGCTCTCGAGCTAGGTCCCCAATGCTGGCTATCCACACTCTGCACAGTGCTACATGTCTCTCGAGCTAGGTCCCTAATGCTGGCTACCCACACTCTGCACAGCGCTACAACACTATCGAGCTAGTTCCCCAGTGCTGGCTACCCAAATCTGCACAGCGCTACACTGTTCTTGAGCTAGGTCCCCAATGCTGGCTGCCCACACTCTGTACAGCGCTACACGGCTATTGAGCTAGGTCCCCAATGCTGGCTACCCAAACACAGCACAGCGCTACACGGCTCTCGTGCTAGTTCCCCAATGCTGGCAACCCACACTCTGCACTATTCTACATGGCCCTCGAGCTAGGTGACCAATGCTGACTACCCACACTCTGTACAGCGCTATATGGCTCTCGATCTCGGACCCTATTGCTGGCTACCCACATTCTGCACAGTGCTACATGTCTCTCGAGCTAGGTCCCCAATGCTGGCTACCCACACTCTGCACAGCGCTACAACACTATCGAGCTAGGTCCCCAGTGCTGGCTACCCAAATCTGCACAGCGCTACACTGTTCTTGAGCTAGGTCCCCAATGCTGGCTGCCCACACTCTGTACAGCGCTACACGGCTATTGAGCTAGGTCCCCAATGCTGAGTACCCACACTCTGTACAGCGATACACAGCTCTCGAGCTAGGTCCCCAATGCTGGCTACCCACACTCTGCACAGTGCTACACGGCTCTCGAGCTAGGTCCCCAATGCTCGCTACCCACACTCTGCACAGCGCTACACGGCTATCGAGCTAGGTCCACAATGCTGGCTACCCAAACTCTGCACAGTGCTACACTGTTCTTGAGCTAGGTCCCCAATCCTGGCTGCCCATACTCTGTACAGCTCTACACGGCTATCGAGCTAGGTCCCCAATGCTGGCTACCCAAACTCTGCACAGCGCTACACGGCTCTCGTGCTAGTTCCCCAATGCTGGCAACCCAAACTCTGCACCATTCTACATGGCCTTCGAGCTAGGTCACCAATGCTGACTACCCACACTCTGTATAGCGCTCCAAAGCTCTCGAGATAGGTCCACAGTGCTGGCTACCCACACACTGTACAGCGCTATACGGCTCTCGATCTAGGACCCCAGTGCTGGCTACCCACACTCTCTACCGCTCTACATGGCTCTCAAGCTAGGTCCCCAATGCTGGCTACCCAAACTCTGTACAGCACTACACAGCTCTCGAGCTAGGTCTCCAATGCTGTCAACCCACACTCTGCACAGTGCTACACTGTTCTCGAGCTAGATCCCCAATGCTGGCTACCCACACTCTGTAAAGCGCTACACTGCACTCGAGCTAGGACCCCAAAGCTGGCTACCCACAGTATGTACAGCGCTAGTCTGCTCTCAAGCTAGGTCCCCAGTGCTGGCTACCCACATGCTGCACAGCGCTACAAGGCTCTCAAGCTAGGTCCCCATTGCTGGCTACCCACACTCTGCACAGCGCTACACGGCTCTCGAGGTAGGACCCCAGCGCTGGCTACCCACACTCTGCACAGCGCTACACGGCTCTCAAGCTAGGTCCCCAGTGCTGGCTACCCACACTCTGCACAGCGCTACACTGCTCTCGAGCTAGGTCTCCAGTGCTGGCTACTTATGCTCTGCACAACGCAACATGGCTCTCGAGCTAGGTCCCCAATGCTGGCTAGCCACACTCTTTACAGCGCTACGCAACTCTAGAGCTAGGTCCCCAGTGCTGGCTACACACACTCTGTACAGCACTACAGGGCTCTCGAGCTAGGTCCCCATTGCTGGCTACCCACTCTCTGTACTGTGCTACATGGCATTCAAGCTAAGTCCCCAATGCTGGCTACCCACACTCTGCACAGCGCTACATTGCTCTCGAGCTAGGTCCCCAATGCTGGCTACCCACACTCTGCACAGCGCTACACGGCTCTCGAGCTAGGACCCCAATGCTGGCTATGCACACTCTGCACAGTGCTACATGGCTCTCGAACTAGGTCCCCAATGCTGGCTACCCACACTCTGCACAGCACTACTCTGCTCTCGAGCTATGTCCCCAATGCTGGCTACCCACACTCTGCACAGTGCTACATGGCTGTCAAGCTAGGACCCCAATGCTGGCTACCCACACTCTGCACAGCGCTACAGGGCTATCGAGCTAGGTCCCCAATGCTGGCTACCCAAACTCTACACAGCGCTACACGGCTCTCGAGGTAGGACCCCAGTGCTGGCTACCCACATTCTGCACAGCGCTACACGGCTCTCAAGCTAGGTCCCCAATGCTGGCTGCCCAAACTCTGTACAGCGCTACACGGCTATTGAGCTAGGTCCCCAATGCTGAGTACCCACACTCCGTACAGCGATACACAGCTCTCGAGCTAGGTCCCCAATGCTGGCTACCCACACTCTGCACAGTGCTACACGGCTCTCGAGCTAGGTCCCCAATGCTCGCTACCCACACTCTGCACAGCGCTACACGGCTATCGAGCTAGGTCCACAATGCTGGCTACCCAAACTCTGCACAGTGCTACACTGTTCTTGAGCTAGGTCCCCAATCCTGGCTGCCTATACTCTGTACAGCTCTACACGGCTATCGAGCTAGGTCCCCAATGCTGGCTACCCAAACTCTGCACAGCGCTACACGGCTCTCGTGCTAGTTCCCCAATGCTGGCAACCCAAACTCTGCACCATTCTACATGGCCTTCGAGCTAGGTCACCAATGCTGACTACCCACACTCTGTATAGCGCTCCAAAGCTCTCGAGATAGGTCCCCAGTGCTGGCTACCCACACACTGTACAGCGCTATACGGCTCTCGATCTAGGACCCCAGTGCTGGCTACCCACACTCTCTACCGCTCTACATGGCTCTCAAGCTAGGTCCCCAATGCTGGCTACCCAAACTCTGTACAGCACTACACAGCTCTCGAGCTAGGTCTCCAATGCTGTCAACCCACACTCTGCACAGTGCTACACTGTTCTCGAGCTAGATCCCCAATGCTGGCTACCCACACTCTGTAAAGCGCTACACTGCACTCGAGCTAGGACCCCAATGCTGGCTACCCACAGTATGTACAGCGCTAGTCTGCTCTCAAGCTAGGTCCCCAGTGCTGGCTACCCACATGCTGCACAGCGCTACAAGGCTCTCAAGCTAGGTCCCCATTGCTGGCTACCCACACTCTGCACAGCGCTACACGGCTCTCGAGGTAGGACCCCAGCGCTGGCTACCCACACTCTGCACAGCGCTACACGGCTCTCAAGCTAGGTCCCCAGTGCTGGCTACCCACACTCTGGACAGCGCTACACTGCTCTCGAGCTAGGTCTCCAGTGCTGGCTACTTATGCTCTGCACAACGCAACATGGCTCTCGAGCTAGGTCCCCAATGCTGGCTAGCCACACTCTTTACAGCGCTACACAACTCTAGAGCTAGGTCCCCAGTGCTGGCTACACACACTCTGTACAGCACTACAGGGCTCTCGAGCTAGGTCCCCATTGCTGGCTACCCACTCTCTGTACTGTGCTACATGGCATTCAAGCTAAGTCCCCAATGCTGGCTACCCACACTCTGCACAGCGCTACACTGCTCTCGAGCTAGGTCCCCAATGCTGGCTACCCACACTCTGCACAGCGCTACACGGCTCTCGAGCTAGGACCCCAATGCTGGCTATGCACACTCTGCACAGTGCTACATGGCTCTCGAACTAGGTCCCCAATGCTGGCTACCCACACTCTGCACAGCACTACTCTGCTCTCGAGCTATGTCCCCAATGCTGGCTACCCACACTCTGCACAGTGCTACATGGCTGTCAAGCTAGGACCCCAATGCTGGCTACCCACACTCTGCACATCGCTACAGGGCTATCGAGCTAGGTCCCCAATGCTGGCTACCCAAACTCTACACAGCGCTACACGGCTCTCGAGGTAGGACCCCAGTGCTGGCTACCCACATTCTGCACAGCGCTACACGGCTCTCAAGCTAGGTCCCCAGTGCTGGCTACCCACGCTCTGCACAGCGCTACACTGCTCTTGAGCTAGGTCTCTAGTGCTTGCTACTCACGCTCTGCACAGCGCAACACGGCTCTCGAACTAGGTCCCCAATGCTGGCTACGCAGAGTATGCAGAGCGCTACACTGCTCCCAAGCTAGGTCCCCAGTGCCGGCTACCCACACTCTGCACAGCACTACACGGCTCTCGAGCTCGGTCCCCAGTGCTGGCTATCCACACTCTACACAGCACTACACGGCTCTCAAGGTAGGACCCCAGTGCTGGCTACCCACACTCTGTACAGCGCTACTCGGCTCTCAAGCTAGGTCCCCAGTGCTGGCTACCCACACTCTGCAAAGAGCTACACTGCTCTCAAGCTAGGTCTCGAGTGCTGGCTACTCACGCTCTGCACAGTGCAACACAGCTCTCGAGCTAGGTCCCCAATGCTGGCTACCCACACTCTGTACAGCGCTACATGGCTCTCGAGCTATGTCCCCAATGCTGGCTACCCACACTCTGCACAGTGCTACACGGCTCTCGAGCTAGGTCCCCAATGCTGGCTACCCACACTCTGCACAGCACTACACGGCTATCGAGCTAGGTCCCCAATGCTGGCTACCCAAACTCTGCACAGCGCTACAATGTTCTTGAGCTAAGTCCCCAATGCTGGCTGCCACACTCTGTACAGCACTACACGGCTATCAAGCGAGGTCCCTAATGCTGGCTACCCAAACTCTGCACAGCGCTACACGGCCCTCGAGCTAGGTGACCAATGCTGACTACCCACACTCTGTACAGCGCTATATGGCTCTCGATCTAGGAACCCATTGCTGGCTACCCACATTCTGTACCGCTCTATATGGCTCTCGAGCTAGGTCCCCAATGCTGGCTACCCAAACTCTATACAGCACTACACAGCTCTCGAGCTAGGTCCCCAATGCTGTCAACCCACACTCTGTACAGCGCTACACTGTTCTCGAGCTAGGTCCCCAATGCTGGCTACCCACACTCTGCGCAGCGCTACACTGCTCTCGAGCTAGGTCCCCAATGCTGGCTACCCACACTCTGCACAGCACTACACGGCTCTCAAGCTAGGACCCCAATGCTGGCTACGCACACTCTGCACAGCGCTACATGGCTCTCGAGCTATGTCCCCAATGCTGGCTACCCACACTCTGCAGAGTGCTACACGGCTCTCGAGCTAGGTCCCCAATGTTGGCTACCCAAACTCTGCACAGCACTACACGGCTATCGAGCTAGGTCCCCAATGCTGGCTACCCAAACTCTGCACAGCGCTGCAATGTTCTTGAGCTAAGTCCCCAATGCTGGCTGCCCACACCCTGTACAGCACTACACGGCTATCAAGCTAGGTCCCTAATGCTGGCTACCCAAACTCTGAACAGCGCAACACGGCTCTCGTGCTAGTTCCCCAATGCTGGCACCCCACACTCTGCATCATTCTACATGGCCCTCAAGCTAGGTCACCAATGCCGACTACCCACACTCTGTATAGCGCTCCAAAGCTCTCGAGCTAGGTCCCCAGTGCTGGCTACCCACACTCTGTGCAGTGCTATACGGCTCTCGATCTAGGACCCCAATGCTGGCTACCCACACTCTGTACCGCTCTACATGGCTTTCGAGCTAGGTCCCCAATGCTAGCTACCCAAACTCTGTGCAGCACTACACAGCTCTCGAGCTAGGTCCCCAATGCTGTCAACCCACACTCTGTACAGCGCTACACTGTTCTCGAGCTAGGTCCCCAATGCTGGCTACCCACACTCTGTAAAGCGCTACACTGCACTCGAGCTAGGACCCCAATGCTGGCTACACACAGTATGCACAGCGCTAGTCTGCTCTCAAGCTAGGCCCCCAGTGCTGGCTACCCACACGCTGCACAGCGCTACACGGCTCTCAAGCTAGGTCCCCAGTGCTGGCTACCCACACTCTGCACAGCGCTACACGGCTCTCGAGGTTGGACCCCAGTGCTGGCTACCCACACTCTGCACAGCACTACACGGCTCTCAAGCTAGGTCCCCAGTGCTGGCTACCCACGCTCTGCACAGCGCTACACTGCTCTCGAGCTAGGTCTCCAGTGCTGGCTACTTATGCTCTTCACAGCGCAACATGGCTCTCGAGCTAGGTCCCCAATGCTGGCTACCCACACTCTGTACAGCGCTACACAGTTCTTGAGCTAGATCCCCAGTGCTGGCTACACACACTCTGTACAGCACTACAGGGCTCTCGAGCTAGGTCCACATTGCTGGCTACCCACTATCTGTACTGTGCTACATGGCATTCGAGCTAGGACCCCAATGCTGGCTATGCACACTCTGCACTGCGCTACATGACTATCGAGCTAGGTCCCCAATGCTAGCTGCCCAAATCTGCACAGCGCTACACTGTTCTTGAGCTAGGTCCCCAATGCTGGCTGCCCACACTCTGTACAGTGGTACTATTGAGCTAGGTCCCCAATGCTGGCTACCCAAACTCTGCACAGCGCTACACGGCTCTCGTGCTAGTTCCCCAATGCTGGCAACCCAAACTCTGCACCATTCTACATGGCCCTCGAGCTAGGTCACCAACGCAGACTACCCACACTCTGTATAGCGCTCCAAAGCTCTCGAGTTAGGTCCCCAGAGCTGGCTACCCACACACTGTACAGCGCTATACGGCTCTCGATCTAGGACCCCAATGCTGGCTACCCACACTCTCTACCACTCTACATGGCTCTCGAGCTAGGTTCCCAATGCTGGCTACCCAAACTCTGTACAGCACTACACAGCTCTCGAGCTAGGTCCCCAATGCTGTCAACCAACACTCTGTACTGCGCTACACTGTTCTCGAGCAAGGTCCCCAATGCTGGCTACCCACAGTATGCACAGCGCTAGTCTGCGCTCAAGCTAGGTCCCCAGTGCTGGCTACCCACATGCTGCACAGCGCTACACGGCTCTCAAGCTAGGTCCTCAGTGCTGGCTACCCACACTCTGCACAGCGCTACACGGCTCTCGAGGTAGGACCCCAGTGCTGGCTACCCACGCTCTGCACAGCGCTACACGGCTCTCAAGCTAGGCCCCCAGTGCTGGCTACCCACACACTGTACAGCGCTATACGGCTCTCGATCTAGGACCCCAGTGCTGGCTACCCACACTCTCTAAAGCTCTACATGGCTCTTAAGCTAGGTCCCCAATGCTGGCTACCCAAACTCTGTACAGCACTACACAGCTCTCGAGCTAGGTCTCCAATGCTGTCAACCCACACTCTGCACAGCGCTACACTGTTCTCGAGCTAGATCCCCAATGCTGGCTACCCACACTCTGTAAAGCGCTACACTGCACTCGAGCTAGGACCCCAATGCTGGCTACCCACAGTATGTACAGCGCTAGTCTGCTCTCAAGCTAGGTCCCCAGTGCTGGCTACCCACATGCTTCACAGTGCTACAAGGCTCTCAAGCTAGGTAACCATTGCTGGCTACCCACACTCTGCACAGCGCTACACGGCTCTCGAGGTAGGACCCCAGCGCTGGCTACCCACACTCTGCACAGCGCTACACGGCTCTCAAGCTAGGTCCCCAGTGCTGGCTACCCAAACTCTACACAGCGCTACACGGCTCTCGAGGTAGGACCCCACTGCTGGCTACCCACATTCTGCACAGTGCTACACGGCTCTCAAGCTAGGTCCCCAGTGCTGACTACCCACGCTCTGCACAGCGCTACACTGCTCTTGAGCTAGGTCTCCAGTGCTGGCTACTCATGCTCTGCACAGCGCAACACGGCTCTCGAACTAGGTCCCCAATGCTGGCTACGCACAGTATGCAGAGCGCTACACTGCTCTCAAGCTAGGTCCCCAGTGCCGACTACCCACACTCTGCACAGCACTACATGGCTCTCGAGCTAGGTCCTCAGTGCTGGCTACCCACACTCTACACAGCACTACACGGCTCTCGAAGTAGGACCCCAGTGCTGGCTACCCACACTCTGTACAGCGCTACACAGCTCTCAAGCTAGGTCCCCAGTGCTGGCTACCACACACTGCAAAGAGCTACACTGCTCTTGAGCTAGGTCTCCAGTGCTGGCTACTCACGCTCTGCACAGTGCAACACGGCTCTCGAGCTAGGTCCCCAGTGCTGAGTACCCACACTCTGTACAGCGCTACACTCCTCTCAAGCTAGGTCTCCAGTGCTGGCTACTCACGCTCTGCACAGTGCAACACGGCTCTCAAGCTAGGTCCCAAATGCTGGCTATCCACACTCTGTACAGCGCTACACAGCTCTCGAGCTAGGTCCCCAATGTTGGCTACCCACACTCTGCACAGTGCTGCACATCTCTCGAGCTAGGTCCCCAATGCTGGCTACCCACACTCTGCACAGCGCTACACGACTATCGAGCTAGGTCCCCAATGCTGGCTACCCAAATCTGCACAGCGCTACACTGTTCCTGAGCTAGGTCCCCAATTCTGGCTGCCCACACTCTGTACAGCACTACACAGCTATCAAGCTAGGTCCCTAATGCTGGCTACCCAAACTCTGCACAGCGCTACACGGCTCCCGTGCTAGTTCGCCAATGCTGGCAACCCACACTCTGCACTATTCTACATGGCCCTCGAGCTGGGTGACCAATGCTGACTACCCACACTCTGTACAGCGCTATATGGCTCTCGATCTAGGAATCCATTGCTGGCTACCCACATTCTGTACCGCTCTATATGGCTCTCGAGCTAGGTCCCCAATGCTGGCTACCCAAACTCTGTACAGCACTACACAGCTCTCGAGCTAGGTCCCCAATGCTGTCAACCCACACTCTGTACAGCGCTACACTGTTCTCGAGCTAGGTCCCCAATGCTGGCTACCCATACTCTGCAAAGCGCTACACTGCTCTCGAGCTAGGACACCAATGCTGGCTACCCACACTCTGCACAGCGCTACACTGCTCTCGAGCTAGGTCTCCAGTGCTGGCTACTTATGCTCTGCACAACGCAACATGGCTCTCGAGCTAGGTCCCCAATGCTGGCTACCCATACTCTTTACAGCGCTACACAGCTCTCGAGCTAGGTCCCCAGTTCTGGCTACACACACTCTGTATAGCGCTCCAAAGCTCTCGAGTTAAGTCCCCAGTGCTGGCTACCCACACACTGTACAGCGCTATACGGCTCTCAATCTAGGACCCCAATGCTGGCTACCCACACTCTCTACCGCTCTACATGGCTCTCGAGCTAGGTCCCCAATGCTGGCTACCCAAACTCTGTACAGCGCTACACTGTTCTCGAGCTAGGTCCCCAATGCTGGCTACCCATACTCTGCACAGCGCTACACTGCTCTCGAGCTAGGACACCAATGCTGGCTACCCACACTCTGCACAGCGCTACACTGCTCTCGAGCTAGGTCTCCAGTGCTGGCTACTTATGCTCTGCACAACGCAACATGGCTCTCGAGCTAGGTCCCCAGTTCTGGCTACACACACTCTGTATAGCGCTCCAAAGCTCTCGAGTTAAGTCCCCAGTGCTGGCTACCCACACACTGTACAGCGCTATACGGCTCTCGATCTAGGACCCCAATGCTGGCTACCCACACTCTCTACCGCTCTACATGGCTCTCGAGCTAGGTCCCCAATGCTGGCTACCCAAACTCTGTACAGCGCTACACTGTTCTCGAGCTAGGTCCCCAATGCTGGCTACCCATACTCTGCACAGCGCTACACTGCTCTCGAGCTAGGACACCAATGCTGGCTACCCACACTCTGCACAGCGCTACACTGCTCTCGAGCTAGGTCTCCAGTGCTGGCTACTTATGCTCTGCACAACGCAACATGGCTCTCGAGCTAGGTCCCCAATGCTGGCTACCCACACTCTTTACAGCGCTACACAGCTCTCGAGCTAGGTCCCCAGTGCTGGCTACACACACTCTGCATAGCACTCCAAAGCACTCGAGTTAAGTCCCCAGTGCTGGCTACCCACACACTGTACAGCGCTATACGGCTCTCGATCTAGGACCCCAATGCTGGCTACCCACACTCTCTACCGCTCTACATGGCTCTCGAGCTAGGTCCCCAATGCTGGCTACCCAAACTCTGTAAAGCGCTACACTGCACTCGAGCTAGGACCCCAATGCTGGCTACCCACAGTATGCACAGCGCTAGTCTGCTCTCAAGCTAGGTCCCCAGTGCTGGCTACCCACATGCTGCACAGCGCTACAAGGCTCTCAGGCTAGGTCCCCATTGCTGGCTACCCACACTCTGCACAGCGCTACACGGCTCTCGAGGTAGGACCCCAGTGCTGGCTACCCACACTCTGCACAGCGCTACACGGCTCTCAAGCTAGGTCCCCAGTGCTGGCTACCCACACTCTGCACAGTGCTACACGGCTCTCGAGCTAGGTCCCCAATGCTCGCTACCCACACTCTGCACAGCGCTACACGGCTATCGAGCTAGGTCCCCAATGCTGGCTACCCAAACTCTGTACAGTGCTACACTGTTCTTGAGCTAGGTCCCCAATCCTGGCTACCCACACTCTCTACCGCTCTACATGGCTCTCGAGCTAGGTCCCCAATGCTGGCTACCCAAACTCTGTACAGCACTACACAGCTCTCGAGCTAGGTCCCCAATGCTGGCTACCCACACTCTGTAAAGCGCTACACTGCACTCGTGCTAGGACCCCAATGCTGGCTACCCACAGTATGCACAGCGCTAGTCTGCTCTCAAGCTAGGTCCCCAGTGCTGGCTACCCACATGCTGCACAGCGCTACAAGGCTCTCAAGCTAGGTCCCCATTGCTGGCTACCCACACTCTGCACAGTGCTACACGGCTCTCGAGGTAGGACCCCAGTGCTGGCTACCCACACTCTGCACAGCGCTACACGGCTCTCAAGCTAGGTCCCCAGTGCTGGCTACCCGCACTCTGCACAGTGCTACACGGCTCTCGAGCTAGGTCCCCAATGCTCGCTACCCACACTCTGCACAGCGCTACACGGCTATCGAGCTAGGTCCCCAATGCTGGCTACCCAAACTCTGCACAGTGCTACACTGTTCTTGAGCTAGGTCCCCAATCCTGGCTGCCCACACTCTGTACAGCGCTACACGGCTATCGAGCTAGGTCCCCATATGCTGGCTACCCAAACTCTGCACAGCGCTACACTGCTCTCGTGCTAGTTCCCCAATGCTGGCAACCCAAACTCTGCACCATTCTACATGGTCTTCGAGCTAGGTCACCAATGCCGACTACCCACACTCTGTATAGCGCTCCAAAGCTCTCGAGTTAGGTCCCCAGTGCTGGCCACCCACACACTGTACTGCGCTATACGACTCTTGATCTAGGACCCCAATGCTGGCTACCCACACTCTCTACCGCTCTACATGGCTCTTGAGCTAGGTCCCCAATGCTGGCTACCCAAACTCTGTACAGCACTACACAGCTCTCGAGCTAGGTCCCCAATGCTGTCAACCCACACTCTGCACAGCGCTACACTGTTCTCGAGCTAGGTCCCCAATGCTGGCTACCCACACTCTGTAAAGCGCTACACTGCACTCGAGCTAGGACCCCAATTCTGGCTAACCACAGTATGCACAGCGCTAGTCTGCTCTCAAGCTAGGTCCCCAGTGCTGGCTACCCACATGCTGTACAGCGCTACAAGTCTCTCAAGCTAGGTCCCCATTGCTGGCTACCCACACTCTGCACAGCGCTACACGGCTCTCGAGGTAGGACCCCCAGTGCTGGCTACCCACACTCTGCACAGCGCTACACTGCTCTCGAGCTAGGTCTCCAGTGCTGGCTACTTATGCTCTGCACAACGCAACATGGCTCTCGAGCTAGGTCCCCAATGCTGGCTACCCACACTCTTTACAGCGCTACACAGCTCTCGAGCTAGGTCCCCAGTGCTGGCCACACACACTCTGTACAGCGCTACAGGGCTCTCGAGCTAGGTCCCCATTGCTGGCTACCCACACTCTGCACAGTGCTACATGGCTGTCAAGCTAGGTCCCCAAAGCTGGCTACCCACACTCTGCACAGCGCTACACGGCTATCGAGCTAGGTCCCCAATGCTGGCTACCCAAACTCTACACAGCGCTACACGGCTCTCGAGGTAGGACCCCAGTGCTGGCTACCCACATTCTGCACAGTGCTACACGGCTCTCAAGCTAGGTCCCCAGTGCTGGCTACCCATGCTCTGCACAGCGCTACACTGCTCTTGAGCTAGGTCTCCAGTGCTGGCTACTCACGTTCTGCACAGCGCAACACGGCTCTCGAACTAGGTCCCCAATGCTGGCTATGCACAGTATGCAGAGCGCTACACTGCTCTCAAGCTAGGTCCCCAGTGCCGGCTACCCACACTCTGCACAGCACTACACGGCTCTCGAGCTAGGTCCCCAATGCTGGCTACCCAAACTCTACACAGCGCTACACGGCTCTCGAGGTAGGACCCCACTGCTGGCTACCCACATTCTGCACAGTGCTACACGGCTCTCAAGCTAGGTCCCCAGTTCTGGCTACCCACGCTCTGCACAGTGCTACACTGCTCTTGAGCTAGGTCTCCAGTGCTGGCTACTCACGCTCTGCACAGCGCAACACGGCTCTCGAACTAGGTCCCCAATGCTGGCTACGCACAGTATGCAGAGCGCTACACTGCTCTCAAGCTAAGTCCCCAGTGCCGACTACCCACACTCTGCACAGCACTACACGGCTCTCGATCTAGGTCCTCAGTGCTGGCTAACCACACTCTACACAGCACTACACGGCTCTCGAGGTAGGACCCCAGTGCTGGCTACCCACACTCTGTACAGCGCTACGCGGCTCTCAAGCTAGGTCCCCAGTGCTGGCTACCACACTCTGCAAAGAGCTACACTGCTCTTGAGCTAGGTCTCCAGTGCTGGCTACTCACGCTCTGCACAGTGCAACACGGCTCGCGAGCTAGGTCCCCAGTGCTGAGTACCCACACTCTGTACAGCGCTACACTGCTCTCGAGCTAGGTCTCCAGTGCTGGCTACTCACGCTCTGCACAGTGCAACACGGCTCTCAAGCTAGGTCCCAAATGCTGGCTATCCACACTCTGTACAGCGCTACACAGCTCTCGAGCTAGGTCCCCAATGTTGGCTACCCACACTCTGCACAGTGCTGCACATCTCTCGAGCTAGGTCCCCAATGCTGGCTACCCACACTCTGCACAGCGCTACACGACTATCGAGCTAGGTCCCCAATGCTGGCTACCCAAATCTGCACAGCGCTACACTGTTCTTGAGCTAGGTCCCCAATTCTGGCTGCCCACACTCTGTACAGCACTACACAGCTATCAAGCTAGGTCACTAATGCTGGCTACCCAAACTCTGCACAGCGCTACACGGCTCTCGTGCTAATTCGCCAATGCTGGCAACCCACACTCTGCACTATTCTACATGGCCCTCGAGCTGGGTGACCAATGCTGACTACCCACACTCTGTACAGCGCTAAATGGCTCTCGATCTAGGAATCCATTGCTGGCTACCCACATTCTGTACCGCTCTATATGGCTCTCGAGCTAGGTCCCCAATGCTGGCTACCCAAACTCTGTACAGCACTACAGAGCTCTCGAGCTAGGTCCCCAATGCTGTCAACCCACACTCTGTACAGCGCTACACTGTTCTCGAGCTAGGTCCCCAATGCTGGCTACCCATACTCTGCACAGCGCTACACTGCTCTCGAGCTAGGTCCCCAGTGCTGGCTACCCACACTCTGCACAGCACTACACGGCTCTCGAGCTAGGACCCCAATGCTGGCTACGCACACTCTGCACAGTGCTACATGGCTCTCGAGCTATGTCCCCAATGCTGGCTACCCACACTCTGCACAGTGCTACACGGCTCTCGAGCTAGGTCCCCAATGTTGGCTACCCACACTCTGCACAGCACTACACGGCTATCGAGCTAGGTCCCCAATGCTGGCTACCCAAACTCTGCACAGCGCTGCAATGTTCTTGAGCTAAGTCCCCAATTCTGGCTGCCCACACTCTGTACAGCACTACACGGCTATCAAACTAGGTCCCTAATGCTGGCTACCCAAACTCTGAACAGCGCCTCACGGCTCTCGAGCTAGGTCCCCAATGCTGGCTACCCACACTCTGTAAAGCGCTACACTGCACTCGAGCTAGGACCCCAATGCTGGCTACACACAGTATGCACAGCGCTAGTCTGCTCTCAAGCTAGGTCCCCAGTGCTGGCTACCAACACGCTGCACAGCGCTACACGGCTTTCAAGCTAGGTCCCCAGTGCTGGCTACCTACACTCTGCACAACGCTACACGGCTCTCGGGGTTGGACCCCAGTGCTGGCTACCCACACTCTGCACAGCACTACACGGCTCTCAAGCTAGGTCCCCAGTGCAGGCTACCCACGCTCTGCACAGCGCTACACTGCTCTCGAGCTAGGTCTCCAGTGGTGGCTACTTATGCTCTGCACAGCGCAACATGGCTCTCGAGCTAGGTCCCCAATGCTGGCTACCCACACTCTGTACAGCGCTACACAGTTCTCGAGCTAGGTCCCCAGTGCTGGCTACACACACTCTGTACAGCTCTACAGGGCTCTCAAGCTAGGTCCCCATTGCTGGCTACCCACTCTCTGTACTGTGCTACATGGCATTCGAGCTAGGACCCCAATGCTGGCTATGCACACTCTGCACTGCGCTACACGACTATCGAGCTAGGTCCCCAATGCTGGCTACCCAAATCTGCACAGCGCTACACTGTTCTTGAGCTAGGTCCCCAATGCTGGCTGCCCACACTCTGTACAGTGGTAATGGCTATTGAGCTAGGTCACCAATGCTGGCTACCCAAACTCTGCACAGCGCTACACGGCTCTCATGCTAGTTCTCCAATGCTGGCAAGCCAAACTCTGCACCATTCTACATGGCCCTCGAGCTAGGTCACCAATGCAGACTACCCACACTCTGTATAGCGCTCCAAAGCTCTCGAGTTAGGTCCCCAGTGCTGGCTACCCACACACTGTACAGCGCTATACGGCTCTCGATCTAGGACCCCAATGCTGGCTACCAACACTCTCTACCGCTCTACATGGCTCTCGAGCTAGGTTCCCAATGCTGGCTACCCAAACTCTGTACAGCACTACACAGCTCTCGAGCTAGGTCCCCAATGCTGTCAACCCACACTCTGTACAGCGCTACACTGTTCTCGAGCTATGTCCCCAATGCTGGCTACCCACAGTATGCACAGTGCTAGTCTGCTCTCAAGCTAGGTCCCCAGTGCTGGCTACCCACACGCTGCACAGCGCTAAACGGCTCTAAAGCTAGGTCCCCAGTGCTGGCTACCCACACTCTACACAGCGCTACACGGCTCTCGAGGTAGGACCCCAGTGCTGGCTACCCACGCTCTGCACAGCGCTACACGGCTCTCAAGCTAGGCCCCCAGTGCTGGCTACCCACGCTCTGCACAACGCTACACTGCTCTCGAGCTAGGACTCCAGTGCTGGCTACTTATGCTCTGTACAGCACAACATGGCTATTGAGCTAGGTCCCCAATGCTGGCTACCCACACTCTGTACAGCGCTACACAGCTCTCGAGCTAGGTACCCAGTGCTGGCTACACACACTCTGTACAGCGCTACAGGGCTCTCGAGCTAGGTCCCCATTGCTGGCTACCCATTCTCTGTACTGTGCTACATGGCATTCGAGCTAGGACCCCAATGCTGGCTATGCACACTCTGCACAGTGCTACATGGCTCTCGAGCTAGGTCCCCAATGCTGGCAACCCACACTCTGCACAGCGCTACACGGCTCTCGAGCTAGGACCCCAATGCTGGCTATGCACACTCTGCACAGTGCTACATGGCTCTCGAGCTAGGTCCCCAATGCTGGCTACCCACACTCTGCACAGCACTACTCTGCTCTCGAGCTATGTCCCCAATGCTGGCTACCCACACTCTGCACAGTGCTACATGGCTGTCAAGCTAGGTCCCCAATGCTGGCTACCCACACTCTGCACAGCGCTACACGGCTATCGAGCTAGGTCCGAAATGCTGGCTACCCAAACTCTACATAGCGCTACACGGCTCTCGAGATAGGACCCCAGTGCTGGCTACCCACATTCTGCACAGCGCTACACGGCTCTCAAGCTAGGTTCCCAGTGCTGGCTACCCACGCTCTACACAGCGCTACATTGCTCTCGAGCTAGGTCTCCAGTGCTGGCTACTCACGCTCTGCACAGCGCAACACGGCTCTCGAACTAGGTCCCCAATGCTGGCTACGCACAGTATGCCGAGCGCTACACTGCTCTCAAGCTAGGTCCCCAGTGCTGGCTACCCACACTCTGCACAGCACTACACAGCTCTCGAGCTAGGTCGCTAGGTCTCCAGTGTTGGCTACCCACACTCTACACAGCACTACACGGCTCTCAAGGTAGGACCCCAGTGCTGGCTACCCACACTCTGTACAGCGCTACACGGCTCTCAAGCTAGGTCCCCAGTGCTGGCTACCCACACTCTGCAAAGAGCTACACTGCTCTAGAGTTAGGTCTCCAGTGTTGGCTGCTCACGCTCTGCACAGTGCAACACGGCTCTCAAGCTAGGTCCCCAGTGCTGAGTACCCACACTCTGTACAGTGCTACACTGCTCTCGAGCTAGGTCTCCAGTGCTGGCTACTCACGCTCTGCACAGTGCAACACGGCTCTCGAGCTAGGTCCCCAATGCTGGCTATCCACACTCTGTACAGCGCTACACAGCTCTCGAGCTAGGTCCCCAATGCTGGCTATCCACACTCTGCACAGTGCTACATGTCTCTCGAGCTAGGTCCCTAATGCTGGCTACCCACACTCTGCACAGCGCTACAACACTATCGAGCTAGTTCCCCAGTGCTGGCTACCCAAATCTGCACAGCGCTACACTGTTCTTGAGCTAGGTCCCCAATGCTGGCTGCCCACACTCTGTACAGCGCTACACGGCTATTGAGCTAGGTCCCCAATGCTGGCTACCCAAACACAGCACAGCGCTACACGGCTCTCGTGCTAGTTCCCCAATGCTGGCAACCCACACTCTGCACTATTCTACATGGCCCTCGAGCTAGGTGACCAATGCTGACTACCCACACTCTGTACAGCGCTATATGGCTCTCGATCTCGGACCCTATTGCTGGCTACCCACATTCTGCACAGTGCTACATGTCTCTCGAGCTAGGTCCCCAATGCTGGCTACCCACACTCTGCACAGCGCTACAACACTATCGAGCTAGGTCCCCAGTGCTGGCTACCCAAATCTGCACAGCGCTACACTGTTCTTGAGCTAGGTCCCCAATGCTGGCTGCCCACACTCTGTACAGCGCTACACGGCTATTGAGCTAGGTCCCCAATGCTGAGTACCCACACTCTGTACAGCGATACACAGCTCTCGAGCTAGGTCCCCAATGCTGGCTACCCACACTCTGCACAGTG
Organism: Ambystoma mexicanum; assembly: GCF_040938575.1. Classification (NCBI taxonomy): domain Eukaryota; kingdom Metazoa; phylum Chordata; class Amphibia; order Caudata; family Ambystomatidae; genus Ambystoma; species Ambystoma mexicanum. The sequence goes on from NC_090931.1 coordinate 29,174,088, forward strand.
CTACACGGCTCTCGAGCTAGGTCCCCAATGCTCGCTACCCACACTCTGCACAGCGCTACACGGCTATCGAGCTAGGTCCACAATGCTGGCTACCCAAACTCTGCACAGTGCTACACTGTTCTTGAGCTAGGTCCCCAATCCTGGCTGCCCATACTCTGTACAGCTCTACACGGCTATCGAGCTAGGTCCCCAATGCTGGCTACCCAAACTCTGCACAGCGCTACACGGCTCTCGTGCTAGTTCCCCAATGCTGGCAACCCAAACTCTGCACCATTCTACATGGCCTTCGAGCTAGGTCACCAATGCTGACTACCCACACTCTGTATAGCGCTCCAAAGCTCTCGAGATAGGTCCACAGTGCTGGCTACCCACACACTGTACAGCGCTATACGGCTCTCGATCTAGGACCCCAGTGCTGGCTACCCACACTCTCTACCGCTCTACATGGCTCTCAAGCTAGGTCCCCAATGCTGGCTACCCAAACTCTGTACAGCACTACACAGCTCTCGAGCTAGGTCTCCAATGCTGTCAACCCACACTCTGCACAGTGCTACACTGTTCTCGAGCTAGATCCCCAATGCTGGCTACCCACACTCTGTAAAGCGCTACACTGCACTCGAGCTAGGACCCCAAAGCTGGCTACCCACAGTATGTACAGCGCTAGTCTGCTCTCAAGCTAGGTCCCCAGTGCTGGCTACCCACATGCTGCACAGCGCTACAAGGCTCTCAAGCTAGGTCCCCATTGCTGGCTACCCACACTCTGCACAGCGCTACACGGCTCTCGAGGTAGGACCCCAGCGCTGGCTACCCACACTCTGCACAGCGCTACACGGCTCTCAAGCTAGGTCCCCAGTGCTGGCTACCCACACTCTGCACAGCGCTACACTGCTCTCGAGCTAGGTCTCCAGTGCTGGCTACTTATGCTCTGCACAACGCAACATGGCTCTCGAGCTAGGTCCCCAATGCTGGCTAGCCACACTCTTTACAGCGCTACGCAACTCTAGAGCTAGGTCCCCAGTGCTGGCTACACACACTCTGTACAGCACTACAGGGCTCTCGAGCTAGGTCCCCATTGCTGGCTACCCACTCTCTGTACTGTGCTACATGGCATTCAAGCTAAGTCCCCAATGCTGGCTACCCACACTCTGCACAGCGCTACATTGCTCTCGAGCTAGGTCCCCAATGCTGGCTACCCACACTCTGCACAGCGCTACACGGCTCTCGAGCTAGGACCCCAATGCTGGCTATGCACACTCTGCACAGTGCTACATGGCTCTCGAACTAGGTCCCCAATGCTGGCTACCCACACTCTGCACAGCACTACTCTGCTCTCGAGCTATGTCCCCAATGCTGGCTACCCACACTCTGCACAGTGCTACATGGCTGTCAAGCTAGGACCCCAATGCTGGCTACCCACACTCTGCACAGCGCTACAGGGCTATCGAGCTAGGTCCCCAATGCTGGCTACCCAAACTCTACACAGCGCTACACGGCTCTCGAGGTAGGACCCCAGTGCTGGCTACCCACATTCTGCACAGCGCTACACGGCTCTCAAGCTAGGTCCCCAATGCTGGCTGCCCACACTCTGTACAGCGCTACACGGCTATTGAGCTAGGTCCCCAATGCTGAGTACCCACACTCCGTACAGCGATACACAGCTCTCGAGCTAGGTCCCCAATGCTGGCTACCCACACTCTGCACAGTGCTACACGGCTCTCGAGCTAGGTCCCCAATGCTCGCTACCCACACTCTGCACAGCGCTACACGGCTATCGAGCTAGGTCCCCAATGCTGGCTACCCAAACTCTGCACAGCGCTACACGGCTCTCGTGCTAGTTCCCCAATGCTGGCAACCCAAACTCTGCACCATTCTACATGGCCTTCGAGCTAGGTCACCAATGCTGACTACCCACACTCTGTATAGCGCTCCAAAGCTCTCGAGATAGGTCCCCAGTGCTGGCTACCCACACACTGTACAGCGCTATACGGCTCTCGATCTAGGACCCCAGTGCTGGCTACCCACACTCTCTACCGCTCTACATGGCTCTCAAGCTAGGTCCCCAATGCTGGCTACCCAAACTCTGTACAGCACTACACAGCTCTCGAGCTAGGTCTCCAATGCTGTCAACCCACACTCTGCACAGTGCTACACTGTTCTCGAGCTAGATCCCCAATGCTGGCTACCCACACTCTGTAAAGCGCTACACTGCACTCGAGCTAGGACCCCAATGCTGGCTACCCACAGTATGTACAGCGCTAGTCTGCTCTCAAGCTAGGTCCCCAGTGCTGGCTACCCACATGCTGCACAGCGCTACAAGGCTCTCAAGCTAGGTCCCCATTGCTGGCTACCCACACTCTGCACAGCGCTACACGGCTCTCGAGGTAGGACCCCAGCGCTGGCTACCCACACTCTGCACAGCGCTACACGGCTCTCAAGCTAGGTCCCCAGTGCTGGCTACCCACACTCTGGACAGCGCTACACTGCTCTCGAGCTAGGTCTCCAGTGCTGGCTACTTATGCTCCTCACAACGCAACATGGCTCTCGAGCTAGGTCCCCAATGCTGGCTAGCCACACTCTTTACAGCGCTACACAACTCTAGAGCTAGGTCCCCAGTGCTGGCTACACACACTCTGTACAGCACTACAGGGCTCTCGAGCTAGGTCCCCATTGCTGGCTACCCACTCTCTGTACTGTGCTACATGGCATTCAAGCTAAGTCCCCAATGCTGGCTACCCACACTCTGCACAGCGCTACACTGCTCTCGAGCTAGGTCCCCAATGCTGGCTACCCACACTCTGCACAGCGCTACACGGCTCTCGAGCTAGGACCCCAATGCTGGCTATGCACACTCTGCACAGTGCTACATGGCTCTCGAACTAGGTCCCCAATGCTGGCTACCCACACTCTGCACAGCACTACTCTGCTCTCGAGCTATGTCCCCAATGCTGGCTACCCACACTCTGCACAGTGCTACATGGCTGTCAAGCTAGGACCCCAATGCTGGCTACCCACACTCTGCACATCGCTACAGGGCTATCGAGCTAGGTCCCCAATGCTGGCTACCCAAACTCTACACAGCGCTACACGGCTCTCGAGGTAGGACCCCAGTGCTGGCTACCCACATTCTGCACAGCGCTACACGGCTCTCAAGCTAGGTCCCCAGTGCTGGCTACCCACGCTCTGCACAGCGCTACACTGCTCTTGAGCTAGGTCTCTAGTGCTTGCTACTCACGCTCTGCACAGCGCAACACGGCTCTCGAACTAGGTCCCCAATGCTGGCTACGCAGAGTATGCAGAGCGCTACACTGCTCCCAAGCTAGGTCCCCAGTGCCGGCTACCCACACTCTGCACAGCACTACACGGCTCTCGAGCTCGGTCCCCAGTGCTGGCTATCCACACTCTACACAGCACTACACGGCTCTCAAGGTAGGACCCCAGTGCTGGCTACCCACACTCTGTACAGCGCTACTCGGCTCTCAAGCTAGGTCCCCAGTGCTGGCTACCCACACTCTGCAAAGAGCTACACTGCTCTCAAGCTAGGTCTCCAGTGCTGGCTACTCACGCTCTGCACAGTGCAACACAGCTCTCGAGCTAGGTCCCCAATGCTGGCTACCCACACTCTGTACAGCGCTACATGGCTCTCGAGCTATGTCCCCAATGCTGGCTACCCACACTCTGCACAGTGCTACACGGCTCTCGAGCTAGGTCCCCAATGCTGGCTACCCACACTCTGCACAGCACTACACGGCTATCGAGCTAGGTCCCCAATGCTGGCTACCCAAACTCTGCACAGCGCTACAATGTTCTTGAGCTAAGTCCCCAATGCTGGCTGCCACACTCTGTACAGCACTACACGGCTATCAAGCGAGGTCCCTAATGCTGGCTACCCAAACTCTGCACAGCGCTACACGGCCCTCGAGCTAGGTGACCAATGCTGACTACCCACACTCTGTACAGCGCTATATGGCTCTCGATCTAGGAACCCATTGCTGGCTACCCACATTCTGTACCGCTCTATATGGCTCTCGAGCTAGGTCCCCAATGCTGGCTACCCAAACTCTATACAGCACTACACAGCTCTCGAGCTAGGTCCCCAATGCTGTCAACCCACACTCTGTACAGCGCTACACTGTTCTCGAGCTAGGTCCCCAATGCTGGCTACCCACACTCTGCGCAGCGCTACACTGCTCTCGAGCTAGGTCCCCAATGCTGGCTACCCACACTCTGCACAGCACTACACGGCTCTCAAGCTAGGACCCCAATGCTGGCTACGCACACTCTGCACAGCGCTACATGGCTCTCGAGCTATGTCCCCAATGCTGGCTACCCACACTCTGCAGAGTGCTACACGGCTCTCGAGCTAGGTCCCCAATGTTGGCTACCCAAACTCTGCACAGCACTACACGGCTATCGAGCTAGGTCCCCAATGCTGGCTACCCAAACTCTGCACAGCGCTGCAATGTTCTTGAGCTAAGTCCAGAATGCTGGCTGCCCACACCCTGTACAGCACTACACGGCTATCAAGCTAGGTCCCTAATGCTGGCTACCCAAACTCTGAACAGCGCAACACGGCTCTCGTGCTAGTTCCCCAATGCTGGCACCCCACACTCTGCATCATTCTACATGGCCCTCAAGCTAGGTCACCAATGCCGACTACCCACACTCTGTATAGCGCTCCAAAGCTCTCGAGCTAGGTCCCCAGTGCTGGCTACCCACACTCTGTGCAGTGCTATACGGCTCTCGATCTAGGACCCCAATGCTGGCTACCCACACTCTGTACCGCTCTACATGGCTTTCGAGCTAGGTCCCCAATGCTAGCTACCCAAACTCTGTGCAGCACTACACAGCTCTCGAGCTAGGTCCCCAATGCTGTCAACCCACACTCTGTACAGCGCTACACTGTTCTCGAGCTAGGTCCCCAATGCTGGCTACCCACACTCTGTAAAGCGCTACACTGCACTCGAGCTAGGACCCCAATGCTGGCTACACACAGTATGCACAGCGCTAGTCTGCTCTCAAGCTAGGCCCCCAGTGCTGGCTACCCACACGCTGCACAGCGCTACACGGCTCTCAAGCTAGGTCCCCAGTGCTGGCTACCCACACTCTGCACAGCGCTACACGGCTCTCGAGGTTGGACCCCAGTGCTGGCTACCCACACTCTGCACAGCACTACACGGCTCTCAAGCTAGGTCCCCAGTGCTGGCTACCCACGCTCTGCACAGCGCTACACTGCTCTCGAGCTAGGTCTCCAGTGCTGGCTACTTATGCTCTTCACAGCGCAACATGGCTCTCGAGCTAGGTCCCCAATGCTGGCTACCCACACTCTGTACAGCGCTACACAGTTCTTGAGCTAGATCCCCAGTGCTGGCTACACACACTCTGTACAGCACTACAGGGCTCTCGAGCTAGGTCCACATTGCTGGCTACCCACTATCTGTACTGTGCTACATGGCATTCGAGCTAGGACCCCAATGCTGGCTATGCACACTCTGCACTGCGCTACATGACTATCGAGCTAGGTCCCCAATGCTAGCTGCCCAAATCTGCACAGCGCTACACTGTTCTTGAGCTAGGTCCCCAATGCTGGCTGCCCACACTCTGTACAGTGGTACTATTGAGCTAGGTCCCCAATGCTGGCTACCCAAACTCTGCACAGCGCTACACGGCTCTCGTGCTAGTTCCCCAATGCTGGCAACCCAAACTCTGCACCATTCTACATGGCCCTCGAGCTAGGTCACCAACGCAGACTACCCACACTCTGTATAGCGCTCCAAAGCTCTCGAGTTAGGTCCCCAGAGCTGGCTACCCACACACTGTACAGCGCTATACGGCTCTCGATCTAGGACCCCAATGCTGGCTACCCACACTCTCTACCACTCTACATGGCTCTCGAGCTAGGTTCCCAATGCTGGCTACCCAAACTCTGTACAGCACTACACAGCTCTCGAGCTAGGTCCCCAATGCTGTCAACCAACACTCTGTACTGCGCTACACTGTTCTCGAGCAAGGTCCCCAATGCTGGCTACCCACAGTATGCACAGCGCTAGTCTGCGCTCAAGCTAGGTCCCCAGTGCTGGCTACCCACATGCTGCACAGCGCTACACGGCTCTCAAGCTAGGTCCTCAGTGCTGGCTACCCACACTCTGCACAGCGCTACACGGCTCTCGAGGTAGGACCCCAGTGCTGGCTACCCACGCTCTGCACAGCGCTACACGGCTCTCAAGCTAGGCCCCCAGTGCTGGCTACCCACACACTGTACAGCGCTATACGGCTCTCGATCTAGGACCCCAGTGCTGGCTACCCACACTCTCTAAAGCTCTACATGGCTCTTAAGCTAGGTCCCCAATGCTGGCTACCCAAACTCTGTACAGCACTACACAGCTCTCGAGCTAGGTCTCCAATGCTGTCAACCCACACTCTGCACAGCGCTACACTGTTCTCGAGCTAGATCCCCAATGCTGGCTACCCACACTCTGTAAAGCGCTACACTGCACTCGAGCTAGGACCCCAATGCTGGCTACCCACAGTATGTACAGCGCTAGTCTGCTCTCAAGCTAGGTCCCCAGTGCTGGCTACCCACATGCTTCACAGTGCTACAAGGCTCTCAAGCTAGGTAACCATTGCTGGCTACCCACACTCTGCACAGCGCTACACGGCTCTCGAGGTAGGACCCCAGCGCTGGCTACCCACACTCTGCACAGCGCTACACGGCTCTCAAGCTAGGTCCCCAGTGCTGGCTACCCACACTCTGCACAGCGCTACACTGCTCTCGAGCTAGGTCTCCAGTGCTGGCTACTTATGCTCTGCACAACGCAACATGGTTCTCGAGCTAGGTCCCCAATGCTGGCTAGCCACACTCTTTACAGCGCTACACAACTCTAGAGCTAGGTCCCCAGTGCTGGCTACACACACTCTGTACAGCACTACAGGGCTCTCGAGCTAGGTCCCCATTGCTGGCTACCCACTCTCTGTACTGTGCTACATGGCATTCGAGCTAAGTCCCCAATGCTGGCTACCCACACTCTGCACAGCACTACACTGCTCTCGAGCTAGGTCCCCAATGCTGGCTACCCACACTCTGCACAGCGCTACACAGCTCTCGAGCTAGGACCCCAATGCTGGCTATGCACACTCTGCACAGTGCTACATGGCTCTCGAACTAGGTCCCCAATGCTGGCTACCCACACTCTGCACAGCACTACACTGCTCTCGAGCTATGTCCCCAATGCTGGCTACCCACACTCTGCACAGTGCTACATGGCTGTCAAGCTAGGACCCCAATGCTGGCTACCCACACTCTGCACAGCGCTACAGGGCTATCGAGCTAGGTCCCCAATGCTGGCTACCCAAACTCTACACAGCGCTACACGGCTCTCGAGGTAGTACCCCAGTGCTGGCTACCCACATTCTGCACAGCGCTACACGGCTCTCAAGCTAGGTCCCCAGTGCTGGCTACCCACGCTCTGCACAGCTCTACACTGCTCTTGAGCTAGGTCTCTAGTGCTTGCTACTCACGCTCTGCACAGCGCAACACAGCTCTCGAACTAGGTCCCCAATGCTGGCTACGCACAGTATGCAGAGCGCTACACTGCTCCCAAGCTAGGTCCCCAGTGCCGGCTACCCACACTCTGCACAGCACTACACGGCTCTCGAGCTAGGTCCCCAGTGCTGGCTACCCACACACTGTACAGCGCTATACGGCTCTCGATCTAGGACCCCAGTGCTGGCTACCCACACTCTCTAAAGCTCTACATGGCTCTCAAGCTAGGTCCCCAATGCTGGCTACCCAAACTCTGTACAGCACTACACAGCTCTCGAGCTAGGTCTCCAATGCTGTCAACCCACACTCTGCACAGCGCTACACTGTTCTCGAGCTAGATCCCCAATGCTGGCTACCCACACTCTGTAAAGCGCTACACTGCTCTCGAGCTAGGACCCCAATGCTGGCTACCCACAGTATGTACAGCGCTAGTCTGCTCTCAAGCTAGGTCCCCAGTGCTGGCTACCCACATGCTTCACAGTGCTACAAGGCTCTCAAGCTAGGTCCCCATTGCTGGCTACCCACACTCTGCACAGCGCTACACGGCTCTCGAGGTAGGACCCCAGCGCTGGCTACCCACACTCTGCACAGCGCTACACGGCTCTCAAGCTAGGTACCCAGTGCTGGCTACCCACACTCTGCACAGCGCTACACTGCTCTCGAGCTAGGTCTCCAGTGCTGGCTACTTATGCTCTGCACAACGCAACATGGTTCTCGAGCTAGGTCCCCAATGCTGGCTAGCCACACTCTTTACAGCGCTACACAACTCTAGAGCTAGGTCCCCAGTGCTGGCTACACACACTCTGTACAGCACTACAGGGCTCTCGAGCTAGGTCCCCATTGCTGGCTACCCACTCTCTGTACTGTGCTACATGGCATTCGAGCTAAGTCCCCAATGCTGGCTACCCACACTCTGCACAGCACTACACTGCTCTCGAGCTAGGTCCCCAATGCTGGCTACCCACACTCTGCACAGCGCTACACAGCTCTCGAGCTAGGACCCCAATGCTGGCTATGCACACTCTGCACAGTGCTACATGGCTCTCGAACTAGGTCCCCAATGCTGGCTACCCACACTCTGCACAGCACTACACTGCTCTCGAGCTATGTCCCCAATGCTGGCTACCCACACTCTGCACAGTGCTACATGGCTGTCGAGCTAGGACCCCAATGCTGGCTACCCACACTCTGCACAGCGCTACAGGGCTATCGAGCTAGGTCCCCAATGCTGGCTACCCAAACTCTACACAGCGCTACACGGCTCTCGAGGTAGTACCCCAGTGCTGGCTACCCACATTCTGCACAGCGCTACACGGCTCTCAAGCTAGGTCCCCAGTGCTGGCTACCCACGCTCTGCACAGCTCTACACTGCTCTTGAGCTAGGTCTCTAGTTCTTGCTACTCACGCTCTGCACAGCGCAACACAGCTCTCGAACTAGGTCCCCAATGCTGGCTACGCACAGTATGCAGAGCGCTACACTGCTCCCAAGCTAGGTCCCCAGTGCCGGCTACCCACACTCTGCACAGCACTACACGGCTCTCGAGCTAGGTCCCCAGTGCTGGCTATCCACACTCTACACAGCACTACACGGCTCTCGAGGTAGGACCCCAGTGCTGGCTACCCACACTCTGTACAGTGCTACACGGCTCTCAAGCTAGGTCTCCAGTGCTGGCTACCCACACTCTGCAAAGAGCTACACTGCTCTCGAGCTAGGTCTCCAGTGCTGGCTACTCACGCTCTGCACAGTGCAACACGGCTCTCGAGCTAGGTCCCCAGTGCTGGCTATCCACACTCTACACAGCACTACACGGCTCTCGAGGTAGGACCCCAGTGCTGGCTACCCACACTCTGTACAGTGCTACACGGCTCTCAAGCTAGGTCTCCAGTGCTGGCTACCCACACTCTGCAAAGAGCTACACTGCTCTCGAGCTAGGTCTCCAGTGCTGGCTACTCACGCTCTGCACAGTGCAACACGGCTCTCGAGCTAGGTCCCCAATGCTGGCTACCCACACTCTGCACAGTGCTACACGGCTCTCGAGCTAGGTCCCCAATGCTGGCTACCCACACTCTGCACAGCACTACACGGCTATCGAGCTAGGTCCCCAATGCTGGCTACCCAAACTCTGCACAGCGCTGCAATGTTCTTGAGCTAAGTCCCCAATGCTGGCTATGCACACTCTGCACAGTGCTACATGGCTCTCGAGCTAGGTCCCCAATGCTGGCAACCCACACTCTGCACAGCGCTACACGGCTCTCGAGCTAGGACCCCAATACTGGCTATGCACACTCTGCACAGTGCTACATGGCTCTCGAGCTAGGTCCCCAATGCTGGCTACCCACACTCTGCACAGCACTACTCTGCTCTCGAGCTATGTCCCCAATGCTGGCTACCCACACTCTGCACAGTGCTACATGGCTGTCAAGCTAGGTCCCCAATGCTGGCTACCCACACTCTGCACAGCGCTACACGGCTATCGAGCTAGGTCCGAAATGCTGGCTACCCAAACTCTACATAGCGCTACACGGCTCTCGAGATAGGACCCCAGTGCTGGCTACCCACATTCTGCACAGCGCTACACGGCTCTCAAGCTAGGTTCCCAGTGCTGGCTACCCACGCTCTACACAGCGCTACATTGCTCTCGAGCTAGGTCTCCAGTGCTGGCTACTCACGCTCTGCACAGCGCAACACGGCTCTCGAACTAGGTCCCCAATGCTGGCTACGCACAGTATGCCGAGCGCTACACTGCTCTCAAGCTAGGTCCCCAGTGCTGGCTACCCACACTCTGCACAGCACTACACATCTCTCGAGCTAGGTCGCTAGGTCTCCAGTGTTGGCTACCCACACTCTACACAGCACTACACGGCTCTCAAGGTAGGACCCCAGTGCTGGCTACCCACACTCTGTACAGCGCTACTCGGCTCTCAAGCTAGGTCCCCAGTGCTGGCTACCCACACTCTGCAAAGAGCTACACTGCTCTAGAGTTAGGTCTCCAGTGTTGGCTGCTCACGCTCTGCACAGTGCAACACGGCTCTCAAGCTAGGTCCCCAGTGCTGAGTACCCACACTCTGTACAGTGCTACACTGCTCTCGAGCTAGGTCTCCAGTGCTGGCTACTCACGCTCTGTACAGCGCTACACAGCTCTCGAGCTAGGTCCCCAATGCTGGCTATCCACACTCTGCACAGTGCTACATGTCTCTCGAGCTAGGTCCCCAATGCTGGCTACCCACACTCTGCACAGCGCTACAACACTATCGAGCTAGTTCCCCAGTGCTGGCTACCCAAATCTGCACAGCGCTACACTGTTCTTGAGCTAGGTCCCCAATGCTGGCTGCCCACACTCTGTACAGCGCTACACGGCTATTGAGCTAGGTCCCCAATGCTGGCTACCCAAACACAGCACAGCGCTACACGGCTCTCGTGCTAGTTCCCCAATGCTGGCAACCCACACTCTGCACTATTCTACATGGCCCTCGAGCTAGGTGACCAATGCTGACTACCCACACTCTGTACAGCGCTATATGGCTCTCGATCTCGGACCCTATTGCTGGCTACCCACATTCTGCACAGTGCTACATGTCTCTCGAGCTAGGTCCCCAATGCTGGCTACCCACACTCTGCACAGCGCTACAACACTATCGAGCTAGGTCCCCAGTGCTGGCTACCCAAATCTGCACAGCGCTACACTGTTCTTGAGCTAGGTCCCCAATGCTGGCTGCCCACACTCTGTACAGCGCTACACGGCTATTGAGCTAGGTCCCCAATGCTGAGTACCCACACTCTGTACAGCGATACACAGCTCTCGAGCTAGGTCCCCAATGCTGGCTACCCACACTCTGCACAGTGCTACACGGCTCTCGAGCTAGGTCCCCAATGCTCGCTACCCACACTCTGCACAGCGCTACACGGCTATCGAGCTAGGTCCACAATGCTGGCTACCCAAACTCTGCACAGTGCTACACTGTTCTTGAGCTAGGTCCCCAATCCTGGCTGCCCATACTCTGTACAGCTCTACACGGCTATCGAGCTAGGTCCCCAATGCTGGCTACCCAAACTCTGCACAGCGCTACACGGCTCTCGTGCTAGTTCCCCAATGCTGGCAACCCAAACTCTGCACCATTCTACATGGCCTTCGAGCTAGGTCACCAATGCTGACTACCCACACTCTGTATAGCGCTCCAAAGCTCTCGAGATAGGTCCACAGTGCTGGCTACCCACACACTGTACAGCGCTATACGGCTCTCGATCTAGGACCCCAGTGCTGGCTACCCACACTCTCTACCGCTCTACATGGCTCTCAAGCTAGGTCCCCAATGCTGGCTACCCAAACTCTGTACAGCACTACACAGCTCTCGAGCTAGGTCTCCAATGCTGTCAACCCACACTCTGCACAGTGCTACACTGTTCTCGAGCTAGATCCCCAATGCTGGCTACCCACACTCTGTAAAGCGCTACACTGCACTCGAGCTAGGACCCCAAAGCTGGCTACCCACAGTATGTACAGCGCTAGTCTGCTCTCAAGCTAGGTCCCCAGTGCTGGCTACCCACATGCTGCACAGCGCTACAAGGCTCTCAAGCTAGGTCCCCATTGCTGGCTACCCACACTCTGCACAGCGCTACACGGCTCTCGAGGTAGGACCCCAGCGCTGGCTACCCACACTCTGCACAGCGCTACACGGCTCTCAAGCTAGGTCCCCAGTGCTGGCTACCCACACTCTGCACAGCGCTACACTGCTCTCGAGCTAGGTCTCCAGTGCTGGCTACTTATGCTCTGCACAACGCAACATGGCTCTCGAGCTAGGTCCCCAATGCTGGCTAGCCACACTCTTTACAGCGCTACGCAACTCTAGAGCTAGGTCCCCAGTGCTGGCTACACACACTCTGTACAGCACTACAGGGCTCTCGAGCTAGGTCCCCATTGCTGGCTACCCACTCTCTGTACTGTGCTACATGGCTCTCGAACTAGGTCCCCAATGCTGGCTACCCACACTCTGCACAGCACTACTCTGCTCTCGAGCTATGTCCCCAATGCTGGCTACCCACACTCTGCACAGTGCTACATGGCATTCAAGCTAAGTCCCCAATGCTGGCTACCCACACTCTGCACAGCGCTACATTGCTCTCGAGCTAGGTCCCCAATGCTGGCTACCCACACTCTGCACAGCGCTACACGGCTCTCGAGCTAGGACCCCAATGCTGGCTATGCACACTCTGCACAGTGCTACATGGCTCTCGAACTAGGTCCCCAATGCTGGCTACCCACACTCTGCACAGCACTACTCTGCTCTCGAGCTATGTCCCCAATGCTGGCTACCCACACTCTGCACAGTGCTACATGGCTGTCAAGCTAGGACCCCAATGCTGGCTACCCACACTCTGCACAGCGCTACAGGGCTATCGAGCTAGGTCCCCAATGCTGGCTACCCAAACTCTACACAGCGCTACACGGCTCTCGAGGTAGGACCCCAGTGCTGGCTACCCACATTCTGCACAGCGCTACACGGCTCTCAAGCTAGGTCCCCAATGCTGGCTGCCCACACTCTGTACAGCGCTACACGGCTATTGAGCTAGGTCCCCAATGCTGAGTACCCACACTCCGTACAGCGATACACAGCTCTCGAGCTAGGTCCCCAATGCTGGCTACCCACACTCTGCACAGTGCTACACGGCTCTCGAGCTAGGTCCCCAATGCTCGCTACCCACACTCTGCACAGCGCTACACGGCTATCGAGCTAGGTCCACAATGCTGGCTACCCAAACTCTGCACAGTGCTACACTGTTCTTGAGCTAGGTTCCCAATCCTGGCTGCCCATACTCTGTACAGCTCTACACGGCTATGGAGCTAGGTCCCCAATGCTGGCTACCCAAACTCTGCACAGCGCTACACGGCTCTCGTGCTAGTTCCCCAATGCTGGCAACCCAAACTCTGCACCATTCTACATGGCCTTCGAGCTAGGTCACCAATGCTGACTACCCACACTCTGTATAGCGCTCCAAAGCTCTCGAGATAGGTCCCCAGTGCTGGCTACCCACACACTGTACAGCGCTATACGGCTCTCGATCTAGGACCCCAGTGCTGGCTACCCACACTCTCTACCGCTCTACATGGCTCTCAAGCTAGGTCCCCAATGCTGGCTACCCAAACTCTGTACAGCACTACACAGCTCTCGAGCTAGGTCTCCAATGCTGTCAACCCACACTCTGCACAGTGCTACACTGTTCTCGAGCTAGATCCCCAATGCTGGCTACCCACACTCTGTAAAGCGCTACACTGCACTCGAGCTAGGACCCCAATGCTGGCTACCCACAGTATGTACAGCGCTAGTCTGCTCTCAAGCTAGGTCCCCAGTGCTGGCTACCCACATGCTGCACAGCGCTACAAGGCTCTCAAGCTAGGTCCCCATTGCTGGCTACCCACACTCTGCACAGCGCTACACGGCTCTCGAGGTAGGACCCCAGCGCTGGCTACCCACACTCTGCACAGCGCTACACGGCTCTCAAGCTAGGTCCCCAGTGCTGGCTACCCACACTCTGGACAGCGCTACACTGCTCTCGAGCTAGGTCTCCAGTGCTGGCTACTTATGCTCTGCACAACGCAACATGGCTCTCGAGCTAGGTCCCCAATGCTGGCTAGCCACACTCTTTACAGCGCTACACAACTCTAGAGCTAGGTCCCCAGTGCTGGCTACACACACTCTGTACAGCACTACAGGGCTCTCGAGCTAGGTCCCCATTGCTGGCTACCCACTCTCTGTACTGTGCTACATGGCATTCAAGCTAAGTCCCCAATGCTGGCTACCCACACTCTGCACAGCGCTACACTGCTCTCGAGCTAGGTCCCCAATGCTGGCTACCCACACTCTGCACAGCGCTACACGGCTCTCGAGCTAGGACCCCAATGCTGGCTATGCACACTCTGCACAGTGCTACATGGCTCTCGAACTAGGTCCCCAATGCTGGCTACCCACACTCTGCACAGCACTACTCTGCTCTCGAGCTATGTCCCCAATGCTGGCTACCCACACTCTGCACAGTGCTACATGGCTGTCAAGCTAGGACCCCAATGCTGGCTACCCACACTCTGCACAGCGCTACAGGGCTATCGAGCTAGGTCCCCAATGCTGGCTACCCAAACTCTACACAGCGCTACACGGCTCTCGAGGTAGGACCCCAGTGCTGGCTACCCACATTCTGCACAGCGCTACACGGCTCTCAAGCTAGGTCCCCAGTGCTGGCTACCCACGCTCTGCACAGCGCTACACTGCTCTTGAGCTAGGTCTCTAGTGCTTGCTACTCACGCTCTGCACAGCGCAACACGGCTCTCGAACTAGGTCCCCAATGCTGGCTACGCAGAGTATGCAGAGCGCTACACTGCTCCCAAGCTAGGTCCCCAGTGCCGGCTACCCACACTCTGCACAGCACTACACGGCTCTCGAGCTAGGTCCCCAGTGCTGGCTATCCACACTCTACACAGCACTACACGGCTCTCGAGGTAGGACCCCAGTGCTGGCTACCCACACTCTGTACAGCGCTACTCGGCTCTCAAGCTAGGTCCCCAGTGCTGGCTACCTACACTCTGCAAAGAGCTACACTGCTCTCAAGCTAGGTCTCCAGTGCTGGCTACTCACGCTCTGCACAGTGCAACACAGCTCTCGAGCTAGGTCCCCAATGCTGGCTACCCACACTCTGTACAGCGCTACATGGCTCTCGAGCTATGTCCCCAATGCTGGCTACCCACACTCTGCACAGTGCTACACGGCTCTCGAGCTAGGTCCCCAATGCTGGCTACCCACACTCTGCACAGCACTACACGGCTATCGAGCTAGGTCCCCAATGCTGGCTACCCAAACTCTGCACAGCGCTACAATGTTCTTGAGCTAAGTCCCCAATGCTGGCTGCCACACTCTGTACAGCACTACACGGCTATCAAGCGAGGTCCCTAATGCTGGCTACCCAAACTCTGCACAGCGCTACATGGCCCTCGAGCTAGGTGACCAATGCTGACTACCCACACTCTGTACAGCGCTATATGGCTCTCGATCTAGGAACCCATTGCTGGCTACCCACATTCTGTACCGCTCTATATGGCTCTCGAGCTAGGTCCCCAATGCTGGCTACCCAAACTCTATACAGCACTACACAGCTCTCGAGCTAGGTCCCCAATGCTGTCAACCCACACTCTGTACAGCGCTACACTGTTCTCGAGCTAGGTCCCCAATGCTGGCTACCCACACTCTGCGCAGCGCTACACTGCTCTCGAGCTAGGTCCCCAATGCTGGCTACCCACACTCTGCACAGCACTACACGGCTCTCAAGCTAGGACCCCAATGCTGGCTACGCACACTCTGCACAGCGCTACATGGCTCTCGAGCTATGTCCCCAATGCTGGCTACCCACACTCTGCACAGTGCTACACGGCTCTCGAGCTAGGTCCCCAATGTTGGCTACCCAAACTCTGCACAGCACTACACGGCTATCGAGCTAGGTCCCCAATGCTGGCTACCCAAACTCTGCACAGCGCTGCAATGTTCTTGAGCTAAGTCCCCAATGCTGGCTGCCCACACCCTGTACAGCACTACACGGCTATCAAGCTAGGTCCCTAATGCTGGCTACCCAAACTCTGAACAGCGCAACACGGCTCTCGTGCTAGTTCCCCAATGCTGGCACCCCACACTCTGCATCATTCTACATGGCCCTCAAGCTAGGTCACCAATGCCGACTACCCACACTCTGTATAGCGCTCCAAAGCTCTCGAGCTAGGTCCCCAGTGCTGGCTACCCACACTCTGTGCAGTGCTATACGGCTCTCGATCTAGGACCCCAATGCTGGCTACCCACACTCTGTACCGCTCTACATGGCTTTCGAGCTAGGTCCCCAATGCTAGCTACCCAAACTCTGTGCAGCACTACACAGCTCTCGAGCTAGGTCCCCAATGCTGTCAACCCACACTCTGTACAGCGCTACACTGTTCTCGAGCTAGGTCCCCAATGCTGGCTACCCACACTCTGTAAAGCGCTACACTGCACTCGAGCTAGGACCCCAATGCTGGCTACACACAGTATGCACAGCGCTAGTCTGCTCTCAAGCTAGGCCCCCAGTGCTGGCTACCCACACGCTGCACAGCGCTACACGGCTCTCAAGCTAGGTCCCCAGTGCTGGCTACCCACACTCTGCACAGCGCTACACGGCTCTCGAGGTTGGACCCCAGTGCTGGCTACCCACACTCTGCACAGCACTACACGGCTCTCAAGCTAGGTCCCCAGTGCTGGCTACCCACGCTCTGCACAGCGCTACACTGCTCTCGAGCTAGGTCTCCAGTGCTGGCTACTTATGCTCTTCACAGCGCAACATGGCTCTCGAGCTAGGTCCCCAATGCTGGCTACCCACACTCTGTACAGCGCTAAACAGTTCTTGAGCTAGATCCCCAGTGCTGGCTACACACACTCTGTACAGCACTACAGGGCTCTCGAGCTAGGTCCACATTGCTGGCTACCCACTATCTGTACTGTGCTACATGGCATTCGAGCTAGGACCCCAATGCTGGCTATGCACACTCTGCACTGCGCTACATGACTATCGAGCTAGGTCCCCAATGCTAGCTGCCCAAATCTGCACAGCGCTACACTGTTCTTGAGCTAGGTCCCCAATGCTGGCTGCCCACACTCTGTACAGTGGTACTATTGAGCTAGGTCCCCAATGCTGGCTACCCAAACTCTGCACAGCGCTACACGGCTCTCGTGCTAGTTCCCCAATGCTGGCAACCCAAACTCTGCACCATTCTACATGGCCCTCGAGCTAGGTCACCAACGCAGACTACCCACACTCTGTATAGCGCTCCAAAGCTCTCGAGTTAGGTCCCCAGAGCTGGCTACCCACACACTGTACAGCGCTATACGGCTCTCGATCTAGGACCCCAATGCTGGCTACCCACACTCTCTACCACTCTACATGGCTCTCGAGCAAGGTTCCCAATGCTGGCTACCCAAACTCTGTACAGCACTACACAGCTCTCGAGCTAGGTCCCCAATGCTGTCAACCAACACTCTGTACTGCGCTACACTGTTCTCGAGCAAGGTCCCCAATGCTGGCTACCCACAGTATGCACAGCGCTAGTCTGCGCTCAAGCTAGGTCCCCAGTGCTGGCTACCCACATGCTGCACAGCGCTACACGGCTCTCAAGCTAGGTCCTCAGTGCTGGCTACCCACACTCTGCACAGCGCTACACGGCTCTCGAGGTAGGACCCCAGTGCTGGCTACCCACGCTCTGCACAGCGCTACACGGCTCTCAAGCTAGGCCCCCAGTGCTGGCTACCCACACACTGTACAGCGCTATACGGCTCTCGATCTAGGACCCCAGTGCTGGCTACCCACACTCTCTAAAGCTCTACATGGCTCTTAAGCTAGGTCCCCAATGCTGGCTACCCAAACTCTGTACAGCACTACACAGCTCTCGAGCTAGGTCTCCAATGCTGTCAACCCACACTCTGCACAGCGCTACACTGTTCTCGAGCTAGATCCCCAATGCTGGCTACCCACACTCTGTAAAGCGCTACACTGCACTCGAGCTAGGACCCCAATGCTGGCTACCCACAGTATGTACAGCGCTAGTCTGCTCTCAAGCTAGGTCCCCAGTGCTGGCTACCCACATGCTTCACAGTGCTACAAGGCTCTCAAGCTAGGTCCCCATTGCTGGCTACCCACACTCTGCACAGCGCTACACGGCTCTCGAGGTAGGACCCCAGCGCTGGCTACCCACACTCTGCACAGCGCTACACGGCTCTCAAGCTAGGTCCCCAGTGCTGGCTACCCACACTCTGCACAGCGCTACACTGCTCTCGAGCTAGGTCTCCAGTGCTGGCTACTTATGCTCTGCACAACGCAACATGGTTCTCGAGCTAGGTCCCCAATGCTGGCTAGCCACACTCTTTACAGCGCTACACAACTCTAGAGCTAGGTCCCCAGTGCTGGCTACACACACTCTGTACAGCACTACAGGGCTCTCGAGCTAGGTCCCCATTGCTGGCTACCCACTCTCTGTACTGTGCTACATGGCATTCGAGCTAAGTCCCCAATGCTGGCTACCCACACTCTGCACAGCACTACACTGCTCTCGAGCTAGGTCCCCAATGCTGGCTACCCACACTCTGCACAGCGCTACACAGCTCTCGAGCTAGGACCCCAATGCTGGCTATGCACACTCTGCACAGTGCTACATGGCTCTCGAACTAGGTCCCCAATGCTGGCTACCCACACTCTGCACAGCACTACACTGCTCTCGAGCTATGTCCCCAATGCTGGCTACCCACACTCTGCACAGTGCTACATGGCTGTCAAGCTAGGACCCCAATGCTGGCTACCCACACTCTGCACAGCGCTACAGGGCTATCGAGCTAGGTCCCCAATGCTGGCTACCCAAACTCTACACAGCGCTACACGGCTCTCGAGGTAGTACCCCAGTGCTGGCTACCCACATTCTGCACAGCGCTACACGGCTCTCAAGCTAGGTCCCCAGTGCTGGCTACCCACGCTCTGCACAGCTCTACACTGCTCTTGAGCTAGGTCTCTAGTGCTTGCTACTCACGCTCTGCACAGCGCAACACAGCTCTCGAACTAGGTCCCCAATGCTGGCTACGCACAGTATGCAGAGCGCTACACTGCTCCCAAGCTAGGTCCCCAGTGCCGGCTACCCACACTCTGCACAGCACTACACGGCTCTCGAGCTAGGTCCCCAGTGCTGGCTACCCACACACTGTACAGCGCTATACGGCTCTCGATCTAGGACCCCAGTGCTGGCTACCCACACTCTCTAAAGCTCTACATGGCTCTCAAGCTAGGTCCCCAATGCTGGCTACCCAAACTCTGTACAGCACTACACAGCTCTCGAGCTAGGTCTCCAATGCTGTCAACCCACACTCTGCACAGCGCTACACTGTTCTCGAGCTAGATCTCCAATGCTGGCTACCCACACTCTGTAAAGCGCTACACTGCACTCGAGCTAGGACCCCAATGCTGGCTACCCACAGTATGTACAGCGCTAGTCTGCTCTCAAGCTAGGTCCCCAGTGCTGGCTACCCACATGCTTCACAGTGCTACAAGGCTCTCAAGCTAGGTCCCCATTGCTGGCTACCCACACTCTGCACAGCGCTACACGGCTCTCGAGGTAGGACCCCAGCGCTGGCTACCCACACTCTGCACAGCGCTACACGGCTCTCAAGCTAGGTCCCCAGTGCTGGCTACCCACACTCTGCACAGCGCTACACTGCTCTCGAGCTAGGTCTCCAGTGCTGGCTACTTATGCTCTGCACAACGCAACATGGTTCTCGAGCTAGGTCCCCAATGCTGGCTAGCCACACTCTTTACAGCGCTACACAACTCTAGAGCTAGGTCCCCAGTGCTGGCTACACACACTCTGTACAGCACTACAGGGCTCTCGAGCTAGGTCCCCATTGCTGGCTACCCACTCTCTGTACTGTGCTACATGGCATTCGAGCTAAGTCCCCAATGCTGGCTACCCACACTCTGCACAGCACTACACTGCTCTCGAGCTAGGTCCCCAATGCTGGCTACCCACACTCTGCACAGCGCTACACAGCTCTCGAGCTAGGACCCCAATGCTGGCTATGCACACTCTGCACAGTGCTACATGGCTCTCGAACTAGGTCCCCAATGCTGGCTACCCACACTCTGCACAGCACTACACTGCTCTCGAGCTATGTCCCCAATGCTGGCTACCCACACTCTGCACAGTGCTACATGGCTGTCAAGCTAGGACCCCAATGCTGGCTACCCACACTCTGCACAGCGCTACAGGGCTATCGAGCTAGGTCCCCAATGCTGGCTACCCAAACTCTACACAGCGCTACACGGCTCTCGAGGTAGGACCCCAGTGCTGGCTACCCACATTCTGCACAGCGCTACACGGCTCTCAAGCTAGGTCCCCAGTGCTGGCTACCCACGCTCTGCACAGCGCTACACTGCTCTTGAGCTAGGTCTCTAGTGCTTGCTACTCACGCTCTGCACAGCGCAACATGGCTCTCGAACTAGGTCCCCAATGCTGGCTACGCAGAGTATGCAGAGCGCTACACTGCTCCCAAGCTAGGTCCCCAGTGCCGGCTACCCACACTCTGCACAGCACTACACGGCTCTCGAGCTAGGTCCCCAGTGCTGGCTATCCACACTCTACACAGCACTACACGGCTCTCGAGGTAGGACCCCAGTGCTGGCTACCCACACTCTGTACAGCGCTACTCGGCTCTCAAGCTAGGTCCCCAGTGCTGGCTACCCACACTCTGCAAAGAGCTACACTGCTCTCAAGCTAGGTCTCCAGTGCTGGCTACTCACGCTCTGCACAGTGCAACACAGCTCTCGAGCTAGGTCCCCAATGCTGGCTACCCACACTCTGTACAGCGCTACATGGCTCTCGAGCTATGTCCCCAATGCTGGCTACCCACACTCTGCACAGTGCTACAAGGCTCTCGAGCTAGGTCCCCAATGCTGGCTACCCACACTCTGCACAGCACTACACGGCTATCGAGCTAGGTCCCCAATGCTGGCTACCCAAACTCTGCACAGCGCTACAATGTTCTTGAGCTAAGTCCCCAATGCTGGCTGCCACACTCTGTACAGCACTACACGGCTATCAAGCGAGGTCCCTAATGCTGGCTACCCAAACTCTGCACAGCGCTACACGGCCCTCGAGCTAGGTGACCAATGCTGACTACCCACACTCTGTACAGCGCTATATGGCTCTCGATCTAGGAACCCATTGCTGGCTACCCACATTCTGTACCGCTCTATATGGCTCTCGAGCTAGGTCCCCAATGCTGGCTACCCAAACTCTATACAGCACTACACAGCTCTCGAGCTAGGTCCCCAATGCTGTCAACCCACACTCTGTACAGCGCTACACTGTTCTCGAGCTAGGTCCCCAATGCTGGCTACCCACACTCTGCGCAGCGCTACACTGCTCTCGAGCTAGGTCCCCAATGCTGGCTACCCACACTCTGCACAGCACTACACGGCTCTCAAGCTAGGACCCCAATGCTGGCTACGCACACTCTGCACAGCGCTACATGGCTCTCGAGCTATGTCCCCAATGCTGGCTACCCACACTCTGCACAGTGCTACACGGCTCTCGAGCTAGGTCCCCAATGTTGGCTACCCAAACTCTGCACAGCACTACACGGCTATCGAGCTAGGTCCCCAATGCTGGCTACCCAAACTCTGCACAGCGCTGCAATGTTCTTGAGCTAAGTCCCCAATGCTGGCTGCCACACCCTGTACAGCACTACACGGCTATCAAGCTAGGTCCCTAATGCTGGCTACCCAAACTCTGAACAGCGCAACACGGCTCTCATGCTAGTTCCCCAATGCTGGCACCCCACACTCTGCATCATTCTACATGGCCCTCAAGCTAGGTCACCAATGCCGACTACCCACACTCTGTATAGCGCTCCAAAGCTCTCGAGCTAGGTCCCCAGTGCTGGCTACCCACACTCTGTGCAGTGCTATACGGCTCTCGATCTAGGACCCCAATGCTGGCTACCCACACTCTGTACCGCTCTACATGGCTTTCGAGCTAGGTCCCCAATGCTAGCTACCCAAACTCTGTGCAGCACTACACAGCTCTCGAGCTAGGTCCCCAATGCTGTCAACCCACACTCTGTACAGCGCTACACTGTTCTCGAGCTAGGTCCCCAATGCTGGCTACCCACACTCTGTAAAGCGCTACACTGCACTCGAGCTAGGACCCCAATGCTGGCTACACACAGTATGCACAGCGCTAGTCTGCTCTCAAGCTAGGCCCCCAGTGCTGGCTACCCACACGCTGCACAGCGCTACACGGCTCTCAAGCTAGGTCCCCAGTGCTGGCTACCCACACTCTGCACAGCGCTACACGGCTCTCGAGGTTGGACCCCAGTGCTGGCTACCCACACTCTGCACAGCACTACACGGCTCTCAAGCTAGGTCCCCAGTGCTGGCTACCCACGCTCTGCACAGCGCTACACTGCTCTCGAGCTAGGTCTCCAGTGCTGGCTACTTATGCTCTTCACAGCGCAACATGGCTCTCGAGCTAGGTCCCCAATGCTGGCTACCCACACTCTGTACAGCGCTACACAGTTCTTGAGCTAGATCCCCAGTGCTGGCTACACACACTCTGTACAGCACTACAGGGCTCTCGAGCTAGGTCCACATTGCTGGCTACCCACTATCTGTACTGTGCTACATGGCATTCGAGCTAGGACCCCAATGCTGGCTATGCACACTCTGCACTGCGCTACATGACTATCGAGCTAGGTCCCCAATGCTAGCTGCCCAAATCTGCACAGCGCTACACTGTTCTTGAGCTAGGTCCCCAATGCTGGCTGCCCACACTCTGTACAGTGGTACTATTGAGCTAGGTCCCCAATGCTGGCTACCCAAACTCTGCACAGCGCTACACGGCTCTCGTGCTAGTTCCCCAATGCTGGCAACCCAAACTCTGCACCATTCTACATGGCCCTCGAGCTAGGTCACCAACGCAGACTACCCACACTCTGTATAGCGCTCCAAAGCTCTCGAGTTAGGTCCCCAGAGCTGGCTACCCACACACTGTACAGCGCTATACGGCTCTCGATCTAGGACCCCAATGCTGGCTAACCACACTCTCTACCACTCTACATGGCTCTCGAGCTAGGTTCCCAATGCTGGCTACCCAAACTCTGTACAGCACTACACAGCTCTCGAGCTAGGTCCCCAATGCTGTCAACCAACACTCTGTACTGCGCTACACTGTTCTCGAGCAAGGTCCCCAATGCTGGCTACCCACAGTATGCACAGCGCTAGTCTGCGCTCAAGCTAGGTCCCCAGTGCTGGCTACCCACATGCTGCACAGCGCTACACGGCTCTCAAGCTAGGTCCTCAGTGCTGGCTACCCACACTCTGCACAGCGCTACACGGCTCTCGAGGTAGGACCCCAGTGCTGGCTACCCACGCTCTGCACAGCGCTACACGGCTCTCAAGCTAGGCCCCCAGTGCTGGCTACCCACACACTGTACAGCGCTATACGGCTCTCGATCTAGGACCCCAGTGCTGGCTACCCACACTCTCTAAAGCTCTACATGGCTCTTAAGCTAGGTCCCCAATGCTGGCTACCCAAACTCTGTACAGCACTACACAGCTCTCGAGCTAGGTCTCCAATGCTGTCAACCCACACTCTGCACAGCGCTACACTGTTCTCGAGCTAGATCCCCAATGCTGGCTACCCACACTCTGTAAAGCGCTACACTGCACTCGAGCTAGGACCCCAATGCTGGCTACCCACAGTATGTACAGCGCTAGTCTGCTCTCAAGCTAGGTCCCCAGTGCTGGCTACCCACATGCTTCACAGTGCTACAAGGCTCTCAAGCTAGGTCCCCATTGCTGGCTACCCACACTCTGCACAGCGCTACACGGCTCTCGAGGTAGGACCCCAGCGCTGGCTACCCACACTCTGCACAGCGCTACACGGCTCTCAAGCTAGGTCCCCAGTGCTGGCTACCCACACTCTGCACAGCGCTACACTGCTCTCGAGCTAGGTCTCCAGTGCTGGCTACTTATGCTCTGCACAACGCAACATGGTTCTCGAGCTAGGTCCCCAATGCTGGCTAGCCACACTCTTTACAGCGCTACACAACTCTAGAGCTAGGTCCCCAGTGCTGGCTACACACACTCTGTACAGCACTACAGGGCTCTCGAGCTAGGTCCCCATTGCTGGCTACCCACTCTCTGTACTGTGCTACATGGCATTCGAGCTAAGTCCCCAATGCTGGCTACCCACACTCTGCACTGCACTACACTGCTCTCGAGCTAGGTCCCCAATGCTGGCTACCCACACTCTGCACAGCGCTACACAGCTCTCGAGCTAGGACCCCAATGCTGGCTATGCACACTCTGCACAGTGCTACATGGCTCTCGAACTAGGTCCCCAATGCTGGCTACCCACACTCTGCACAGCACTACACTGCTCTCGAGCTATGTCCCCAATGCTGGCTACCCACACTCTGCACAGTGCTACATGGCTGTCAAGCTAGGACCCCAATGCTGGCTACCCACACTCTGCACAGCGCTACAGGGCTATCGAGCTAGGTCCCCAATGCTGGCTACCCAAACTCTACACAGCGCTACACGGCTCTCGAGGTAGTACCCCAGTGCTGGCTACCCACATTCTGCACAGCGCTACACGGCTCTCAAGCTAGGTCCCCAGTGCTGGCTACCCACGCTCTGCACAGCTCTACACTGCTCTTGAGCTAGGTCTCTAGTGCTTGCTACTCACGCTCTGCACAGCGCAACATGGCTCTCGAACTAGGTCCCCAATGCTGGCTACGCAGAGTATGCAGAGCGCTACACTGCTCCCAAGCTAGGTCCCCAGTGCCGGCTACCCACACTCTGCACAGCACTACACGGCTCTCGAGCTAGGTCCCCAGTGCTGGCTACCCACACACTGTACAGCGCTATACGGCTCTCGATCTAGGACCCCAGTGCTGGCTACCCACACTCTCTAAAGCTCTACATGGCTCTCAAGCTAGGTCCCCAATGCTGGCTACCCAAACTCTGTACAGCACTACACAGCTCTCGAGCTAGGTCTCCAATGCTGTCAACCCACACTCTGCACAGCGCTACACTGTTCTCGAGCTAGATCCCCAATGCTGGCTACCCACACTCTGTAAAGCGCTACACTGCACTCGAGCTAGGACCCCAATGCTGGCTACCCACAGTATGTACAGCGCTAGTCTGCTCTCAAGCTAGGTCCCCAGTGCTGGCTACCCACATGC
This sequence comes from Ambystoma mexicanum, assembly GCF_040938575.1. Classification (NCBI taxonomy): domain Eukaryota; kingdom Metazoa; phylum Chordata; class Amphibia; order Caudata; family Ambystomatidae; genus Ambystoma; species Ambystoma mexicanum. The sequence goes on from NC_090931.1 coordinate 29,199,418, forward strand.
TTCACAGTGCTACAAGGCTCTCAAGCTAGGTCCCCATTGCTGGCTACCCACACTCTGCACAGCGCTACACGGCTCTCGAGGTAGGACCCCAGCGCTGGCTACCCACACTCTGCACAGCGCTACACGGCTCTCAAGCTAGGTCCCCAGTGCTGGCTACCCACACTCTGCACACCGCTACACTGCTCTCGAGCTAGGTCTCCAGTGCTGGCTACTTATGCTCTGCACAACGCAACATGGTTCTCGAGCTAGGTCCCCAATGCTGGCTAGCCACACTCTTTACAGCGCTACACAACTCTAGAGCTAGGTCCCCAGTGCTGGCTACACACACTCTGTACAGCACTACAGGGCTCTCAAGCTAGGTCCCCATTGCTGGCTACCCACTCTCTGTACTGTGCTACATGGCATTCGAGCTAAGTCCCCAATGCTGGCTACCCACACTCTGCACAGCACTACACTGCTCTCGAGCTAGGTCCCCAATGCTGGCTACCCACACTCTGCACAGTGCTACACAGCTCTCGAGCTAGGACCCCAATGCTGGCTATGCACACTCTGCACAGTGCTACATGGCTCTCGAACTAGGTCCCCAATGCTGGCTACCCACACTCTGCACAGCACTACACTGCTCTCGAGCTATGTCCCCAATGCTGGCTACCCACACTCTGCACAGTGCTACATGGCTGTCAAGCTAGGACCCCAATGCTGGCTACCCACACTCTGCACAGCGCTACAGGGCTATCGAGCTAGGTCCCCAATGCTGGCTACCCAAACTCTACACAGCGCTACACGGCTCTCGAGGTAGTACCCCAGTGCTGGCTACCCACATTCTGCACAGCGCTACACGGCTCTCAAGCTAGGTCCCCAGTGCTGGCTACCCACGCTCTGCACAGCTCTACACTGCTCTTGAGCTAGGTCTCTAGTTCTTGCTACTCACGCTCTGCACAGCGCAACACAGCTCTCGAACTAGGTCCCCAATGCTGGCTACGCACAGTATGCAGAGCGCTACACTGCTCCCAAGCTAGGTCCCCAGTGCCGGCTACCCACACTCTGCACAGCACTACACGGCTCTCGAGCTAGGTCCCCAGTGCTGGCTATCCACACTCTACACAGCACTACACGGCTCTCGAGGTAGGACCCCAGTGCTGGCTACCCACACTCTGTACAGTGCTACACGGCTCTCAAGCTAGGTCTCCAGTGCTGGCTACCCACACTCTGCAAAGAGCTACACTGCTCTCGAGCTAGGTCTCCAGTGCTGGCTACTCACGCTCTGCACAGTGCAACACGGCTCTCGAGCTAGGTCCCCAATGCTGGCTACCCACACTCTGTACAGCGCTACATGGCTCTCGAGCTATGTCCCCAATGCTGGCTACCCACACTCTGCACAGTGCTACACGGCTCTCGAGCTAGGTCCCCAATGCTGGCTACCCACACTCTGCACAGCACTACACGGCTATCGAGCTAGGTCCCCAATGCTGGCTACCCAAACTCTGCACAGCGCTGCAATGTTCTTGAGCTAAGTCCCCAATGCTGGCTGCCACACTCTGTACAGCACTACACGGCTATCAAGCGAGGTCCCTAATGCTGGCTACCCAAACTCTGCACAGCGCTACACGGCTCTCGTGCTAGTTCGCCAATGCTGGCAACCCACACTCTGCACTTTTCTACATGGCCCTCGAGCTAGGTGACCAATGCTGACTACCCACACTCTGTACAGCGCTATATGGCTCTCGATCTAGGAACCCATTGCTGGCTACCCACATTCTGTACCGCTCTATATGGCTCTCGAGCTAGGTCCCCAATGCTGGCTACCCAAACTCTGTACAGCACTACACAGCTCTCGAGCTAGGTCCCCAATGCTGTCAACCCACACTCTGTACAGCGCTACACTGTTCTCGAGCTAGGTCCCCAATGCTGGCTACCCACACTCTGCGCAGCGCTACACTGCTCTCGAGCTAGGTCCCCAATGCTGGCTACCCACACTCTGCACAGCACTACACGGCTCTCAAGCTAGGACCCCAATGCTGGCTACGCACACTCTGCACAGCGCTACATGGCTCTCGAGCTATGTCCCCAATGCTGGCTACCCAAACTCTGCACAGCACTACACGGCTATCGAGCTAGGTCCCCAATGCTGGCTGCCCAAACTCTGCACAGCGCTGCAATGTTCTTGAGCTAAGTCCCCAATGCTGGCTGCCCACACCCTGTACAGCACTACACGGCTATCAAGCTAGGTCCCTAATGCTGGCTACCCAAACTCTGAACAGCGCAACACGGCTCTCGTGCTAGTTCCCCAATGCTGGCACCCCACACTCTGCATCATTCTACATGGCCCTCAAGCTAGGTCACCAATGCCGACTACCCACACTCTGTATAGCGCTCCAAAGCTCTCGAGCTAGCACCCCAGTGCTGGCTACCCACACTCTGTGCAGTGCTATACGGCTCTCGATCTAGGACCCCAATGCTGGCTACCCACACTCTGTACCGCTCTACATGGCTTTCGAGCTAGGTCCCCAATGCTGGCTACCTAAACTCTGTACAGCACTACACAGCTCTCGAGCTAGGTCCCCAATGCTGTCAACCCACACTCTGTACAGCGCTACACTGTTCTCGAGCTAGGTCCCCAATGCTGGCTACCCACACTCTGTAAAGCGCTACACTGCACTCAAGCTAGGACCCCAATGCTGGCTACACACAGTATGCACAGCTCTAGTCTGCTCTCAAGCTAGGCCCCCAGTGCTGGCTACCCACACGCTGCACAGCGCTACACGGCTCTCAAGCTAGGTCCCCAGTGCTGGCTACCCACACTCTGCTCAGCGCTACACGGCTCTCGAGGTTGGACCCCAGTGCTGGCTACCCACACTCAGCACAGCACTACACGGTTCTCAAGCTAGGTCCCCAATGCTGGCTACCCACACTCTGCACAGCGCTACACAGCTCTCGAGCTAGGACCCCAATGCTGGCTATGCACACTCTGCACAGTGCTACATGGCTCTCGAACTAGGTCCCCAATGCTGGCTACCCACACTCTGCACAGCACTACACTGCTCTCGAGCTATGTCCCCAATGCTGGCTACCCACACTCTGCACAGTGCTACATGGCTGTCAAGCTAGGACCCCAATGCTGGCTACCCACACTCTGCACAGCGCTACAGGGCTATCGAGCTAGGTCCCCAATGCTGGCTACCCAAACTCTACACAGCGCTACACGGCTCTCGAGGTAGTACCCCAGTGCTGGCTACCCACATTCTGCACAGCGCTACACGGCTCTCAAGCTAGGTCCCCAGTGCTGGCTACCCACGCTCTGCACAGCTCTACACTGCTCTTGAGCTAGGTCTCTAGTTCTTGCTACTCACGCTCTGCACAGCGCAACACAGCTCTCGAACTAGGTCCCCAATGCTGGCTACGCACAGTATGCAGAGCGCTACACTGCTCCCAAGCTAGGTCCCCAGTGCCGGCTACCCACACTCTGCACAGCACTACACGGCTCTCGAGCTAGGTCCCCAGTGCTGGCTATCCACACTCTACACAGCACTACACGGCTCTCGAGGTAGGACCCCAGTGCTGGCTACCCACACTCTGTACAGTGCTACACGGCTCTCAAGCTAGGTCTCCAGTGCTGGCTACCCACACTCTGCAAAGAGCTACACTGCTCTCGAGCTAGGTCTCCAGTGCTGGCTACTCACGCTCTGCACAGTGCAACACAGCTCTCGAGCTAGGTCCCCAATGCTGGCTACCCACACTCTGTACAGCGCTACATGGCTCTCGAGCTATGTCCCCAATGCTGGCTACCCACACTCTGCACAGTGCTACACGGCTCTCGAGCTAGGTCCCCAATGCTGGCTACCCACACTCTGCACAGCACTACACGGCTATCGAGCTAGGTCCCCAATGCTGGCTACCCAAACTCTGCACAGCGCTGCAATGTTCTTGAGCTAAGTCCCCAATGCTGGCTGCCACACTCTGTACAGCACTACACGGCTATCAAGCGAGGTCCCTAATGCTGGCTACCCAAACTCTGCACAGCGCTACACGGCTCTCGTGCTAGTTCGCCAATGCTGGCAACCCACACTCTGCACTTTTCTACATGGCCCTCGAGCTAGGTGACCAATGCTGACTACCCACACTCTGTACAGCGCTATATGGCTCTCGATCTAGGAACCCATTGCTGGCTACCCACATTCTGTACCGCTCTATATGGCTCTCGAGCTAGGTCCCCAATGCTGGCTACCCAAACTCTGTACAGCACTACACAGCTCTCGAGCTAGGTCCCCAATGCTGTCAACCCACACTCTGTACAGCGCTACACTGTTCTCGAGCTAGGTCCCCAATGCTGGCTACCCACACTCTGCGCAGCGCTACACTGCTCTCGAGCTAGGTCCCCAATGCTGGCTACCCACACTCTGCACAGCACTACACGGCTCTCGAGCTAGGACCCCAATGCTGGCTACGCACACTCTGCACAGCGCTACATGGCTCTCGAGCTATGTCCCCAATGCTGGCTACCCAAACTCTGCACAGCACTACACGGCTATCGAGCTAGGTCCCCAATGCTGGCTGCCCAAACTCTGCACAGCGCTGCAATGTTCTTGAGCTAAGTCCCCAATGCTGGCTGCCCACACCCTGTACAGCACTACACGGCTATCAAGCTAGGTCCCTAATGCTGGCTACCCAAACTCTGAACAGCGCAACACGGCTCTCGTGCTAGTTCCCCAATGCTGGCACCCCACACTCTGCATCATTCTACATGGCCCTCAAGCTAGGTCACCAATGCCGACTACCCACACTCTGTATAGCGCTCCAAAGCTCTCGAGCTAGGACCCCAGTGCTGGCTACCCACACTCTGTGCAGTGCTATACGGCTCTCGATCTAGGACCCCAATGCTGGCTACCCACACTCTGTACCGCTCTACATGGCTTTCGAGCTAGGTCCCCAATGCTGGCTACCTAAACTCTGTACAGCACTACACAGCTCTCGAGCTAGGTCCCCAATGCTGTCAACCCACACTCTGTACAGCGCTACACTGTTCTCGAGCTAGGTCCCCAATGCTGGCTACCCACACTCTGTAAAGCGCTACACTGCACTCAAGCTAGGACCCCAATGCTGGCTACACACAGTATGCACAGCGCTAGTCTGCTCTCAAGCTAGGCCCCCAGTGCTGGCTACCCACACGCTGCACAGCGCTACACGGCTCTCAAGCTAGGTCCCCAGTGCTGGCTACCCACACTCTGCTCAGCGCTACACGGCTCTCGAGGTTGGACCCCAGTGCTGGCTACCCACACTCAGCACAGCACTACACGGTTCTCAAGCTAGGTCCCCAGTGCTGGCTACCCATGCTCTGCACAGCGATACACTGCTCTCGAGCTAGGTCTCCAGTGCTGGCTACTTATGCTCTGCACAGCGCAACATGGCTCTCGAGCAAGGTCCCCAATGCTGGCTACCCACACTCTGTACAGCGCTACACAGTTCTTGAGCTAGATCCCCAGTGCTGGCTACACACACTCTGTACAGCACTACAGGGCTCTCGAGCTAGGTCCCCATTGCTGGCTATCCACTATCTGTACTGTGCTACATGGCATTCGAGCTAGGACCCCAATGCTGGCTATGCACACTCTGCACTGCGCTACACGACTATCGAGCTAGGTCCCCAATGCTAGCTACCCAAATCTGCACAGCGCTACACTGTTCTTGAGCTAGGTCCCCAATGCTGGCTGCCCACACTCTGTACAGTGGTACATGGCTATTGAGCTAGGTCCCCAATGCTGGCTACCCAAACTCTGCACAGCGCTACACGGCTCTCGTGCTAGTTCCCCAATGCTGGCAACCCAAACTCTGCACCATTCTACATGGCCCTCGAGCTAGGTCACCAAAGCAGACTACCCACACTCTGTATAGCGCTCCAAAGGTCTCGAGTTAGGTCCCCAGAGCTGGCTACCCACACACTGTACAGCGCTATACGGCTCTCGATCTAGGACCCCAATGCTGGCTACCCACACTCTCTACCGCTCTACATGGCTCTCGAGCTAGGTTCCCAATGCTGGCTACCCAAACTCTGTACAGCACTACACAGCTCTCGATCTAGGTCCCCAATGCTGTCAACCCACACTCTGTACAGCGCTACACTGTTCTCGAGCAAGGTCCCCAATGCTGGCTACCCACAGTATGCACAGCGCTAGTCTGCTCTCAAGCTAGGTCCCCAGTGCTGGCTACCCACACGCTGCACAGCGCTACACGGCTCTCAAGCTAGGTCCTCAGTGCTGGCTACCCACACTCTGCACAGCGCTACACGGCTCTCGAGGTAGGACCCCAGTGCTGGCTACCCACGCTCTGCACAGCGCTACACGGCTCTCAAGCTAGGCCCCCAGTGCTGGCTACCCACGCTCTGCACAACGCTACACTGCTCTCGAGCTAGGACTCCAGTGCTGGCTACTTATGCTCTGCATAGCACAACATGGCTCTCGAGCTTGGTCCCCAATGCTGGCTACCCACACTCTGTACTGCGCTACACAGCTCTCGAGCTAGGTCCCCAGTGCTGGCTACACAGACTCTGTACAGCGCTACAGGGATCTCGAGCTAGGTCCCCATTGCTGGCTACCCACTCTCTGTACTGTGCTACATGGCATTCGAGCTAGGACCCCAATGCTGGCTATGCACACTCTGCACAGTGCTACATGGCTCTTGAGCTAGGTCCCCAATGCTGGCTACCCACACTCTGCACAGCGCTACACGGCTCTCGAGCTAGGACCCCAATGCTGGCTATGCACACTCTGCACAGTGCTACATGGATCTCGAGCTAGGTCCCCAATGCTGGCTACCCACACTCTGCACAGCACTACTCTGCTCTCGAGCTATGTCCCCAATGTTGGCTACCCACACTCTGCACAGTGCTACATGGCTGTCAAGCTTGGTCCTCAATGCTGGCTACCCACACTCTGCACAGCGCTACACGGCTATCGAGCTAGGTCCCCAATGCTGGCTACCCAAACTCTAGATAGCGCTACACGGCTCTCGAGATAGGACCCCAGTGCTGGCTACCCACATTCTGCACAGCGCTACACGGCTCTCAAGCTAGGTCCCCAGTGCTGGCTACCCACGCTCTGCACAGCGCTACACTGCAATTGAGCTAGGTCTCCAGTGCTGGCTACTCACGCTCTGCACAGCGCAACACGGCTCTCGAACTAGGTCCCCAATGCTGGCTACGCACAGTATGCAGAGCGCTACACTGCTCTCAAGCTAGGTCCCCAGTGCTGGCTACCCAAACTCTGCAAAGAGCAACACTGCTCTCGAGCTAGGTCTCCAGTGTTGGCTGCTCACGCTCTGCACAGTGCAACACGGCTCTCGAGCTAGGTCCCCAGTGCTGAGTACCCACACTCTGTACAGCGCTACACTGCTCTCGAGCTAGGTCTCCAGTGCTGACTACTCACGCTCTGCACAGTGCAAAACGGCTCTCGAGCTAGGTCGCCAATGCTGGCTATCCACACTCTGTACAGCGCTACACAGCTCTCGAGCTAGGTCCCCAATGCTGGCTATCCACACTCTGCACAGTGCTACATGTCTCTCGAGCTAGGTCCCCAATGCTGGCTATCCACACTCTGTACAGCGCTACACAGCTCTCGAGCTAGGTCCCCAATGCTGGCTATCCACACTCTGCACAGTGCTACATGTCTCTCGAGCTAGGTCCCCAATGCTGGCTACCCACACTCTGCACAGCGCTACAACACTATCGAGCTAGGTCCCCAGTGCTGGCTACTTATGCTCTGCATAGCACAACATGGCTCTCGAGCTTGGTCCCCAATGCTGGCTACCCACACTCTGTACAGCGCTACACAGCTCTCGAGCTAGGTCCCCAGTGCTGGCTACACAGACTCTGTACAGCGCTACAGGGATCTCGAGCTAGGTCCCCATTGCTGGCTACCCACTCTCTGTACTGTGCTACATGGCATTCGAGCTAGGACCCCAATGCTGGCTATGCACACTCTGCACAGTGCTACATGGCTCTCGAGCTAGGTCCCCAATGCTGGCTACCCACACTCTGCACAGCGCTACACGGCTCTCGAGCTAGGACCCCAATGCTGGCTATGCACACTCTGCACAGTGCTACATGGATCTCGAGCTAGGTCCCCAATGCTGGCTACCCACACTCTGCACAGCACTACTCTGCTCTCGAGCTATGTCCCCAATGTTGGCTACCCACACTCTGCACAGTGCTACATGGCTGTCAAGCTTGGTCCCCAATGCTGGCTACCCACACTCTGCACAGCGCTACACGGCTATCGAGCTAGGTCCCCAATGCTGGCTACCCAAACTCTACATAGCGCTACACGGCTCTCGAGATAGGACCCCAGTGCTGGCTACCCACATTCTGCACAGCGCTACACGGCTCTCAAGCTAGGTCCCCAGTGCTGGCTACCCACGCTCTGCACAGCGCTACACTGCACTTGAGCTAGGTCTCCAGTGCTGGCTACTCACGCTCTGCACAGCGCAACACGGCTCTCGAACTAGGTCCCCAATGCTGGCTACGCACAGTATGCAGAGCGCTACACTGCTCTCAAGCTAGGTCCCCAGTGCTGGCTACCCACGCTCTGCACAACGCTACACTGCTCTCGAGCTAGGACTCCAGTGCTGGCTACTTATGCTCAGCATAGCACAACATGGCTCTCGAGCTTGGTCCCCAATGCTGGCTACCCACACTCTGTACAGCGCTACACAGCTCTCGAGCTAGGTCCCCAGTGCTGGCTACACAGACTCTGTACAGCGCTACAGGGATCTCGAGCTAGGTCCCCATTGCTGGCTACCCACTCTCTGTACTGTGCTACATGGCATTCGAGCTAGGACCCCAATGCTGGCTATGCACACTCTGCACAGTGCTACATGGCTCTCGAGCTAGGTCCCCAATGCTGGCTACCCACACTCTGCACAGCGCTACACGGCTCTCGAGCTAGGACCCCAATGCTGGCTATGCACACTCTGCACAGTGCTACATGGATCTCGAGCTAGGTCCCCAATGCTGGCTACCCACACTCTGCACAGCACTACTCTGCTCTCGAGCTATGTCCCCAATGTTGGCTACCCACACTCTGCACAGTGCTACATGGCTGTCAAGCTTGGTCCCCAATGCTGGCTACCCACACTCTGCACAGCGCTACACGGCTATCGAGCTAGGTCCCCAATGCTGGCTACCCAAACTCTAGATAGCGCTACACGGCTCTCGAGATAGGACCCCAGTGCTGGCTACCCACATTCTGCACAGCGCTACACGGCTCTCAAGCTAGGTCCCCAGTGCTGGCTACCCACACTCTGCACAGCGCTACACTGCACTTGAGCTAGGTCTCCAGTGCTGGCTACTCACGCTCTGCACAGCGCAACACGGCTCTTGAACTAAGTCCCCAATGCTGGCTACGCACAGTATGCAGAGCGCTACACTGCTCTCAAGCTAGGTCCCCAGTGCTGGCTACCCAAACTCTGCAAAGAGCAACACTGCTCTCGAGCTAGGTCTCCAGTGTTGGCTGCTCACGCTCTGCACAGTGCAACACGGCTCTCGAGCTAGGTCCCCAGTGCTGAGTACCCACACTCTGTACAGCGCTACACTGCTCTCGAGCTAGGTCTCCAGTGCTGGCTACTCACGCTCTGCACAGTGCAAAACGGCTCTCGAGCTAGGTCGCCAATGCTGGCTATCCACACTCTGTACAGCGCTACACAGCTCTCGAGCTAGGTCCCCAATGCTGGCTATCCACACTCTGCACAGTGCTACATGTCTCTCGAGCTAGGTCCCCAATGCTGGCTATCCACACTCTGTACAGCGCTACACAGCTCTCGAGCTAGGTCCCCAATGCTGGCTATCCACACTCTGCACAGTGCTACATGTCTCTCGAGCTAGGTCCCCAATGCTGGCTACCCACACTCTGTACAGCGCTACACAGCTCTCGAGCTAGGTCCCCAGTGCTGGCTACACAGACTCTGTACAGCGCTACAGGGATCTCGAGCTAGGTCCCCATTGCTGGCTACCCACTCTCTGTACTGTGCTACATGGCATTCGAGCTAGGACCCCAATGCTGGCTATGCACACTCTGCACAGTGCTACATGGCTCTCGAGCTAGGTCCCCAATGCTGGCTACCCACACTCTGCACAGCGCTACACGGCTCTCGAGCTAGGACCCCAATGCTGGCTATGCACACTCTGCACAGTGCTACATGGATCTCGAGCTAGGTCCCCAATGCTGGCTACCCACACTCTGCACAGCACTACTCTGCTCTCGAGCTATGTCCCCAATGTTGGCTACCCACACTCTGCACAGTGCTACATGGCTGTCAAGCTTGGTCCCCAATGCTGGCTACCCACACTCTGCACAGCGCTACACGGCTATCGAGCTAGGTCCCCAATGCTGGCTACCCAAACTCTACATAGCGCTACACGGCTCTCGAGATAGGACCCCAGTGCTGGCTACCCACATTCTGCACAGCGCTACACGGCTCTCAAGCTAGGTCCCCAGTGCTGGCTACCCACGCTCTGCACAGCACTACACTGCACTTGAGCTAGGTCTCCAGTGCTGGCTACTCACGCTCTGCACAGCGCAACACGGCTCTCGAACTAGGTCCCCAATGCTGGCTACGCACAGTATGCAGAGCGCTACACTGCTCTCAAGCTAGGTCCCCAGTGCTGGCTACCCAAACTCTGCAAAGAGCAACACTGCTCTCGAGCTAGGTCTCCAGTGTTGGCTGCTCACGCTCTGCACAGTGCAACACGGCTCTCGAGCTAGGTCCCCAGTGCTGAGTACCCACACTCTGTACAGCGCTACACTGCTCTCGAGCTAGGTCTCCAGTGCTGGCTACTCACGCTCTGCACAGTGCAAAACGGCTCTCGAGCTAGGTCGCCAATGCTGGCTATCCACACTCTGCACAGTGCTACATGTCTCTCGAGCTAGGTCCCCAATGCTGGCTATCCACACTCTGTACAGCGCTACACAGCTCTCGAGCTAGGTCCCCAATGCTGGCTATCCACACTCTGCACAGTGCTACATGTCTCTCGAGCTAGGTCCCCAATGCTGGCTACCCACACTCTGCACAGCGCTACAGCACTATCGAGCTAGGTCCCCAGTGCTGGCTACCCAAATCTGCACAGTGCTACACTGTTCTTGAGCTAGGTCCCCAATGCTGGCTGCCCACACTCTGTTCAGCGCTACACAGCTATTGAGCTAGGTCCCCAATGCTGGCTACCCAAACTCTGCACAACGCTACACAGCTCTCGTGCTAGTTCCCCAATGCTGGCAACCCACACTCTGCACTATTCTACATGGCCCTCGAGCTAGGTGACCAATGCTGACTACCCACACTCTGTACAGCGCTATATGGCTCTCGATCTAGGACCCTATTGCTGCCTACCCACATTCTGTACCGGTCTATATGGCTCTTGAGCTAGGTCCCCAATGCTGGCTACCCAAACTCTATACAGCGCTACACTGTTCTCGAGCTAGGTCCCCAATGCTGGCTACCCACACTCTGTAAAGCGCTACACTGCACTCGAGCTAGGACCCCAATGCTGACTACCCACAGTATGCACAGCGCAACAGTGCTCTCAAGCTAGGTTCGCAGTGCTGGCTACCCACACTCTGCACAGCGCTACATGGCTCTCGAGCTAGGTCCCCAGTGCTGGCTACCCACACTCTGCACAGCGCTACACGGCTCTCGAGGTAGGACCCCAGTGCTGGCTACCCACACTCTGCACAGCGCTACACGGCTCTCAAGCTAGGTCCCCAGTGCTGGCTAACCACGCTCTGCACAGCGCTACACTGCTCTCGAGCTACGTCTCCAGTGCTGGCTACTCACACTCTGCACAGTACAACATGGCTCTCGAGGTAGGTCCCCAATGCTGGCTATGCACACTCTGCACAGCGCTACATGGCTCTCGAGCTAGGTCCCCAGTACTGAGTACCCACACTCTGCACAGTGCTACACGTCTCTCGAGCTAGGTCCCCAATGCTGGCTACCCATACTCTGCACAGCGCTACATTGCTCTCGAGCTAGGTCTCCAGTGCTGGCTACTCACGCTCTGCACAGTGCAACAAGGCTCTCAAGCTAGGTCCCCAATGCTGGCTATCCACACCCTGCACAGTGCTACACAGCTCTCGAGCTAGGTCCCCAATGCTGGCTACCCACACTCTGCACAGTGCTAGACGTCTCTCGAGCTAGCCCAATGCTGGCTACCCACACTCTGCACAGCGCTACACGACTATCGAGGTAGGTCCCCAATGCTGGCTACCCAAATCTGCACAGCGCTACACTGTTCTTGAGCTAGGTCCGCAATGCTGGCTGCCCACACTCTGTATAACGCTACACGGCTATTGAGCTGGGTCCTCAATGCTGGCTACCCAAACTCTGCACATCGCTACACGGCTATCGTGCTAGTTCGCCAATGCTGGCAACCCACATTCTGCACTATTCTACATGGCCCTCGAGCTAGGTGACCAATGCTGACTACCCACACTCTGTACAGCGCTATATGGCTCTCGATCTAGGACCCCATTGCTGGCTACTCACATTCTGTACCGCTCTATATGGCTCTCAAGCTACGTCCCCAATGCTGGCTACCCAAATTCTGTACAGCACTACACAGCTCTCGAGCTAGGTCTCCAATGCTGTCAACCCACACTCTGTACAGCGCTACACTGTTCTCGAGCTAGGTCCCCAATGCTGGCTACCCACACTCTGTAAAGGGCTACACTGCACTGAAGCTAGGACCCCAATGCTGGCTACCCACAGTATGCACAGCGCTACACTGCTCTCAAGCTAGGTCCACAGTGCTGGCTACCCACACTCTGCACAGTGCTACACGGCTCTCGAGCTAGGTCCCAAGTGCTGGCTACCCACACTCTGCACAGCGCTACACGGCTCGCAAGATAGGTCCCCAGTTCTGGCTACCCACGCTCTGCACAGCGCTACACTGTTCTCAAGCTACGTCTCCAGTGCTGGCTACTCACACTCTGCACAGCGCAACACGGCTCTTGAGCTAGGTCCCCAATGTTGGCTACGCACACTCTGCACAGCGCTACATGGCTCTCGAGCTAGGTCCCCAGTGCTGAGTACCCACACTCTGTACAGCTCTAAAACTAGCTCTCGAGCTAGGTCCGCAATGCTGGCTACCCACACTCTGTACAGCGCTACACAGCTCTTGAGCTAGGTCCCCAGTGCTGCCTACACACACTCTGTACAGCGCTACACGGCTCTCGAGCTAGGTCCCCAGTGCTGGCTACCCACTCTCTGTACTGTGCTACATGGCATTTGAGCTAAGTCCCCAATGCTGGCTACCCACACTCTGCACAGCACTACACTGCTCTCGAGCTAGGTCCCCAATGCTGGTTTGCCACAATTTGCACAGCACTACACGGCTCTTGAGCTACGACCCCAATGCTGGCTACACACACTCTACACAGCGCTACATGGCTCTCAAGCTAGGACACCAATGCTGGCTACCCACACTCTGCACAGCACTACACTGCTCTCGAGCTATGTCCCCAATGCTGGGTACCCACACTCTGCACAGTGCTACATGGCTATTGAGCTAGGTCCCCAATGCTGGCTACCAAACTCTACACATCGCTACACTGTTTGTGAGCTAGGTCCCCAAGGCTGGCTGCCCATACTCTGTACAGCGCTACACGGCTATCGAGCTAGGTCCCCAATGCTGGCTACCCAATCTCTTCACAGCGCTACACGGCTCTCGTGCTAGTTCCCCAATGCTGGCAACCCACACTCTGCACCATTCTACATGGCCCTCGAGCTAGGTCACCAATGCCGACTACCCACACTCTGTATAGCGCTCCAAAGCTCTCAAGCTAGGTCCCCAGTGCTGGCTACCCACACTCTGTACAGCGATATACGGCACTCGATCTAGGACCCCAATGCTGGCTACTCACAATCTGCACAGCCCTACACGGCTCTCGAGCTAGGACCCCAATACTGGCTATGCACACTCTACACAGCGCTACATGGCTCTCGAGCTAGGTCCCCAATGCTGGCTACCCACACTCTGCACAGCACTACACTGCTCTCGATCTATGTCCCCAATGCTGGCTACCCACACTCTGCACAGTGCTACACAGCTCTCCAGCTAGGTCCCCAATGCTGGCTACCCACACTCTGCACAGCGATACACGGCTATCGAGCTAGGTCCCCAATGCTGGCTACCCAAACTCTACACAGCGCTACACTGTTCTTGAGCTAGGTCCTCAACGCTGGCTGCCCACACTCTGTACAGCGCTACACGGCTATCGAGCTAGGTCCCCAATGCTGGCTACCCAATCTCTTCACAGCGCTACACGGCTCTCGTGCTAGTTCCCCAATGCTGGCAACCCACACTCTGCACCATTCTACATGGCCCTCGAGCTAGGTCACCAATGCCGACCACCCACACTCTGTATAGCGCTCCAAAGCTCATGAGCTAGGTCCCCAGTTCTGGCTGCCCACACTCTGTACAGCGCTATACGGCTCTCGATTTAGGACCCCAATGCTGGCTACCCACACTCTGTACCGCTCTACATGGCTCTCGAGCTAGGTCCCCAATGCTGGCTACCCAAACTCTGTACAGCACCACACAGCTCTCGAGCTAGGTCTCCAATGCTGGCAACCCACACTCTGTACAGCGCTACACTGTTCTCGAGCTAGGACCACAATGCTGGCTACCCACAGAATGCACAGCGCTACACTGCTTTCAAGCTAAGTCCCCAGTGCTGGCTACCCACACTTTGCATAGTGCTACACGGCTCTCGAGCTAGGTCCCCAGTGCTGGCTACCCACACTCTGCACAGCGCTACACGGCTCTCAAGCTAGGACCACAGTGCTGGCTACCCACGCTCTGCACAGTGCTACACGGCTCTCGAGCTAGGTCCCCAGTGCTGGCTACCCACACTCTGCATAGCGCTACATGGCTCTCGAGGTAGGACCCCAGTGCTGGCTACTCACGTTCTGCACAGTGCAACACAGCTCTCGAGCTAGGTCCCCAATGCTGGCTATGCATGCTCTGTACAGCGCTACACTGCTCTCGAGCTAGTTCCCCAAAGCTGAGTACCCACACTCTGTACAGCGCTACAATGCTCTTGAGCTAGGACAGCGCTTTAAACAATAACATGTTTTAAACAATGTAAAAATGAAATGCAGGATGGCCAGTAAAATGTTGATCTGCTCCACCCACACCCTGAATAAGGCAAATAATATACCTGCGCTCTTGCTGAAACCCAAAGAACATCCTGCGCTCTTGCTGAAACCCAAAGAACATTCTGCGCTCTTGCTGAAACCCAAAGAACATTCTGCGCTCTTGCTGAAACCCAAAGAACATGCCTGTGCTCTTGCTGAAACCCAAAGAACATGCCTGTGCACTTGCTGACCCCCAAAGATCTTGCCTGTGCACTTGGTGACCCCCAAATAACATGCCTGTGCACCTGCTGAAACTCAAAGAACATGCCTGTGCACTTGCCGACCCCCAAAGAACATGCCTCTGCACATACCTCTGCACTTGCTGACCCCCAAAGGACATGCCTCTGCACTTGCTGAAACCCAAAGAACATGCCTGTGCTCTTGCTGACCCCCAAATAACATGCCTGTGCACTTGCCAACCCCAAAGAACATGCCTGTGCACTTGCTGACCCCCAAATAACATGCCTGTGCACTTGCTGAAACCCAAAGAACATGCCTGTGCTCCTGCTGAAACCAAAGGAACATGCTCGTGCTCTTGCTGAAACCCAAAGAACATTCCTGTGCTGTTGCTGAAACCCAAAGAACATGCCTGTGCTCTTGCTGACACCAACTCTATGAGGCAGCAAATACATGAGCTGAGGGGATGCTTTGTAGGTTTGTGTAAACCCACTCCCTGTGAGAACAGTATTCTGGTATTATCTCATGTTATGGCTTGAAAGTGCTTCTCTGCCATTACTCCTACTCGATAAAGTTCCCTCTAAACTGTCATCCGCCCAACACCTCCCTGCTGGCAGACTCCCAAGCACGCCAAGGGCTCTTGCTGATCACAGAAGACGATGCTGAACACAATATATGTGCTCACGTCCAAAGAATGTTTTTTTAGTACTAGATAGCTACACAGCTTCTAGGCACTGTTGCTCACAGTGAGGAGCATATTAATGTTACTATCAGAGCTAGGTTTGAGCTGCCAGGACTACTTCCAGAAACTGTTGATTAAAACATAGATGGAAAGCCCAGATGTGAGGATAAGTCCATGACACTCGGTATAAGACATTCTCATATGGTGTTTTGTCTTCAAATGACCTTTCTGTGACCTCAACCTGATATTTTACTTTATTGTATGAATGTTGGATATGGAGATTCCTTTCTGCTGTCCCTTGTAGATGGGCCGTGCATCATCTGTCTCCTAGGGCGAGATCCATAGGGACAGGGACAGGGTGTTCTTCATTAGAGGGACAGTCTGCCAGTGTGTTTCATAAGTGTCACAAGACAAGAAGATTGGTTTATTTAATGTTTAATTGTGTTCTCCAATACCGTTCTCATGTGTTGCAATACTGTATTAATAACGGGAGGAATGTACTCAGGACCGCACGGTCTTTAATTTAGCCCTAGGTGTGTTTGGGACTGATTCGCCACCACAGTGCCAGCTTCTGAAGGGGCTGGTGTGCCACCACGGTAGCAGCTTCTGAAAAGACTAGTGCGCCACCACACTGCCAGCTTCTGAAGGAACTGGTGTGCCACCGCAGTACCAGCTTCTGAAGAAACTAGTGTGCCACCACAGTGCCAGCTTCTGAAGGGACTGATGTGCCACCACAGTACCAGCTTCTGACGTGACTGCTGTGCCACTGCAGTGCCATCATCTGAAGGGACTGGTGTGCCACCGCAGTACCAGCTTCTGAAGAAACTAGTGTGCCACCACAGTGCCAGCTTCTGAAGGGACTGATGTGCCACCACAGTGCCAGCTTCTGAAGGAACTGGTGTGCCACCGCAGTCCAGCTTCTGAAGAAACTAGTGTGCCACCACAGTGCCAGCTTCTGAAGGGACTGATGTGCCACCACAGTACCAGCTACTGACGTGACTGCTGTGCCACTGCAGTGCCATCTTCTGAAGGGACTGGTGTGCCACAGCAGTACCAGCTTCTGAAGGGACTGATATGCCACCACAATGCCAGCTTCTGAAGTGACTTGTGTGCCACCGCAGTACCAGCTTCGGAAGGCCTGATGTGCCACCACAGTGCCAGCTTCTGAAGGGACTGAAGTGCCACCACAGTACCTGCTTCTGACGTGACTGATGTGCCATCACAGTGCCTAGCTTCTGAAGGGACTGAAAGTCCACCACAGTACCAGCTTCTGGAAGGACTGATGTGCCACCACAGTAACAGCTTGTAAAGGGACTGATGTGCCACCACAGTTCCATCTTCTGACCTGGCTGATGTGCCACCACAGTGCCATCGTCTGAAAGGACTGGTGTGCCACCACAGTGCAGGCCTCTGAAGGCAGTAATGTGCCACCACAGTGTTAGCTTCTGAAGGGACTGATGTGCCACCACAGTACCAGCTTCTGAAGGGACTGATGTGCCATCACAGTGCCAGCTTCTGAAGGGACCGGTGTGCCACCACAGTGCCAGCTTCTGAAGGGACTGATGTGCCACCACAGTGCCAGCTTCTGAAGGGACTGATGTGCCACCACAGTACCAGCTTCTGAAGTGACTGCTGTGCCACTGCAGTGCCATCTTCTGAAGGGACTGGTGTGCCACAGCAGTACCAGCTTCTGAAGGGACTGATATGCCACCACAATGCCAGCTTCTGAAGTGACTTGTGTGCCACCGCAGTACCAGCTTCGGAAGGACTAATGTGCCACCACAGTGCCAGCTTCTGAAGGGACTGATGTGCCACCACAGTACCTGCTTCTGACGTGACTGATGTGCCATCACAGTGCCTAGCTTCTGAAGGGACTGATGTGCCAGAACAGTGCCAGCTTCTGAAGGGACTGATGTGCCACCACAGTACCAGCTTCTGGAAGGACTGATGTGCCACCAAAGCACCTGCTTCTGACGTGACTGATGTGCCATCACAGTGCCTAGCTTCTGAAGGGACTGATGTGCTAGAACAGTCCCAGCTTCTGAAGGGACTGATGTGCCACCACAGTACCAGCTTCTGGAAGGACTGATGTGCCACCACAGTACCAGCTTGTAAAGGGACTGATGTGCCACCACAGTTCCATCTTCTGACCTGACTGATGTGCCACCACAGTGCCATCGTCTGAAAAGACTGGTGTGCCACCACAGTGCAGGCCTCTCAAAGCAGTAATGTGCCACCACAGTGTTAGCTTCTGAAGGGACTGATGTGCCACCACAGTACCAGCTTCTGAAGGGACTGATGTGCCATCACAGTGCCAGCTTCTGAAGGGACCGGTGTGCCACCACAGTGCCAGCTTCTGAAGGGACTGATTTGCCACCACAGTACTAGCTTCTGAAGGGGCTGATGTGCCACCACAGTGCAGGCCTCTGAAGGGACTGATGTGCCACCACAGTACTAGCTTCTGAAGGCAGTAATGTGCCACCACAATGTTAGCTTCTGAAGGGGCTGATGTGCCACCACAGTAGCAGCATCTGAACGAACTAGTGTGCCACCACAGTGCCAGCTTCTGAAGGGACTGATGTGCCACCACAGTGCAGGCCTCTGAAGGCAGTAATGTGCCACCACAGTGTTAGCTTCTGAAGGGACTAATGTGCCACCACAGTAGCAGCTTCTGAAGGGACTGATGTGGCACCACAGTGCCAGCTTCTGAAGGGACTGATGTGCCATCACAGTGCCAGCTTCTGAAGGGACCAGTGTGCCACCACAGTGCCAGCTTCTGAAGGGACTGATGTGCCACCACAGTACCAGCTTCTGGACAATGGAATGCAGCTATGTCACTGTTCAAACCAGGGAGAAAGACATCTTTAACACTGTGCTACCAGCACCTGGTCCCTGAGGGAAATACCCACGCTAGGCTGCCTGTCATCCTAGGGGTGAGCAGGGAGTTAGATTAGAGTCACCCCATCCTCATATACTGTCCTTAAGGTGTCTGAAAAGCTCACCGAGTGGTTGTCGAGGTTGAGAGGGCAGAGTGGAAGTCCGCTTTTCATATCATTTGTAGAACGTTTGGAAACATTTCCGTAGTGGTGGCTGTGATAGAGCCAGGCAGCGAGTTGGAGCAGGCTGGTGTGTGATATTCTAAAGCAATATCTAGTCCAACCTGTTAATAGAGGAGCCTTCCTCCTTGATACACCATTTCTCAAAGACAAAGCCACAGATGCCCGCACTTTGGACTTGTTATTCAGAAAACATTTGTACTAAAGGTGATCACCATGGTATCCATAGGGATCACAGAGCTTTCCCTAGTGGTCCCCGTGGTGTCCATAGTATCCATGAACTTTCCATAGAGGTCCCCATGCTATCAACAGTGATCCATGAGCTTTCGTTGGGGATCGCCATGGTGTCCATAATGATACCAGAGCTTTCCATAGTTGACCCCATGGTATCCATAGTGATCCATGAGTTTTCCATAGTGATCCCATGGTGTTCATAGTGATCCCAGAGCTTATCATAGTGGTTGCCATGGTGTCCATAGTGATCCCAGAGCTTTCCATAAAGGTCACCATGTTTTCCATAGTGATCCATGAGATGTCCATAGTGATCGGCATGGTGTCCATAGGGCTCCCAGAGATGTCCATAGTGGTCCCCATGGTGTCTGTAGTGATCCCAGAGCTTTCCATAGTGACCAACATGGTTTCCATAGGGATCCCAGAGCTTTCCATAGTGGTCTCCATGTTGTCCATATTGATCCCTGAGCTTTCCATAGAGGTCTGCATGGTGTCCATAGTGATCTCTGAGCTTTCCATAATGACCAACATGGTTTCCATAGGGATCCCAGAGCTTTCCATAGTGGCCCCCATGTTGTCCATAGTGATCCCCAAGCTTTCCATAGTGATCACCATGGCTTCCATCTGTATCCCAGAGCTTTCCATAGTGGTTGTCATGGTGTCCATAGTAATCCCAGAGCTTTCCATAGAGTTCGACACAGTGTCCATAGTGATCATTGAGCTTTCCATAGAAGTCTCCATGGTGTCCATGCTGATCCTTGATCTTACCATAGAGGTCCATGTGGTGTGTATTGGGATCCCAGAGCTTTCCATAGGGGTTCCTAGAGTGGTCATAGTGATCCCAGAGCTTTCCATAGTGTTTGCCACAGTGTCCATAGGGGTCCCAGAGCTTTCCATAGTGGTCTCCAACGTGTACATGGTGATCCCAGAGCTTTCCAGAGAGGTCCCCATGTTTTCCATAGTGATCCATGAGCTCTCCATAGTGATGGGCTTGGTGTCCATAGTGATCCCTGAGATTTCCACAGTGGTACCCATGGTATCCTTAGGGATCCCAGAGATTTCCACAGTGGTCCCCATGCAATCCTTAGCGATCCTAGAGATTTCCATAGAGGTCCACATAGTGTCCATAGTGATCCCAGAGCTTTCAATGGTGGTTGCAAGGGTGTCCATGGTGATCCCAGAAATGTCCATAGTGGTCCCCATGGTGTCCATAGTCATCCCTGAGCTTTCAATAGTGATAACCATGGCATACATTGGTATCCCAGAGCCTTCCAAAGTGGTTGCCATGGTGTCCATAGTGATCCCGAGCTTTCCATAGTTTCCCCATGGTGTCCAAAGTGATTCCTAAGCTTCCCATAGTGATTATCATGGTGTCCATAGTGATGCCAGAGCTTTCCATACTGATTGCCATGACCTCAATAGTGATCCTAGTGCTTTACATAGAGGTCCCTGAGTTTCCACAGTGATCCCCATGGTGTCAGACTCCGCCAGGCTTTAGGAGGTGGTGGCGCAAGGAATAGTTCTTCTGCTGGTTATTGTTCATGAGCATTACATCATGTCAGGGCATTTCCTGTTTCCACATATTGCCTCCAGTGGGGTCACTGTCTCTGTGTAAATGTGACATGAGCGATGCTAACGCTATTACTAGCAAAACTCACATCTTGCTCAGCGGGATTAATCATGTTAACTTTCTAATTAGGCCTTTGCCACTGAATGCCATGGGCACTAGCTCAGTTGCCCACAGAGCCGGGGCAATTAGCGTCTCTGCGGCCCCGGATGGGGGCAAGAGGTTAAAGGGAAGAGAAAGGAAATAAGAATTGGCAAATCCAAGCGTGGTGGTTTGTGTATGGGTAAGGGGTGGACATTTGCCAAGCATTGCCAACATAATGGTATTGCCTGGTGGTAAGATGGCAACAGCTGGCAAGTGTGTGATTACATGGCCATGTGATAGCAGTGCCTGGCAATTGCTTAGACATTCTCCTGACACATAAGGTACTGTCGACTATGTATCAGCATTTCTGGAGATCGGGTATTGCAGATGGTGTGACAGTATTCCTGGGATATGAGGTATTGTGGACAATGTGTCATTACTGATGTACAATAGAATCAGGATTCCTGGCATCTCCACTACTGCACAGTATGCGTCAAAATACCTGTAGTACCAAGTACTTTAGAGTCTAGGTTAGAATTACGGGAACTGTACAGTATGTGTCAGTATTATTGTAATATCAGGCCCTAAACGGTATGTGTTAGTATTCCAGAGACATCAGGCACTGTACAGTATGTGTCAGTACCCTTGTAATATCAGGCCCTAAACGTTATGTGTTAGTATACCGGAGACATCAGGTACTGTACAGTATGTTTCAGTACCCTTGTAATATCAGGCCCTAAACAATATGTGTTAGTATACCCGAGACATCAGGTACTGTACTGTATGTGTCAGTACCCTTGTAATATCAGGCTCTAGAGGGTATGGGTTAATATTCGGGGATATCAGGCACTGTACAGTATGTGTCAGTACCCTTGTAATATCAGGCTCTAGAGGGTATGGGTTAATATTCGGGGATATCAGGCACTGTACAGCATGTGTCAGGCCCTTGTAATATCAGGCCCTACAGGGTATGTGTTAGTATTCCTGGGAAATTCCTGGGACATCAGGCACTGTACAGAATGTGTCAGTATCCGTGTGATGGCTTCAGATACTGTACTATATGTGTACTGTCAGATCCCAGCTCTGCTGTTGAGCTATAGGGGAATATAGAGTATGTGTGGACAGAATGCTGGGATATCTGGTACTTTACAGCATGTTTTCCCAACCCTATCCTGTAAGTGTGGTTAGAACTTGAGTGATATCAAGTACTATTAGAACATGGAGCTCGTTATTGACTTCCTGTCAGCCAATCAGAATGTGCAACATCACAGACTGTGTGATCTGCGACCTCTCTGATTTCAGTAGAAGTGTCACTTATTCTACAATATATGCTCTGTCTGACCCAGTATGAGTACCACACACAATGTATGTGCCCTCTCTGATCCAATTGGTATCAAAGAATTTACACTATGTGCCCTCTGTAGTCTAATGCAGCATATTCCATACTCAACAATATCTATCCTTTCTTACCCCAGTACAAGTACCAGTGTGAGGGGTCAGAAATGTGAGGAGGGCAACTTTGTAAAGAGTTTTCAACTGTAGCCATTGTATTAAATAAACAGGTTGAATAAAAGCCTCACTATCGCTACCCTGATGCGGATTTCCCTGCCTAAAATAAACTAAAGGACACACTCAAACCAAATCAAATCTAACCCTCACACTTGTACAACAATCAAAGCAAAAAATAAATGTATGACAATTCAATTCAGCAACAATATAGAGCATATGACCTGGTTCACAATGTGATCAATGTCTCGTGTCCCGATCTGGAGGAACTTTCCTTCTCCAGATTAAAATAAAGGTTTTCTCCACAGTTCAAAGGAAACACAACAAAATCTGGTTTGACACAAAGTGCCAGTACAGTTCTTAAATTCTTGCACTCAAATTTGCAAAGTTCCATAGCTTCAATAAATTACCTTGAAAAAGTCTTAGACTCTCACTCCTCCTGTAATACGAACAGTCTCACATTTGTAGTAACAGCAAACAATTTGGTCCGGATGGTCTATCACAACTTTAACTGCAGAAAGAATTGCAACTTTTCTTCAACCAGCTTTCACAACTCTTTTGTAAATGTCACAAGTCAACATGTTGTTTTCTATTAGACCCACTCTTCCACACTTGCACCTTCTACTACCTGGCGTATCCCTTTTGCAAGGTTTCTTCTGGGCAATCACTTCTTGCCCTACGGGTATGCTCAGCTGCCCGTCTACTTCTTCAACCATCAGAACAGAAATGTGCTTCAAGGGTAACTTTCAGATTAGAATAACAACAACTTCAATAGCTTTCTTTGGTATAAAAACTGTTAGCACCTTTCAGGGAATAGAGCGTTCACATTAATCCACATAAGGACGATTCTGCAAATGATGGTTATCTCCCCCTGGATGGCCTATTCCAGCAGGGCAGCCTGTTTCCTACAACCCTTGGACTTCGCATTACTCCTCTCTGGTTTTTTGCAATGCTTGGTGATCTCAAATTGCCCAGGTTTAGCTTTCTTTTGGCTTTGGCATTGCTTGCATGCCTTAGTTCTTAATAATGTTTCCCCAATATGTTGTTGGGATCCCCACAAACTCATTAAAGGAACATCACAGCTACTTTGTTTCATTAACCGCCACCTCTGTTTTTTTCTGAAAGTTCGATATTCAATAGTAGCGCCTCTGTCATTCACACGCGAACAACATGGCTGACCTCACTGACACTATAGGTAGAGTGTTTAGAAACCACGTTTGCCCACCCGGGGTGTATGGTTGATGAGAAACCATGCTCATGTTGTCTTCCTCGTCATCTTCCACTTCCTGCTCCAGAAGGTCTTCTTCATTCGGGTACACAGGGCCTAACCTGTCCCCGGTGTCTTCTTCCCCATCGCCCTCGCTTCTACCCAAACTTGCAGGCTGGTCAGCAACTTTGGTTTATTAACCTTACTGCTGTGGGGAATCCCCTATCTTGACATAGGACACGCAGGACATCCTTGGTCATGCCTTTCACGAACTGCTTGCCACCAATGTGACTAATCAACTTCCGGGGCACCAGTGGTCCAGGGGTGAATATTGGTTTCTAAACTATCAATCAGCCCCATACCTCTAGTTCACCTGAAGGGATCTGAACAGATTGCAAACACAAGTCAATTAAAAGCCTCTTTGTCCATTTTTGGTAACATGGGCAGAACGGCAGGCTTATCTCTTCAATGATAAAAGGGACTGTCCAGTCAAAGTTGTATAACAATATCTACTTTAGTATTATCACAACAGACAGTTCTAGCACACTACAAAATACAACCCACCGTGTAAAGGAATGTAGAGGACAGAGAGTTTCAAAGAAGGAAAAGGGATGCACTTTGGATACTGACAGGAGGATAGTTGGTATAGTAATTAATCACATTAGTACAAGGATACATTGTTTCAACACCAAGGGAGCAATGGGTCTTAAAATGTCACTAGGGGGCCTTTGAAGAAGGACCAGTGGGACAGAACCACAATGTAACTTGTGCTTTTAGCAGTTCTTGGTGTTCGACAGTTTAGAGTCGGTGTCAGGATGCTTTTCTGCTTCTTCAACAGAATTCAAGATGGGAGACAGCTTTGGGTGTCAGGTGGCAGGCAGTTCGGAGAGCAAGGCTGGACAGATGGCTGTAGGCTGGCCTACACAGCGCCTTGTATCAGGAATTCTTGTCTCAGTGCTGGTCTGTTGGTCTGAAGCACTGGTCGGGGCATCTCACATGGTGTTAGGGACTGCGGCGTAACAACAGTCAGTGGTGCAGTCGGTTGCAGCTTCGAGGAGCTCCACTGGCTTGAAAAATCTCCTTTAAGGTGGACATCAGTAGATGATTGATGAGGCACACCTCCTAGCTTCTTCAGTGGGTGTGTGTCATTCTTTATGGCAGACGGCCCAAAGCCAAGGAGAGTGTTGCAGGCAGCTGCCTTGTCCTGGGTTTGGTTCAGTGACTCTTGGCACTTCTCAGCTAGAAAGTTTGCTGCAGAGCCTAGCAGGGTACTCTGTGTGCTGGCTGGGTACCAGTTCTGGAGCTGCTTGACGGTCCTCTGGATTCAGCATCTCCCTCTGTTCCCTGGGAGATGTTCAGGGGAGGGATCTTGCTTCCCTCTCGGCGGTCCTGGCCTTTCATCACTGCGGAAGATGTAAGGCAGACTGTACTTTCAGCCAGGGTCCAATGCTGAGTTATTCTTGTTACTCCTTGTGAAGTCTTCAGATGATCTGCTCAAAAGAGGGGCTAGCCCTCTTTTGAAGCCAAATGGACCACTGTGATTGCTGTAGGCTAGGCCTGCCTTAATGAACCAATCCTGGGTCCCCACCAACAATTTCCTGTATGCATGAGATCATAAACGGTGTCCAGTCAACTCGTCGAAAAAAAACTGGTCGACTGCAATTTGGTCGACGCAATTTGGTCGAAAACCAAATGGTCGATTTTTTTTTTTATTTATATATTTATTTTTCGGGTTTTCGTTTAGTTAAAAAAGGGGTGTTTAGAGAAAAAAAAAAAGGGTTAAAATAAAAAAAAAAAAAAATTCGACCATTTGGTTTTCGACCAAATTGGTTCGACCATTTGTCTGGTCGACCAATTTTTTTCGACCAAATGTCTGGCAACCATCATAAACAGAGTGCTTTGCAACAGAAAAGGTAAAGGAGTGAAAACATGTAATACTAAGCCCCCCACTTCCTGTTTGTTGTAGATCAAAGGGTCTCTATAATTAGTAGAGCTCTCTGTGGGTCCTGATTAAAGTGGCAGGTCTCCCTTGAAGCTGTGGAGGAACCAGACTTTTTGGCTTCTGCAAACCACATTCTCGTACCTTCTGAAAAACCAATGTCCTAGACCTGACAGTACACTGCCCTTGATACTGAAAGGCGCTCTGGCATTTCGGAAAGGAAGAAAAAAAAGAAAAAGGAAAAAAAAATGGCCATCAGGAATGGAAATCCGTTTTCCCTTTCCATGGCGGCCCTTGAAAATAATTTAAAAAAGTAAACAAACATAATAGAAGCCATCGAAAAGGAGAAGAGAATGCACGTATTTCCTTCTCCCTTTCCATGGTGGCCATTCAAAAAATAGAAAAAAGTAAACAAAAAAATACCCGCCATCGAAAGGAGAGAAGGGACTACAAGTAGTACCTTTTTCCTTTCCATGACCGCCTGTCGCTGATCGGGAGCAGATGCGCTGGAGACTGAGGTGTTTTCAGCACTTCAGCTCCCAATGAGGAGCCCAAAAACAGGTAAGTGTAGGGAAGGGGGGATTTGTGGAAGGGGGAGAAGGAGAGGAGGGAATCGGAGCACTTACCTGAATTCCCAGCAGGGGATGAAGGTCAGAGCAGGGCAATTACCATATGGTAATTCCCCTGTTCAGAGCCTCCTCATTGGCTGGGAGGCTGCTACCACCCCCCCTCCCACCCGCTGGGTACTCATGTAGAATATTATACCCATCAGATACCATTATGAGTATCAAACATTACATATTAGCCTCTCTGATCTAATTAACATTACAGACTGTACGGTGTGTGCCCTCTCTCATCCAATTAGGTGCATTCCATGCTGAGATGATATTATTTGGGTGGGTGAGTGTGAATCCCTGCTGTTAATGGCCTGCTGAACAAGTTAAGGCCCAAGTGTTGTGGAGCTGCTCAATGTTAACTTTTGTGCTTTTTACTGACAAGGTCGGCCCACCCCCCGCCTGGGTGATATCTACAGTGAGCGTGATTACTAAGCCAGAAATGACAGCAGCATCCTGGTGAAACAGAGTGTTGTGTTGTGACTGGACGGTAGTGCCATGATTTTTATTTTTGTCCTGCTGATTGGCGGTTGGGAGAAGGCGGAGAGCTTGGAGAGATTGTCAGTGGAGTGAGAGAGTGTGTACTCAGTCATGCAGTGGCGAGAGAATATGGGCTTGTACCGCTGAATACAGCAAGCGTTCTCTCGCAGCTGCTTGGCTGTTATGTTATGTTAAAGGTACTTATAGAGCACACTGTCACCAACGGAATTGGTCCCCAGGTGCTCTGGAGGATCTGTAAACAGGAAGGACGGGTAGGGTTAGTCGGGAGGAGGGGAGCAGGAGAGTGGGAGAAGTGATGTGCTGTTGGCAGCTTTAGCTCGGTATACACCGAGTGCTGGGCATTGGTGCTAGAATCGGATCGGGCGAGACCTTGAGTGCTGTGGGTGAAGTTTATGTGTTGTTGATGCAATGTGGTAAAGTGGGGGCGGATTGCTGGGAGAGAGATGGTATTGTGGCTTTGTGTGGTTTAAGTATGCAGAAGATTGAGGGTTGGGTTGGTGGGGTCTGTGTCCTGATTCAGGTACTTCTGATTCCATTAGAGTTGTATCCCTGTGGGTTGGTTTGATGCTGGTTCCTCATGGGCCACCTCGCTTTGTTGGTTGTGCGCTGACCCCGCTGTATCATAGTGAGTAATTGTTTGGATTTATAGGTGCATCTGAACCTTTCTTCAGGTGTGGGACTGGGTTGGTAATATCTCTATTCTCTTGTTATCTAGTGTGACACTGGTCAGTTGAGGTTTTGAAAGGATCAGGGTCGGAGTGGTGTTGATGTGGCGTTCTAGTGCTTCTGTCTTGGTGAGCCTGTGTATTCAATTGTTAGTTTCCTCCTGTCATGACTGTCTTTCCATTGGTTCTTTGGTTTCTGTTGGGTGAACATCCTTGGTGATGTTGTTTGGTTGTAGTTTTTGTGTGATGGGGCATTGTGTTTCCCGCTGTGTAGTGGGTGGACAGTGTGTAATGATGGAACATTCTGTTTCTCACCCACTGGGTTGTGGCTCGTGGTGTAGTGCTTCCTTTCCCTCTCTGTCTGTTGTCCTTAGGTCTGTTGGGAATGGCTATGGTTTAAGGTCATGGTCCTCTGGATGATTCGTCCTAGTGTTTCTGTCTTTGTTTTGCTATGTATACGGTCTTTGGTCGTATTGCGGCTGTCTCCCGGTTAGTCGTTTAGTATGTCGTGGGATATTTTCCTGAGGGTTTTTCCCATTGATTGCTTGGTGTGGATCTGGGTCTCTCTCTACGTTCATAGATGTTCTAGTTGTGTGCGTGCCCCTGTGGCTGGTCTTTCTAGTTATGACGTGAAAATCCAGGTTTTGAGTAGTATCCTGAATAGTAGGTGGTTTCTTGTGGTACATATGCAATTTGGAAGGTTGTTCCAGGTTTTGGGGCTTGGTGAGAGAAGGAGGATCCTCCAAGTTTTCTTTTGTTGTAGGGTTTCAGTTCCAGGCGGATGTCAGTGCTTGATCTGAGCATTCTTGTTGGTTTATGTAGATGCAGTTTGTCTCTCAGGAACTCAGCGCCTTTGTTGTGTACCACTCTGTGCGTGATGCACATTGTTTTGAATTGTATTTGTTGTTTTATTGGTAGCCAATGTGGTGTTTTCAGCACTGGTGTGGTGTGTTCTCTTCGGGGTAGTTTCAGAAGCAGACTGGCTGCCGCGTTTTGAATGTGTTGTAGTTTTTTGTCTTTCCGGCATGCCTAAGTATAGGCTGTTGGCGTAGTTTACTCGGGACATGACTAGGACGATGATGGTTGTTGTTTTGTTGGTGAACGATAGGAATGGTAGGATCCTCTTTGCCACTCGCAGGAGGAAGAAGCTTTTTCTTGAGAAGGGCGTTTACTTGTGGCTCTAGCGGGAGATTATTGTCCATCAGAACCCCAAGTTTTTTTACAATCGCCGAGGATGCTGGGGTTGTCCCGAGTTCTCTTGGCCAAGAGATGAAGTGGTTTTCTCCTTCATTTTTTGTGATGATCATTATTTCTGTTTTGCCTGGGTTAATTTTGAGGCAGTTGGAGTTCACAGGAATACATTGCAGAGGCAGTTTTCTAGCGTTGAGTTTATTTCCGGGTTGTCTTGTATTTTGAAGATTATTTGTGTATCGCCGACGTAGTTATAGCAGGTGAGGCCGTGGCTTTTAATGATTCTGATAAGTAGATACAGGTAGATGTTGAATAGTAGCAGGGAGAAGGATGATCCTTGTGTTACTCCACAGGTGGAATCTCTCAGGCTAGATTGAAGGGTTTCATCCATACAGTTTCCGTTCTGTTTGTTAGGAAAAATTTGATCCATAGTAAGGCGGTGTCTGTTATTCCCAGTCCTTCTCATCTCGTTATGAGGGTGTCGTAGTTAACTGTGTCGAATGCTGCTGATAGGTCTAGGAGTATCAAGGCCGTGCTGCTGTCCGAGTCTGCGTTAATTTTTAGATCGTCCCATATTGAGAGTAGAGCTGATTCCGTTCCTCTCATTGGTCTGAAGCCAACTTGTGCTTGGTCTAGTAGGCCGTGCTCTTCTATGAAGTCACGGGTCATTTTGTATATGTAAGTTTCAAGCAGTTTGGCTGTGTATGTGATGTTGGAGATGGGTCTGTGGTTGGAGAGGTCCTCTACGTTTCCAGCTGTATAGTTGAGTAGTGGCCTGATTTATGCAGTTTTGAAGGCTTGTGGCACTTTCCCAGTTGTGATGGAAAGGTTGAGGATGTTCCTGTGATATTCCAGGGGTGTTCCTTGTTACGAATGGATTTGTATATATCTGGTGGGTAGGGGTCTTCGGGAGGCCTTGAGTTATTGCTTTCATTCACCAGTTTGACAAATGTCTCCACTGATATTTCTGGAAAGCGTTGTAGTTTGTTTGGGTGTTCCTCCTGGGTGTAGGTGGGGTCGTGGTCAGAACAGGCGGTCTGCTTTGTATGGTTTGTTGGATACTGGTGATTTTGTACTTTAAATAGTCAGCAAGGTCATTGCATACTTTCGTGGACGGAGTTGGTATGTTGTTGCATCCCGGATGGTTTTTGATTTTGTTTATGATTTTGAAGAGTTCTTTTTGGGTGTTTGGTGCTTTGAAGATTTGGTTGTCGTAGTGTTTCCTCTTTGTTTATTGTATTTCCTTTTTGTTTGCGCGTTGTGTTGTAGAAATTTCAGTTTTTTCTCATCGTCGTTTTGTTTTCTCCAATCATGTTCTAGTGAGGTGAACCATTTTGCCATTGCCCGTTTAAGAGAAGGAGTGAAGGGTCTTTCTTTGGCGATGTTGTCTATAGTAGTTATAATCCAGGAATGCAGCAGGGCTACTTTTTTGTCCAGGTCATCTTCTTCCCTGAATGTTTGGAGTGGTTTTCTAAGCTCCAGGAGTTCAGTTAAGTTGGAGTTTTTGATGGTTCTCCAATTTCTTTTCATGGTGTTCAGTGTTTTGTTCGGTTGATTGTTTGTTAGGGTGGTCATTTTGATTACGAAGGGGATGATGAGATGGTCGCTCCTGGGTATTTAAATTGGGGGTGCTGTGGTGAGGAGTAGTTTGTTCGTGAAGATTGCGTCAAGTGTGTGCCCTGCCGAGTGGGTTGGTCCTTTGACTTGTTGTTGCAGATTCATTGCTGCTAGTTGGCTGGTATGGAATTTTTGTATGGTCGTGGTTTCTTCTTCAAACCAGATGTTGAAATCTCTGAGGACTATCAGGTGATTGTGTTTAATGGCTAGAATGGTGATTGCTTCTGTGAAGGCATCTACGAAGGTTGCATCGTAGGTTGGTGGTCTCTATATTAGTATGAATTTCAGTTGTCATCTAGCCAAGTTTCTGTTACAAACAGGATGTCGATCCCTCCATCGCAGAGCAGATCGTATATTTCGGTGGCATGTTTGGACATTGACCTTGCATTGATGAGGTTGCAGTGGATCTTTTTGGTGTGGTTTTGCTTGTTAGTTGTTCCTTGTTTTGGTTTGTGGTAGTTTGGTTGGAGTGCATCGTTATTGGCGTTGATTGGGGGCGGATGAGGATCAGCGAAGGCTGCTTCTTCATTCACGCGGTCCGCTAGATTGAAAGCTTGGCTGTTCAATGGTGGTCCTTCTCTTTTTATGCCGTTTAGGTGAAGGTCTGTGATGACTTCTACTTTGTTGAATTGGTCAGTCAAGTTGATGTTTGGGTTGTTGGATGTTAGATCTTCGTCATTGTTTTGTCCGGTGTGACGTGGGTGTTGAGTGTGTCCTTCTGTTCTTGTGATGTATGGGGTGATGGGGTCGGAGTTTATCCGCACTCTTCTTGGATGCTCCCGTCTTTTTCCTGGTTGTCTCGGGTTGTTCTTTGTATGTCTTGATGTCTCTGTGTCGTTGGGGTATCCTGGTTATGGGGTTGTTGCTAGGTAAGGTGTGAGATATAAGGATTTTTCCCTTTGGAAGACTGTTCTGGTTGTTCCAATTTTTGGCATTGTGTTTCCTCTATTTTCGGTTGTTGCTTTGGTAGTAGGTTGGATTTGTGTGTCTGTGTCCTGTGCGGCCTTGTCTTCTGCCCTTTCTCGGCGTCCCTTCCTGGTCCAGGGCATTTTGGTGCTCTGCGCGGAGGTGCCGGTTGAGTGGTTGGTTGCAGTGTCTTGTGAAGGCAGTACTGGAGTTTCTTCTTGTGTTGTTAGGCTAGGGTGCTTTTTGTGCTGTCTGTTCTTCAGGTGGGTTGTTTGTGTTTCCTCTGAGTGTTGTCTGGGGGTTGGGGTGCTGGGCGTACTGTTGTCTGGGGTGTAGTACAAAGTTCAGTGGCTGTCTATGTAGGTCTCTCGGGAAGGTGAGGGCAGTTGAAACTATACTATGACGGTCTGGTCCTCACTAGGAGTGTGTAAAGGTGGTCAAGGCTATGTTTGTGCTTGAGACTAAGTCTAACTATGTCATAGAGTCCCGTATGGTAGGGGGACTCTAAGGAGTATTGTAATCCTTACAATGCAAATTTTGGGAGCAGAACCTCTGCTAGATATGAGGGACCTGTATAGTGGGAGAGAGGCCTATCAATGCAATCAGAATATCATGCAATGCAATTTGGGTGCAGAACCCCTGCTAAATTTGAGAGACCTGCATGCCATCATTGCGGCAGTTCATGTATCATATAAGCCCTCACTAGCCCCCCATGAATCGTGCTGGCACATTGAATCATATTCTGCATCCACAATGGTTTTATCTGGCTTTATGGGGCAATAAGCCCACTTTGCTGAACCTCTGTTGCAATCAGAATGCCAGAGTCACAGGAGCACTAGATGCCTCTTCCGGCCCCACTTCTATGTTCCCCAGAGCAGAAGCAGTCGTTACGCTCACTGAGCGCGTCCACACTTTGGGGCGAGGAGGCATATAGAAGGGTGCCGTCTCTCTGATGCTAACAGATTTCAGTGCTTAGGACCTGGTGTCATGAAGAGAGAAACTGTGGTGCATGAGATACCAGGGGTCTAATATACCCTCCCTGATACCAATACTAGGATTTTGGGGGTCACTCATTGCAGATGTTTCCTTCTAAACTACTCTATTTCCAGGATCCCAGAAGCACGTTCTCCTTTAAGACTTTGTTATCATTCCCGGACAACCATCTCGCTCCGACAATTCAACATATTTTCTTCAGGTATACAAATTATAGTTTGAGAGCGGTGCCATAAATTGGGTTTAATTTCACTTTAGTGCGGATATTAAATCTGGCGTGCCTTCCTTTCTAAAAGGCTGTTTTACAAGCCTCCCCTTCAGCGCAGTGAGCTTGGATAAAGGAGTGGCACTGCAGTGTGAAGGCAGCTAAATTAAAAATTAATGACCCTTACCACTGTAAAGAATTCCTCCGGCACTGGGGGCAGGGATGGCGGCGCAGAGGCTCTCTTTTAATGTTGACTTTTTTCATTATCTTCAATTTTAAAAGAGGAAATCTGTGCTAGGAAAGGTCGGACTGGCAGTGCTGAGAATGAAGGCCTTTCTCTGCTATTGAGAGAGGCCATTGGGGTGGTCGTGGGGATCATGGCACAAAGCAAGTGGGAAATGTGGCAGGTGTGGTGTGAATGGGGGGCTATCAATGTATAATGGACCTGTGGTGGCTCGAGAAGCTCCTCATTCTGGCATATTCGGGCATGAGGAGCTTCTCTCCAAGTGCGGGGAAATTGTCCACTGTGTTGGGACTCTCCACCAAAGTGTGGGTACAAAGTGTAGATGACATCCCCATGGTATGCATGGCCCACCAGTCGGGAGACCTTTACACACTGGCCGTATTGCCCCCAGGAACTTCCAAGTGTTGCCCTTGCTCCAGCAGAGCGGTGGAATTCTGCCTTCATGCAACTTTAACTCTTGCTACCATTGATGTTACTCACCAGTTGCAGGACTGGTCGGGGCGTTGTTCAACCTTGGGATAACTGAAGAGGGAGCCGCTCCGGTAAGTTTTCAGTCTAAGCTGGAGTGTACAAGACCTCCTCAACTCGAGGACCTCTTTAAGGCAACACACCTTTTGCTGTATAACAACAGTCAGAGGAATCAATTACACAAAAGAGCGGGGAGAACCACACCGCCAAACCCAGGCTGTAGGAAATAAACAAAAGCACAATTATAAGTTGCTGAATTTGGACATCACTGCATAAATTCAAGATCAGACCAACAATAGTACCTGAATGAAGGTTTTGATAGGGCTCTAAGGAAACTACAGGTGGTATACTGGGATCAAGAATACTGGAAACAAAGAAAAGATAGGTAAGAATGATAACTTATTGATTTCCAGGAAAACAAACACCAACAACCCCAGGCTTACCCAATAGGTGTTTTTAGGGAGGAATGTACTAATCAACGGGAGGAAAAAATAGCAAACAGGAAGGTTAGTATAGGAAGTCTAGCCCGAACGGAACGAGGGTCGCAAACTAGATCGGGATAGTGCACTACAGGAGAGCGTTCGGAAAGTGCACGGTTGCTGGAGAAAAGTGTCCCAAACACAGTAGTTCACACAATGGTTCCCTAGGTAGTTCTGATAACTTTGAAACATAGATGATTCGGTAAGAGTTTGTTGAGTATCACAGAAACTAAACAGCCAGAGAGATAGGTAGCCAGGCAGGCTTACCTTAAGGAACAACGTTAGTGTGGAGGCACACCAGGTAGACAGAATCGCTACTAAGGAAGCCGCTGCAAGGTGTAGCGTGCTGGCAGGTTGGCTGGCTGAAAAGAAATGAGGCAGCGTGGAGGCTCGGCAAGCAGCCGGAACTACTGCCGAGGAGCCGCTGCAAATGCGGCAAGCCGAAGGACTGGCTAGCCACGGTCCAACTTGGTATCCAAGGGTAATCCGATAGACAGGTCGAGAAACGTTCCGAGTTCAAAAAGTGGAAGAATTCTGGATCAAAGTAATGGTAAGACGAACGCTAATTAGAAGCAGCGTTAAACCTTTGACAATCGTATTTAAAGGAGGAGGCGTTACCTTACGCCTATTGCACGTAATCGCCGTGTCATGTGACTAACCGAAACACGGGCAGAGGCAGCAAACTGGAGATGCTTGAAAACGGGGAATGCGGTGGCGATTCATAACAATTGATCACCTGGAGAGTGAGGAGGGGGATGAGTCTGAGGGGATGGCCAACACTGGATCAGACTTTCTCTGGAAGAGGGAGAACGTTTGAAGAATTGGGACCATGGACCCCCCCTCTGTCCCCAATTGGCATCCTATCATTGCTCACTCCAGAAGAATCCCAATGAGCGCAAGGGGACTCGCGTGTCCTCATGCCACGATCCTTGCTCTGTCATTGGAAGCTTGAACTTGGGCGAGGAGGGATGGTGCTCCGTCTGATGGGTGCTCACTGCTGGCTGGCTCTCTGGTCCTTGGTCTGTCTGTGGAAGCTTGCACTTGGGCGGGGAGGGGTGCTGCTCCGTCTGATGGGTGCTCACTGGTAGCTGGGTCTATGGTCCTTGCTCTGTCTGTGGAAGCTTGCACTTGGGCGAGAGGGGTGGTGCTCCGTCTGATGGGTGCTCACTGGTGGCTGGGTCTCTGGTCCTTGCTCTGTCTTTGGAAGCTTGCACTTGGGCGAGGAGGGATGGTGCTCTGTCTGATGGATCTTCACTCGTTGCCAGGTCTCTGGTCCTTGCTCTGTTTTTGGAAGCTTGCACTTGGGCGAGGAGGGGTGGTGCTCTGTCTGATGGGTCCTCACTGGGTGCTGGGTCTCTGGTCCTTGCTCTGTCTTTGGAAGCTTGCACGTGGGCAGGGAGGGGTGGTGCTCCTTCTGATGGGTCCTCACTGGTTGCCGGGTCTCTGGTCCTTGCTCTGTCTTTGGAAGCTTGCACTTAGGTGAGAGGGGTGATGCTCCATCTGATGGGTCCTCACTGGTTGCTGGGTCTCTGGTCCTTGCTCTGTCTTTGGAAGCTTGCACTTGGGCGAGGAGGGGTGGTGCTCCATCTGGTGGGTGCTTACTGGTGGCTGGGTCTCTGGTCCTTGCTCTGTCTTTGGAAGCTTGCACTTGGGCGATGAAGGGTGATGCTCTGTCTGATGGGTCCTCACTGGTTGCTGGGTCTCTGGTCCTTGCTCTGTCTTTGGAAGCTTGCACTTAGGTGAGGAGGGGTGTTGCTCCGTCTGATAGGTCCTCACTGGTTGCCGGGTCTCTGGACCTTGTTCTGTCTTTGGAAGCTTACACTTGGGCGATGAGGGGTGATACTCCGTCTGATGGGTCCTCACTGTTTGCCGGGTCTCTGGTCCTTGCTCTATCTTTGGAAGCTTGTACTTGGGCAAGGAGGGGTGCTGCTCCGTCTGATGGGTCCTCACTGTTTGTTGTGTCTCTGGTACTTTCTCTGTCTTTGGAAGCTTGCACTTGGGCGAGGAGGGGTGGTGCTCTGTCTGATGGGTCCTCACTGGGTGCCGGGTCTCTGGTCCTTGCTCTGTCTTTGGAAGCTTGCACGTGGGCGAGGAGGGGTGGTGCTCCTTCTGATGGGTCCTCACTGGTTGCCGGGTCTCTGTTCCTTGCTCTGTCTTTGGAAGCTTGCACTTAGGTGAGAGGGGTGATGCTTCATCTGATGGGTCCTCACTGGTTGCTGGGTCTCTGGTCCTTGCTCTGTCTTTGGAAGCTTGCACTTGGGCGAGGAGGGGTGGTGCTCCATCTGGTGGGTGCTCACTGGTGGCTGGGTCTCTGGTCCTTGCTCTGTCTTTGGAAGCTTGCACTTGGGCGATGAAGAGTGATGCTCTGTCTGATGGGTCCTCACTGGTTGCTGGGTCTCTGGTCCTTGCTCTGTCTTTGGAAGCTTGCACTTAGGTGAGGAGGGGTGTTGCTCCGTCTGATGGGTCCTCACTGGTTGCCAGGTCTCTGGACCTTGCTCTGTCTTTGGAAGCTTACACTTGGGCGATGAGGGGTGATACTCCGTCTGATGGGTCCTCACTGTTTGCCGGGTCTCTGGTCCTTGCTCTATCTTTGGAAGCTTGTACTTGGGCAAGGAGGGGTGGTGCTCCGTCTGATGGGTCCTCACTGTTTGTTGGGTCTCTGGTCCTTGCTCTGTCTTTGGAAGCTTGTACTTGGGCGAGGAGGGGTGATGCTCTGTCTGATGGGTCCTCACAGGTTGCCCGGTCTCTGGTTCTTGCTCTGTCTTTGGAAGCTTGTACTTGGGCAAGGAGGGGTGGTGCTCCGTCTGATGAGTCCTCACTGTTTGCTGGGTCTCTGGTACTTTCTCTGTCTTTGGAAGCTTGCACTTGGGCGAGGAGGGGTGGTGCTCTGTCTGATGGGTCCTCACTGGTGGCTGGGTCTCTGGTCCTTGCTCTGTATTTGGAAGCTTGCACTTGGGCGAGGATGGGTGGTGCTCTGTCTAATGGGTCCTCACTGTTGGCCGGGTCTCTGGTCCTTGCTCTATCTTTGGAAGCTTGTACTTGGGCAAGGAGGGGTGGTGCTCCGTCTGATGTGTCCTCACTGTTTGCCGGGTCTCTGGTACTTGCTCTGTCTTTGGAAGCTTGTACTTGGGCGAGAAGGGGTGATGATCTGTCTGATGGGTCCTCACTGGTTGCCGGGTCTCTGGTCCTTGCTCTGTCTTTGGAAGCTTGCACTTGGGCGAGGAGGGGTGGTGCTCCGTCTGATGGGTCCTCACTGGTTGCCAGGTCTCTGGTCCTTGCTCTGTCTTTGGAAGCTTGCACTTGGGCAAGGAGGGGTGGTGCTCCGTCTGATGGGTCCTCACTGGTTGCCGGGTCTCTGGTCCTTGCTCTGTCTTTGGAAGCTTGTACTTGGGCGAGGAGGGGTGGTGCTCTGTCTGATGGGTCCTCATTGGTTGCCGGGTCTCTGGTCCTTGCTCTGTCTTTGGAAGCCTGTACTTGGGCGAGGAGGGGTGGTGCTCCGTCTGATGGTTTCTCACTGGTTGCCGGGTCTCTGGTCCTTGCTCTGTCTTTGGAAGCTTGCACTTGGGAGATGAGGGGTGGTGCTCCGTCTGATGGTTTCTCACTGGTGGCTGGGTCTCTGGTACTTGCTATGTCATTGGAAGCTTGCACTTGGGAGATGAGGGTTGTGCTCCGTCTGATGGTTTCTCACTGGTGGCTGGGTCTCTGGTACTTGCTATGTCATTGGAAGCTTGTACTTGGGCGAGGAGGGGTGGTGCTCTGTCTGATGGGTCCTCATTGGTTGCCGGGTCTCTGGTCCTTGCTCTGTCTTTGGAAGCTTGTACTTGGGAGAGGAGGGGTGGTGCTCCGTCTGATGGTTTCTCACTGGTTGCCGGGTCTCTGGTCCTTGCTCTGTCTTTGGAAGCTTGCACTTGGGAGATGAGGGGTGGTGCTCCGTCTGATGGTTTCTCACTGGTGGCTGGGTCTCTGGTACTTGCTATGTCATTGGAAGCTTGCACTTGGGCGATGAGGGGTGGTGCTCTGTCTGATGGGTCCTCACCGGTGGCCTGGTCTATGGTTCTTGCTCTGTCTTTGGAAGCTTGCACTTGGGCGAGGAGGGGTGGTGCTCCATCTGATGGGTCCTCACTGGTGCTGGGTCTCTGGTCCTTGCTCTGTCATTGGAAGCTTGGCGATGAGGGGTGGTGCTCTGTCTGATGGGTCCTCACATGTGGCTGGGTCTCTGGTCCTTGCTCTGTCTTTGGAAGCTTGCACTTGGGCAAGGAGGGGTGGTGCTCCGTCTGATGGGTCCTCACTGGTGGCTGGGTCTCTGATCCTTGCTCTGTCTTTGGAAACTTGCACTTGGGAGATGAGGGGTGGTGCTCTCTCTGATGGTTCCTCACTGGTTGCCGGGTCTCCGGTCCTTGCTCTGTCTTTGGAAGCTTGCACTTGGGCGAGGAGGGATGGTGCTCTGTCTGATGGGTCCTCAATGGTGGCTGGGTCTCTGGTCCTTACTCTGTCTTTGGAAGCTTGCACTTGGGCGAGGAGGGGTCGTGCTCTGTCTAATGGGTCCTCACTGTTGGCCGGGTCTCTGTTCCTTGCTCTGTCTTTGGAAGCTTGCACTTGGGCGAGGAGGGGTGGTGCTCCGTCTGATGGTTTCTCACTGGTTGCTTGGTCTCTGGTCCTTGCTCTGTCTTTGGAAGCTTGCACTTGGGCGAGGAGGGGTGGTGCTCTGTCTGATGGGTCCTCACTGGTGGCTGGGTCTCTGGTCCTTGCTCTGTCTCTGGAAGCTTGCACTTGGGCGAGGAGGGGTCTTCCTCTGTCTGATCGGTCCTCATTGGTTTCTGGGTCTCTGGTCCTTGCTCTGTCTTTGGAAGCTTGCACTTGGGCGAGGAGGGGTGGTTCTCCATCTAATGGGTCCTCACTGTTGGCCGGGTCTCTGGTCCTTGCTCTATCTTTGGAAACTTGTACTTGGGCAAGGAGGGGTGGTGCTCCGTCTGATGGGTCCTCACTATTTGCTGGGTCTCCGGTACTTGCTCTGTCTTTGGAAGCTTGCACTTGGGCGAGGAGGGGTGGTGCTCTGTCTAATGGGTCCTCACTGTTGGCCGGGTCTCTGGTCCTTGCTCTATCTTTGGAAGCTTGTACTTGGGCAAGGAGGGGTGGTGCTCCGTCTGATGGGTCCTCACTGTTTGTTGGGTCTCTGGTACTTGCTCTGTCTTTGGAAGCTTGTACTTGGGCAAGGAGGCGTGGTGCTCCGTCTAATGGGTCCTCACTGTTTGCCGGGTTTCTGGTCCTTGCTCTGTCTTTGGAAGCTTGCACGTGGGCAGGGAGGGGTGGTGCTCCTTCTGATGGGTCCTCACTGGTTGCCGGGTCTCTGGTCCTTGCTCTGTCTTTGGAAGCTTGCACTTAGGTGAGAGGGGTGATGCTCCATCTGATGGGTCCTCACTGGTTGCTGGGTCTCTGGTCCTTGCTCTGTCTTTGGAAGCTTGCACTTGGGCGAGGAGGGGTGGTGCTCCATCTGGTGGGTGCTTACTGGTGGCTGGGTCTCTGGTCCTTGCTCTGTCTTTGGAAGCTTGCACTTGGGCGATGAAGGGTGATGCTCTGTCTGATGGGTCCTCACTGGTTGCTGGGTCTCTGGTCCTTGCTCTGTCTTTGGAAGCTTGCACTTGGGCGATGAGGGGTGATACTCCGTCTGATGGGTCCTCACTGTTTGCCGGGTCTCTGGTCCTTGCTCTATCTTTGGAAGCTTGTACTTGGGCAAGGAGGGGTGCTGCTCCGTCTGATGGGTCCTCACTGTTTGTTGGGTCTCTGGTACTTTCTCTGTCTTTGGAAGCTTGCACTTGGGCGAGGAGGGGTGGTGCTCTGTCTGATGGGTCCTCACTGGGTGCCAGGTCTCTGGTCCTTGCTCTGTCTTTGGAAGCTTGCACGTGGGCGAGGAGGGGTGGTGCTCCTTCTGATGGGTCCTCACTGGTTGCCGGGTCTCTGGTCCTTGCTCTGTCTTTGGAAGCTTGCACTTAGGTGAGAGGGGTGATGCTTCATCTGATGGGTCCTCACTGGTTGCTGGGTCTCTGGTCCTTGCTCTGTCTTTGGAAGCTTGCACTTGGGCGAGGAGGGGTGGTGCTCCATCTGGTGGGTGCTCACTGGTGGCTGGGTCTCTGGTCCTTGCTCTGTCTTTGGAAGCTTGCACTTGGGCGAGGAGGGGTGGTGCTCCGTCTGATGGGTCCTCACTGGTTGCCGGGTCTCTGGTCCTTGCTCTGTCTTTGGAAGCTTGCACTTGGGCAAGGAGGGGTGTTGCTCCGTCTGATGGGTCCTCACTGGTTGCCAAGTCTCTGGACCTTGCTCTGTCTTTGGAAGCTTACACTTGGGCGATGAGGGGTGATACTCCGTCTGATGGGTCCTCACTGTTTGCCGGGTCTCTGGTCCTTGCTCTATCTTTGGAAGCTTGTACTTGGGCAAGGAGGGGTGGTGCTCCGTCTGATGGGTCCTCACTGTTTGTTGGGTCTCTGGTCCTTGCTCTGTCTTTGGAAGCTTGTACTTGGGCGAGGAGGGGTGATGCTCTGTCTGATGGGTCCTCACAGGTTGCCCGGTCTCTGGTTCTTGCTCTGTCTTTGGAAGCTTGTACTTGGGCAAGGAGGGGTGGTGCTCCGTCTGATGGGTCCTCACTGTTTGCTGGGTCTCTGGTACTTTCTCTGTCTTTGGAAGCTTGCACTTGGGCGAGGAGGGGTGGTGCTCGGTCTGATGGGTCCTCACTGGTGGCTGGGTCTCTGGTCCTTGCTCTGTATTTGAAGCTTGCACTTGGGCGAGGATGGGTGGTGCTCTGTCTAATGGGTCCTCACTGTTGGCCGGGTCTCTGGTCCTTGCTCTATCTTTGGAAGCTTGTACTTGGGCAAGGAGGGGTGGTGCTCCGTCTGATGTGTCCTCACTGTTTGCCGGGTCTCTGGTACTTGCTCTGTCTTTGGAAGCTTGTACTTGGGCGAGAAGGGGTGATGATCTGTCTGATGGGTCCTCACTGGTTGCCGGGTCTCTGGTCCTTGCTCTGTCTTTGGAAGCTTGCACTTGGGCAAGGAGGGGTGGTGCTCCGTCTGATGGGTCCTCACTGGTTGCCGGGTCTCTGGTCCTTGCTCTGTCTTTGGAAGCTTGTACTTGGGCGAGGAGGGGTGGTGCTCTGTCTGATGGGTCCTCATTGGTTGCCGGGTCTCTGGTCCTTGCTCTGTCTTTGGAAGCCTGTACTTGGGCGAGGAGGGGTGGTGCTC
This sequence comes from Ambystoma mexicanum, assembly GCF_040938575.1. Taxonomy (NCBI): domain Eukaryota; kingdom Metazoa; phylum Chordata; class Amphibia; order Caudata; family Ambystomatidae; genus Ambystoma; species Ambystoma mexicanum. Next base: position 29,240,156 of record NC_090931.1, read on the forward strand.
CGTCTGATGGTTTCTCACTGGTTGCCGGGTCTCTGGTCCTTGCTCTGTCTTTGGAAGCTTGCACTTGGGAGATGAGGGGTGGTGCTCCGTCTGATGGTTTCTCACTGGTGGCTGGGTCTCTGGTACTTGCTATGTCATTGGAAGCTTGCACTTGGGAGATGAGGGTTGTGCTCCGTCTGATGGTTTCTCACTGGTGGCTGGGTCTCTGGTACTTGCTATGTCATTGGAAGCTTGTACTTGGGCGAGGAGGGGTGGTGCTCTGTCTGATGGGTCCTCATTGGTTGCCGGGTCTCTGGTCCTTGCTCTGTCTTTGGAAGCTTGTACTTGGGAGAGGAGGGGTGGTGCTCCGTCTGATGGTTTCTCACTGGTTGCCGGGTCTCTGGTCCTTGCTCTGTCTTTGGAAGCTTGCACTTGGGAGATGAGGGGTGGTGCTCCGTCTGATGGTTTCTCACTGGTGGCAAGGTCTCTGGTACTTGCTATGTCATTGGAAGCTTGCACTTGGGCGATGAGGGGTGGTGCTCTGTCTGATGGGTCCTCACCGGTGGCCTGGTCTATGGTTCTTGCTCTGTCTTTGGAAGCTTGCACTTGGGCGAGGAGGGGTGGTGCTCCATCTGATGGGTCCTCACTGGTGCTGGGTCTCTGGTCCTTGCTCTGTCATTGGAAGCTTGGCAATGAGGGGTGGTGCTCTGTCTGATGGGTCCTCACATGTGGCTGGGTCTCTGGTCCTTGCTCTGTCTTTGGAAGCTTGCACTTGGGCAAGGAGGGGTGGTGCTCCGTCTGATGGGTCCTCACTGGTGGCTGGGTCTCTGATCCTTGCTCTGTCTTTGGAAACTTGCACTTGGGAGATGAGGGGTGGTGCTCTCTCTGATGGTTCCTCACTGGTTGCCGGGTCTCCGGTCCTTGCTCTGTCTTTGGAAGCTTGCACTTGGGCGAGGAGGGATGGTGCTCTGTCTGATGGGTCCTCAATGGTGGCTGGGTCTCTGGTCCTTACTCTGTCTTTGGAAGCTTGCACTTGGGCGAGGAGGGGTGGTGCTCTGTCTAATGGGTCCTCACTGTTGGCCGGGTCTCTGTTCCTTGCTCTGTCTTTGGAAGCTTGCACTTGGGCAAGGAGGGGTGGTGCTCCGTCTGATGGTTTCTCACTGGTTGCTTGGTCTCTGGTCCTTGCTCTGTCTTTGGAAGCTTGCACTTGGGCGAGGAGGGGTGGTGCTCTGTCTGATGGGTCCTCACTGGTGGCTGGGTCTCTGGTCCTTGCTCTGTCTCTGGAAGCTTGCACTTGGGCGAGGAGGGGTCTTCCTCTGTCTGATCGGTCCTCATTGGTTTCTGGGTCTCTGGTCCTTGCTCTGTCTTTGGAAGCTTGCACTTGGGCGAGGAGGGGTGGTTCTCCATCTAATGGGTCCTCACTGTTGGCCGGGTCTCTGGTCCTTGCTCTATCTTTGGAAACTTGTACTTGGGCAAGGAGGGGTGGTGCTCCGTCTGATGGGTCCTCACTGTTTGCTGGGTCTCCGGTACTTGCTCTGTCTTTGGAAGCTTGCACTTGGGCGAGGAGGGGTGGTGCTCTGTCTAATGGGTCCTCACTGTTGGCCGGGTCTCTGGTCCTTGCTCTATCTTTGGAAGCTTGTACTTGGGCAAGGAGGGGTGGTGCTCCGTCTGATGGGTCCTCACTGTTTGTTGGGTCTCTGGTACTTGCTCTGTCTTTGGAAGCTTGTACTTGGGCAAGGAGGCGTGGTGCTCCGTCTAATGGGTCCTCACTGTTTGCCGGGTTTCTGGTCCTTGCTCTATCTTTGGAAGCTTGTACTTGGGCAAGGAGGGGTGGTGCTCCGTCTGATGGGTCCTCACTGTTTGTTGGGTCTCTGGTACTTGTTCTGTCTTTGGAAGCTTGTACTTGGGCGAGGAGCGGTGGTGCTCTGTCTGATGGGTCCTCACTGGTTGCCGGGTCTCTGGTCCTTGCTCTGTCTTTGGAAGCTTGCACTTGGACGAGGAGGGGTGGTTCTCCGTCTGATGGGTCCTCACTGGTTGCCGGGTCTCTGGTCCTTGCTCTGTCTTTGGAAGCTTGCACTTGGGATATGAGGGGTGGTGCTCCGTCTGATGGTTTATCACCGGTGGCTGGGTCTCTGGTCCTTGCTCTGTCTTTGGAAGCTTGTACTTGGGCAAGGAGTGGTGGTGCTCCATCTGATGGGTGCTCACTGGTGGCTGGGTCTCTGGTCCTTGCTCTGTCTTTGGAAGCTTGCACTTGGGAGATGAGGGGTGGTGCTCCGTCTGATGGTTCCTCACTGGTTGCCGGGTCTCCGGTCCTTGCTCTGTCTTCGGAAGCTTGCACTTGGGCGAGGAGGAGTGTTGCTCTGCCTGATGGGTCCTCACTGGTGGCTGGGTCTCTGGTCCTTGCTCTGTCTTTGGAAGCTTGCACTTGGGCGAGGAGGGATGGTGCTCTGTCTAATGGGTCCTCACTGTTGGCCGGGTCTCTGGTCCTTGCTCTTTCTGTGCAAGCTTGTACTTGGGCAAGGAGGGGTGGTGCTCCGTCTGATGGGTCCTCACTGTTTTCCGGGTCTCTGGTACTTTCTCTGCCTTTGGAAGCTTGCACTTGGGCGAGGAGGGGTGGTGATCCGTCTGATGGGTCCTCACTGTTTGCTGGGTCTCTGGTACTTTCTCTGTCTTTGGAAGCTTGCACTTGGGCAAAGAGGGGTGGTGCTCCGTCTGATGGGTGCTCACTGGTGGCTGGGTCTCTGGTCCTTGCTCTGTCTTTGGAAGCTTGCACTTGGGCGAGGAGGGATGGTGCTCTGTCTAATGGGTCCTCACTGTTGGCCGGGTCTCTGGTCCTTGCTCTTTCTGTGCAAGCTTGTACTTGGGCAAGGAGGGGTGGTGCTCCGTCTGATGGGTCCTCACTGTTTTCTGGGTCTCTGGTACTTTCTCTGCCTTTGGAAGCTTGCACTTGGGCGAGGAGGGGTGGTGATCCGTCTGATGGGTCCTCACTGTTTGCTGGGTCTCTGGTACTTTCTCTGTCTTTGGAAGCTTGCACTTGGACGAGGAGGGGTGGTGCTCTGTCTAACGGGTCCTCACTGTTGGCCGGGTCTCTGGTCCTTGCTCTATCTTTGGAAGCTTGTACTTGGGCGAGGAGGGGTGGTGCTCCGTCTGACGGGTCCTCACTGTTTGCCGGGTCTCTGGGGTCCTTGCCCTGTCTTTGGAAGCTTGTACTTGGGCGAGGAGGGGTGGTGCTCCGTCTGATGGGTCCTCACTGTTTGCCGGGTCTCCGGTACTTGCTCTGTCTTTGGAAGCTTGTACTTGGGCGAGGAGGGGTGATGCTCTGTCTGATGGGTCCTCACTGGTTGCCGGGTCTCCGGTACTTGCTCTGTCTTTGGAAGCTTGTACTTGGGCGAGGAGGGGTGATGCTCTGTCTGATGGGTCCTCACTGGTTGCCGGGTCTCTGGTGCTTGCTCTGTCTTTGGAAGCTTGCACTTGGGCGAGGAGGGGTGGTGCTCCGTCTGATGGGTCCTCACTGGTTGCCGGGTCTCTGGTCCTTGCTCTGTCTTTGGAAGCTTGCACTTGGGCGAGGAGGGGTTATGCTCTGTCCGATGGGTCCCCACTGGTTGCTGGGTCTCTGGTACTTTCTCTGTCTTTGGAAGCTTGCACTTGGGCGAGGAGGGGTGGTGCTCCGTTTGATGGGTCCTCACTGTTTGCTGGGTCTGTAGTACTTGCTCTGTCTTTGGAAGCTTGCACTTGGGCGAGGAGGGGTGGTGCTCCGTCTGATGGGTCCTCACTGGTTGCCGGGTCTCTGGTCCTTGCTCTGTCTTTGGAAGCTTGCACTTGGGCGAGGAGGGGTTATGGTCTGTCCGATGGGTCCTCACTGGTTGCTGGGTCTCTGGTACTTTCTCTGTCTTTGGAAGCTTGCACTTGGGCGAGGAGGGGTGGTGCTCCGTTTGATGGGTCCTCACTGTTTGCTGGGTCTGTAGTACTTGCTCTGTCTTTGGAAGCTTGCACTTGGGCGAGGAGGGGTGGTGCTCCGTCTGATGGGTGCTCACTGGTGGCTGGGTCCCTGGTCCTTGTTCTGTCTTTGGAAGCTTGCACTTGGGTGACGGAGTACCACCCCTCCTTGCCCAAGTACAAGCTTCCAAAGATAGAGCAAGGACCAGAGACCCGGCCAACAGTGAGGACCCATTAGACGGTGGTACTCTGTCTAATGGGTCCTCACTGTTTGTTGGGTCTCTGGTACTTGCTCTGTCTTTGGAAGCTTGTACTTGGGCGAGGAGGGGTGATGCTCTGTCTGATGGGTCCTCACTGGTTGCCGGGTCTCTGGTCCTTGCTCTATCTTTGGAAGCTTGCACTTGGACGAGGAGGAGTGGTGCTCTGACTGATGGGTCCTCACTGGTTGCCGGGTCTCTGGTCCTTGCTATGTCTTTGGAAGCTTGTACTTGGGCGAGGAGGGGTGGTGCTCCGTCTGATGGGTCCTCACTGGTTGCCGGGTCTCTGGTCATTGCTCTATCTTTGGAAGCTTGTACTTGGGCGAGGAGGGGTGGTGCTCCGTCTGATGGGTCCTCACTAGTTGCCGGGTCTCTGGTCCTTGCTCTGTCTTTGGAAGCTTGCACTTGGGATATGAGGGGTGGTGCTCCGTCTGATGGTTTCTCACTGGTGGTTGGATCTCTGGTACTTGCTATGTGATTGGAAGCTTGCACTTGGGCGATGAGGGGTGGTGCTTTGTCTGATGGGTCCTCGCCTGTGGGTGGCTCTCTGGTCCTTGCTCTGTCTTTGGAAGCTTGCACTTGGGCGAGGAGGGGTGGTGCTCCGTCTGATGGGTGCTCACTGGTGGCTGGGTCTCTGGTCCTTGCTCTGTCTTTGGAAGCTTGTACTTGGGCGAGGAGGGGTGATGCTCTGTCTGATGGGTCCTCACTGGTTGCCGGGTCTCTGGTCCTTGCTCTGTCTTTGGAAGCTTGCACTTGGGCGAGGAGGGGTTGTGCTCCGTCTGATGGGTCCTCACTGGTTGCCGGGTCTCTGGTCCTTGCTCTGTCTTTGGAAGCTTGCACTTGGGAGATGAGGGGTGGTGCTCCGTCTGATGGGTCCTCACTGGTTTCCGGGTCTCTGGTGCTTGCTCTGTCTTTGGAAGCTTGTACTTGGGCGAGGAGGGGTGGTGCTCTGTCTGATGGGTCCTCATTGGTTGCCGGGTCTCTGGTCCTTGCTCTGTCTTTGGAAGCTTGTACTTGGGAGAGGAGGGGTGGTGCTCCGTCTGATGGTTTCTCACTGGTTGCCTGGTCTCTGGTCCTTGCTCTGTCTTTGGAAGCTTGCACTTGGGAGATGAGGGGTGGTACTCCATCTGATGGTTTCTCACTGGTGGCTGGGTCTCTGGTACTTGCTATGTCATTGGAAGCTTGCACTTGGGCGATGAGGGGTGGTGCTCTGTCTGATGGGTCCTCACCGGTGGCCTGGTCTCTGGTTCTTGCTCTGTCTTTGGAAGCTTGCACTTGGGCGAGGAGGGGTGGTGCTCCATCTGATGGGTCCTCACTGGTGGCTGGATCTCTGGTCCTTGCTCTGTCATTAGAAGCTGGGCGATGAGGGGTGGTGCTCTGTCTGATGGGTCCTCATCGGAGACTGGGTCTCTGGTCCTTGCTCTGTGTTTGGAAGCTTGCACTTGGGAGATGAGGGGTGGTGCTCCATCTGATGGGTCCTCACTGGTTGCTGGGTCTCTGGTCCTTGCTCTGTCTTTGGAAGCTTGCACTTGGGCGAGGAGGGGTGGTGCTCCATCTGATGGGTCCTCACTGTTGGCTGGATCTCTGGTCCTTGCTCTGTCATTAGAAGCTGGGCGATGAGGGATGGTGCTCTGTCTGATGGGTCCTCATCGGAGACTGGGTCTATGGTCCTTGCTCTGTCTTTGGAAGCTTGCACTTGGGCGAGGAGGGGTGGTGCTCCCTCTGATGGTTCCTCACTGGTTGCCGGGTCTCCGGTCCTTGCTCTCTCTTTGGAAGCTTGCACTTGGGCGAGGAGGGGTGGTGCTCTGACTGATGGGTCCTCACTGGTGGCTGGGTCTCTGGTCCTTGCTCTGTCTTTGGAAACTTGCACTTGGGAGATGAGGGGTGGTGCTCCCTCAGATGGTTCCTCACTGGTTGCCGGGTCTCGGGTCCTTGCTCTGTCTTTGGAAGCTTGCATTTGGGCGAGGAGGGGTGGTGCTCTGTCTGCTGGGTCCTCGATGGTGGTGGGTCTCTGGTCCTTACTCTGTCTTTGGAAGCTTGCACTTGGGCGAGGAGGGGTGGTGCTCTGTCTGATGGTTTCTCACTGGTTGCCGGGTCTCTGGTCTTTGCTCTGTCTTTGGAAGCTTGCACTTGGGCGAGGAGGGGTGGTGCTCCGTCTGATGGGTCCTCACAGGTTGCCGGGTCTCTGGTCCTTGCTCTTTCTTTGGAAGCTTGCACTTGGGCAAGAAGGGGTGGTGCTCTGTCCGATGGGTCCTCACTGGTTGCCGGGTCTCTGGTCCTTGCTCTGTCTATGGAAGCTTGCACTTGGGCGAGGAGGGGTGGTGCGCTGTCTAATGGGTCCTCACTGTTGGCCGGGTCTCTGGTCCTTGCTCTATCTTTGGAAGCTTGCACTTAGGCGAGGAGGGGTGGTGCTCTGTCTGATGGGTCCTCACTGTTGGCCGGGTCTCTGGTCCTTGCTCTGTCTTTGGAAGCTTGCACTTGGGCGAGGAGGGGTGGTGCTCCGTCTGATGGTTTCTCACTGGTTGCTTGGTTTCTGGTCCTTGCTCTGTCTTTGGAAGCTTGCACTTGGGCGAGGAGGGGTGGTGCTCTGTCTGATGGGTCCTCACTGGTGGCTGGGTCGGTGGTCCTTGCTCTGTCTTTGGAAGCTTGCACTTGGGCGAGGAGGGGTGGTGCTCTGTCTGATCGGTCCTCACTAGTTTCTGGGTCTCTGGTCCTTGCTCTGTCTTTGGAAGCTTGCTCTTGGGCGAGGAGGGGTGGTTCTCCGTCTAATGGGTCCTCACTGTTGGCCGGGTCTCTGGTCCTTGCTCTATCTTTGGAAACTTGTACTTGGGCAAGGAGGGGTGGTGCTCTGTCTGATGGGTCCTCACTGTTTGCTGGGTCTCTGGTCCTTGCTCTGTCTTTGGAAGCTTGTACTTGGGCGAGGAGGGGTGATGCTCTGTCTGATGGGTCCTCACTGGTTGCCGGGTCTCTGGTCCTTGCTCTGTCTTTGGAAGCTTGCACTTGGACGAGGAGGGGTGGTGCTCCGTCTGATGGGTCCTCACTGGTTGACGGGTCTCTGGCCCTTGCTATGTCTTTGGAAGCTTGCACCTGGGCGAGGAGGGGTGGTGCTCCGTC